>NW_027395527.1:100826-503609 GCF_047715705.1 Aspergillus ambiguus | reverse complement strand
TAGTAGTCGTCGGGGTCGTGGTAGTGGTTGTAGGAGTAGTCGTGGTAGTAGTGGTGGAAGAGGTGGATGTACTACTACTGCTGCTATTGCTAGTAGTCGTAGTTGCAGTTGTAGTAGGTGAAGTAGTAGTGGCTGTGCTGCTACTACTGCTGCTAGTAGTAGTAGCAGTAGGCGACGTGGTTGTGCTTCTGGAGGTAGTAGGTGAAGTGGTTGTGGGCGTAGAAGACGGCGACGTAGTCGTGGTCGTGGGTGAAGTAATAGTGCTACTAGTAGTAGGCGAGGTGGAGCTGCTGCTGCTAGATGAACTGGTTGTGGTAGAAGATGAAGAAGGAGTCGCCGTGGGTGAAGTAGTAGTAGATGAAGTGGTTATACCCGTGCCAGTGGCTGATGAAATAGATGAAGTGGACGAGGTAGTTGTGCTAGGTATGGAACTCTCCCTTCCGTTGCTTGTCGAGGAGGGTTCCGTAGTTAGACTCTGAGAGCCACCAGTAAATCCCGATTTCGTAGACTCCGTGCCTTCCTGGTGAGACGCTGGTAACGATCCAGGAAATTGATTATTTGTTATGCTCGTCCCATGCTGCGGATTTTCACACACAGTCAGGGTTTCATAGACATTTATAATCTCTGTGGTGTACTGCGTTGTAGTCAATTCTGTCGCAGCAACTAGCACATCGTCAGAGAAGAAAATGAGAAATAAGTATAGGTACACCGACCATTCGGGACGCATATAGTTTCAGTGCAATGTTCGGTGACTACAACTGCTGATTGTTAGGATTGCTACTATACTCAGGAAATGGTCACTCACTTTCGGGCATACAAACTCCCTGGAGAGCTAGGAGCCCAAAGAGGGATAAAAGTTTTCCCTGCATGATACGTTCTGAGGACACTTGTAGTTCGAGGTAATAAATCGGTAAATACAATACACTCTTCCAGAATATGGATAGCCTCCCAGCCTACTGGGTCTTCGATTTTATATATACGAGCTCTCCCTCTCTTTATGACACACTTAGTCAGCCACATGGAGATATAACGGTAGTTAACTATTTATCTCTAGTCCTTCTAATACGCAACTACTCTGCCTATCAGTTATAGAACCTTCTTCCGGATTTAGAAATGCCGAAGTTGATAGGTCCATAATGCAACGGCAGAGGTTGCAAAAAGAAGCGCGATCAGTTACAAGTCCCAGGAACGATATAGGTGGAGTCGATTCAAACTTAAATTAATTAGCGATGCGTGTGCCCTGAGCCATGGAGTAAGAACTCGATATTAATGACGTCATTGACTATCTAGATTTAGTCTTTGGCTGAAGGTGGTGATGGCAGGAACGGAAAACTACATACCACGTGGAATAGCTGAAACCAAATCGAGGTCACGCCTTCAAGGCATGTTCCGCCGGAGATTATAGGGCCGTGCCAATTTAATGTATATATTATCGGGTGCGTCGACAATCCTACAGATAGCAATTTTCAATCCATTCATACCTGTCACACCGGGTGCGCAAGTAAACGATTTTTTAATTAGGCGGGCTGTGTACTGCTGAAAGATACAGATAGCTAACATGAAGCAAACAGGTATTTTATAATTTCCTTCCTACTATGAAAGAAAATATTGAGATGGGTGTCGTTGCATCCAGGGTCCTTACCCTATTATGTAATATACTAACTTAGTCGAGTGGATTGGTAACATGAGGTCAGCGATATGCCTCAGTACCCCACTTGCACGCATATGTAACGCGTCGGAGCTGCATGAAAAATTTGATAAGGCCTGGTCTCTTTCTTTCAGATCCACCGGTGATGTTCCCACATTCATTGGCATATGACAGATGACTCCCGGAAATTGACCCATAAGATCTAATACTTCCGAGAGATTGTGACGAAAACTGGGCTTGGAATTGGCAGCGCCATGCAGCACCTGGCTCGAACTTCGTAGTAATGTAGACTTAGACAGCTTCTGACCGGTACCGATCTTTCGATTTGATCCCATAATAGCAAGGGTTTGTGTCATCCTAACTGGCTGTAAGAGATTTCGTCTACTAATCATTGAATTCCCCGTCACCAGGTATATGACAGGATTGCTACATAGCCAGCGTAGTGAGAACTTCAAGCTGTGCGCCATATATGTCGTAGTTGTATGGTTGACTACCAGCGACTACCGCTGCTTATCCTGGGTCATAGAACTTTGAAGTTAACCACTATACGATATATGTACCATTCTATAACTTCGATACATGCCGGTATACGGGAGGCTTCCCACTGTCAAGAGAACGTCTGTCAAAAGCATGGATGTAGGAAAGTCGGCTGGTATACCCTTTCCTAAAAGTATCGCCGCAGCAGCTTGGGATGCCCGGAATGCCTTTATCATGCCGGTAGCATGATATGTGCCCAAAAAAAAAACTGGTGGCTACGTCCACAGAATGGCAAATTACCAATGAACGGTATCCCATCTCGAGTGAAGCTCACAATACCGCTCCAGGAATAATCGATATTGTCACCTGCACCCGGCTTCGATGCGACAATGGTTTGAAGCAGCGTCGAGATTTGGCTAAAAGCAACTAAGAAACTCAGCAGTCTATTGCTGTCACAATTCTTGTATTGCTTACGTCCGTTATGGTAAATGGCCGTAATGACTTTCCGATATTGTCCAGTATGCTCAATGCAGCCGTCAATATACTCGGTGGCGAGAATAATCTTGCCGGGAGCGAAATTGGAGAGCTCGCCATGCGCCAAGTACGAAAGTGAGTGGTGATATTCTTTTGTTTCTCAGAACATCCAGACAGACATGCAAAAGGGTATCTGGTGGAGGGGCTAATATGTATGGCAGCATGCGGGTTTATGCAGCACCCTTGATCAGCGAGAGAAATGGCCTGAACATACTATCCAAACCATCGCGCTGGGAGCGACTGTTCGATTGCCTATGGTACTGCGCACAACATGAACCCGAACACGCTGCAGCTGCAGCCTATGTCGAATATATAATTCAGCAAGCACATGATATTTACATTCAACTGGTAACCAGCACCTCAATATATGAAGAGAGTCAAAATTCTATCACAGAGTCAATCACTCGCGTGGGGCGCTTTGAAGCAACTCTCAAGGCCTTCCCTATAGTGTCGCCCAGCAAACAAGTTCTTGTCTGGGCGACATTTATAGCGGCCTCAGATTGTATTTTGGATGAGCACAAAAATTTTTTTGAAGGTTATCTGATGGAGAAATACAATAGAAGCAGGTTTGTCAATGTGCTGGAGGGACTTGCGCAACTACGGTATATATGGGCTAAACGGACGGAAGGGATAAGATGGACCCGGACCCATCTGTTGCCTCAAGCAGGAGTGTTCCTAATGTGAAAAATATAGTGCGATATGCCGATATGAAGCTAAGAGATGTGGAGTCCATATTTTGCGAAGCAACTATCGGCATCTTGCAGAAATGATACCTAGGCTTAACTATCCATTGGACTTTGTAGCTCGCCGTAGTTCTGTCGACGGTAATACTACCAAAGGATGTCAAAAAAAAGATACGTTTGAGACATCTTTACTACCGGTGCAGAATGCCACGATATGGACTTTGATGCATAGTTTTTTACAATTTCTCTCTCGGAAGAATCGGCCAATACAAAACCGTAGTCTCGCAAAAATGACATTGCTCTCTCTGTCAAGCGTGAACTTTTGGATGACCACGTCCGCGAAAAACCCCTTCCGCAGACCAGGTCCATAAAGTGCATTAAGCTTCTGATTATGTGGCGACTCCTATTTAAACACCAGAAAATGGTTACTCAGCGAAAAACAAGGAGGGTGTGCGCTAATCTAAACCAGTAATTATGCCTGAGGCAACTAGTTATTATTTCGTCAGGAACCGAAGGGCTCGTTGCTTCAGTAGCACATTCCAGATCAGTATTTCGATCGTACGTTAGCTCCTAGTCCAGGCCTACCTTATTCTGTACTATAATTTTCTGGTGATTGAACGCAGTTCTGGTACAGCAAATAGCGGCCCGCCCTCGCATTTCTTAACCGAAATGGAAGAAATTTTGCGAAATGTCGATCCAACTCAACAGAAGAAATTCTTATTATGTAATAGCCAATGCGAGTCCTTATGAAATGAATATTATTATTATATCGGGGAGCCGAATCATCTTGGCTGAACCTGCCTCACCCCGAAACTGAAAAATATACACAGAATAACTGATACCCGTAGAACAGAATAGTAAGTCAAATCCGTCTGTCACACCCTGCATTGTTTCTAACGAACCCAGTACAACCGAGAACCCTAAAATGGGAAGTCACATCGAAGATTGTATCATCACGGACCGGGGAGGCATTGTCGAGAATCGTCATATGGTCCATGCGGCGGTAGTTGATTCTAAGGGCGGACTGCTCCACGCCGTCGGCAATCCAATGAGAATGACCTTGGCGCGATCCGCAGCTAAACCAGCCCAGGCACTAGCTATCATAGAAGCTGGAGCGTTTGACCGATTCGCTTTTGATGACGCCGACCTGGCCCTTATGTGCGCATCACACAACAGCGAGGACAGACATGTCTCCCGAGCCCGCGCAATGTTGGCCAAATCGCAAGCCCGAGAAGAGGATCTCCGGTGTGGAGCTCATCCTGCTTTATCAGAGACAGTAAAGACACAATGGGCCAAAGAAGATGTCAATCCAACGGGTGTTCATAGTAACTGCTCGGGGAAACATGCTGGGATGCTTGCGGGGGCGAAGGCTCTGGGCGCCGGCGTCACCGATTATCACCTCGCAGATCACCCGATGCAGGTCAAGGTGAAGCGTGTTTTTGATGAGCTCTGTAACGTGGGAGAGAGTGAGATATATTGGGCGATCGATGGCTGTAACCTTCCAGCCCCAGCCTTCCCGCTACAGCAGCTAGCACAATTGTACGGCGTTCTTGCCGAGGCTGCAGACGCAGTTGATAGCGGCTTACAGCTGAGACCGAGATGCCAGAAGCTTGGACGTATTTACAATGCAATGTCAAGATACCCGGAGCTGGTTGCGGGTGAAGGTCGATTCTGTACCCTTCTCATGGAGGCTTTTGAAGGGACTGTCGTGGGGAAGCTCGGTGCTGATGGATGCTATGGAATTGCTGTACGAGCATCGGAACAGACAAGAAGCCTTGGGGTAAATGGTGCCCTTGGTATCTCGGTCAAAATCGAGGATGGCAATATCAACATTCTCTATGCGGCCGTGATGGAGATATTGGATCAACTTCAGATTGGAACGCAGCAGATGCGCCACAAGCTGAGGATATTCCACCATCCAGCCATTTTGAACACAGCAGGAGTCGTTACAGGCCGTGTCACCCATACATTCAAGGTAAGGTCTGTGCCTTGAAGTTGCTGGAAGGGTAAAAATGCGACATGGGTGCCTGGGACATAAATAATTGAGATACCATAAACGTACATGGAGACTGTATGGTGGGAAGATTACATTGTGTATCGCCGGAATATGTACCAATACGATTCCTTAAACCCGAAATAACGTCCAATGAAACTTGAATAAATCTATGTCGATCTGCGCTGGTATAAAAATAAAAAGAAACATGACATGGACATGAATTCATACAGTAATTAGCCGAGACAAAAGAAACGTTTCAATCAATGCCATTGACGAAGCTGTCGTCAGAATCGTAATGAACGGGGTTCGCAAAAATATGCGTCATGAGTTCACGCATCTCAGAAGGAGGTATAGAACCACCCATTGAGCCGCCCAATTCAAACTCCGGCGGATCCTGGTCTTCATAAAAATTCTAATAAGGATCCTCATCATACTCATCAAAGTCCTCCTCAGGACCAACGTAACCATCACGGGAAGTGGTAAGGCGAAATATCGTACTTGACTGTGGTATCTTTGAACAGATCTCGCAGGGCGAAAAAACCATCGGCAGGAGTTCCACCTTGTGGGATTACTTGGCCTGGTAACTTGACTGTTTGGGAGAGATCCATTGAACGGATTAGGAAATGCTCCAACAGCGGAAGAGAACCATTTTTGTACTCCGCGGCAATTTTGTGCGTCATGTTTCGGACCGAGACATTGCAGTTCGAGATGAAGAAGGTTTTGATTGACGGTGGGAGCTCCGGGTAAGGCGTGAGAAGCCAGTGGCTGACTCTGAGGCCTTCCAGCCTGGAGAAGGCTCGGAACGAAGGAAACTTGGCTGGAGAGTCAACAGACAAAAGAACACCATCGCCAAGGTCCCATGAATCACCGAACTCAAGTTGAAGGAGTGTCAGCGTGTCTCTGTGCGGTAAAAGCGCGTCATATATAAAGCGTCCGTCGAAGTCAACCTTTCTATCTGTTTCCAGCGAGGATCTCGAAGGAGGCCTCTGTGACCAATTGTCGATAACGAAAGTATTCAGAGCTTTGCAGCACTTCAGAAGCTTCGTGACGCTCACGCGATCTAGGTCGCAGAACTCAAGATGAATGTTCTCTAACGATAGCGCGCCAGGGACCCAGGAGGTTGGGAAACTTTTGCCCTTCAGTGAGCTGTATTTCACATTTAGTTTTTCGACTGGCCGTTTGAGGCAAAATTCATGGTACTCGCCGACGTTATACCCCAAATATAGGTCGGCATCCCCCTCAAGTTCGAGGGTACGCAGATTGGCCAGGAAAGCCGGATCATGTAATAGTTGTCCGAATGGATCCATCATAATCTGACCCCCGGGGAAGGCAAGGACACGAAGTTTCGGAGTTAGAGTGAGCAGTATGGCCATTAGTACGCTGGGGTCTCTCTTCTCCACGGCCGACAGCCAGTCTTTTTCGTGGTCCTTGGGCAACTGCAGGACCCGGACCACACCCGCGAAGAGCTTGGAATCCTGGGAAGACATTTTTATACAAGATATCCCGGAAAAACGCCCAATACGGGGTATACACGAACAATGTTAACATATTCGCCAAGTTTGGGGTTGGAGATGATTGTTTTTGTAAAGCAAACTAGCCTCCTCAGACCGCCGTCTAGATCAAGATCCCAAAAATGATTAAACAATAATGGCTGAGCCAAGTCTCGAAGCTTGCGCGAAACAAGACAGAGATTTGATAACTCGAACTCCTCATCCCATCATCGAAGTACGCCGGTGTGCTCGAGTCATGATCCTTCTCAATGACGAAACTAATACATTGTGATAAGATTTCATTCGGCAAATCCAGTAGATGAACCATTTCTAGTGGTTTCGTATCCAGATGGATCAAAGAATCGCATCTCTAAATGATGTCGGAACGTGAACGGAGTCGAAGCTCCCGAAGGACATTAACGCGTCAACACGAGCGCGCTTCATCACGTGCGACAGTCTCACCTATTTGGGCGGTGTCATGCCTGAGGTTAACTTTCTGCTCGTTCTCTTACGGGGGACATGTAGAACACATCAGACTTGCGTACTCCCTGCCGAATAAGCCCTAGGGGCAATTTAGGCGGTTCCTTCTGTCCCTCTATCGCATCTATCTATTTCGGATCTCGCCTGCATTAAGGGTTATAAAATATCCGCGGGTATTGCGGGCGGATCCGCAACATCCGCCATATGACACCTGCACTCCCCAAACTCATCCTAAGACTCCCACCACTGAGTACGTATCTCTTGGCGGATACGTGATGTCTTCTCTTCCCGCGGATTACAAGCGCAAAAGGTCCCGGGTCGCGTGCGAGCCCTGTCGGGAGCGAAAGCGAAAATGCAACGGAGATATTCCCTGCTCCACATGCACCAGCTGGGGTTACGACTGTCATTACAAGTCTCAGAGACGAATTAGGCATGCAACTTCAGGAGTTGACGGTCACTCTGCTAGTGCGCCGATAGTATCGCGTAACCCAGCCCCATCGCATGCCCCTGACTTCGTCGAGTCCCTTGAGGCAAATTCGGGTGCAGCGTTTGTAAGGAAAATTGCACTGAAAGCTGATCCTACCAATGCCCCCAAGTTGAATTTGTTTGGGTGGAATATCGGAACCCGTACATTACCCTCCGGCTTGGGGACTGTCTCTGTGGTTCCAATCGTCGATTTGGTGTCTCTTGCCGAAATGCAGTCGTTAGCGAATACCTATTTCAGCAAGATAGATATTTGCTATGGTTTCATCGACTCTGCTACGTTCTTTTCGCGTCTTGATACCCGCTGGGAATCTTCATCTGCCGACGATTCTTATGATAGCGTACTTGCTGGTGTCGCAGCGTTGGGCTTGTTATTCTCGGAACGAAACATCAAGATCACGGAAATGTGCTTGATCGAATTGGCGCGGTCGATCATGGATTCATATCTTAGTCGCGAACCCCCATCGTTGGATATCGTGACAGCATGGGCTCTTCGAGTGGTGTACATGCGCATGACCGCACCTCCCTACCCGGCATGGATCGCAAGTTCCACCTTGATGCACTTAATCGAGGCTGCAAAACTACAGCATGAGTCACCGCACCAGGCTGGTGGCCGTGAACAGTGCGATCCCGACATTAGGAGAAGACTTGTCGGAGTGTCACGACACTTGAATCTCTGGATATCTTACGATCTTGGTCTTTCTAGGGTGTCGTTGGCCAACGATTCCTTGGTGCTCCCGTCATCCAGACCTGGCGATTCTACAGTGGAATTGCTCAATCTCTTTCATGTTTCCGCCAGCCTAGGTCCCGAAAACGAGAACAATGATAAAGATCTTGAAGGTGCGTTATTACGTACACTCAGTGGAACTCATACGCAGCCCCCGTCGATTCTTGGTCAGTGTAACCTTGTCCTCTGCCTCCTGCGACGTCTGCGTATGACGAATCTCACTGCGTCATCTGAGACAATGATGCAGATTCTCAGTCTATTTACTAGAGCTCTTGACTCTGCACGTGCAATGCTTGCAAATTGTTGCCCGTGGCACCATGTGGCCAATGTACCATTCCAGATGATCACAGTCATTCTCGAGATGGATACGAGTCCAGCACTAGCAATCCTTCCAAACGCTTTACAAACCCTGAAGCTCGTCGCTTCCACCTATGATACGGATACCATGCAAGAAGCATATAGCACTGCTCGTCTCCTGATCACGCTTTACCAAAGGCGCCGGAGTGAAGATACAAAATTACTGGGCCATCTTTTAGACGAACATCCCCAAGAGCCGGTCCCTCCGCCCCCTTCCAGAGCAACACTTCCCAATCATGACGAAGTTTCATGGTTAGAAGGTTTGGTTGCTGATGTTCCGACATTGCAGGGTGTTGATATTTATGAATTCTTGCAAACAGAGATGCTTCCACCGTCGCATCACTCGGATATTTTATGATGCACGCATATGATACAGTTGAATTTATTATATTCACCCTTATTTTGTATTGGTAATTTCGATCTCACTCTCGCCCGTCTCTCAGTGTAACTAGCCTGAATGAATATCTCGATAGATTCCTCTGCGGCTTAGACTGATGAATTTCTCTACGCCTATTTCTCTAAATTTTGGGCATAATAGAGATATTTCTCATGATTTAACGGCCACTTCGCGGCATCTGAACTTGATAAATGCACGGGATGCGGGGTCTTTTGACCTGGATGATCAATTAACTTAATACTTATAACAATTCTAAACCTTCGTCTCATGTACATAATAATAGTTGTGTCCATATTACCGATCCGAGTCTGTAACGATGTCCTTAAATGGTCACATGTGAAGAGGATTAGGTTCTGATCTGTAGCCGATTCCCGTCGTTCCCGCAATAACCGCTTTCACAGAGCGGGTCCCTATAAGAGTCACTCGCAGGAATACGGCCGGGGATACTACGTCTTCTTAAAGTTATCAAGTCCCATACTTCTGAAATTGAATATCAGAATGTCACGATTACTGTCGCTGGGCACAAAGCTATCTCACTCGTACCCATGGGTATCGAGTCCCTTTGTGGTGGGTGCGCCGATGCGCATCATGTCAGGGCCATCCCTGGCAGTTGCGGTTTCACGGAGCCGTGGGCTTGGCTTTATGGGATCAGGGCCTAAAACGGAGAATATTATAGGGGATCTTGAAGAAGCAGCAGCCTTGGTTGGCAGGATACGCACTTCATCCTCAGTCTTTGGTTCAACGTCGGCATCAAACCCTCTTCTCCCTGTCGGCGTTGGCTTTCAGCTCTGGAATGATGAAATAGAGATCGCTGTTGCTGCGATTGGCAGGTTTAGACCTTGTGCAGCTTGGCTATTCGCCCCACGCGGAGGACAGAGGGACATTGACACCTGGTCCCAACAAATCCGGCAGGCTTCACCTGAGACCCAAATTTGGGTACAAATAGGCAGCGTGTCTGAAGCTAAACAACTTATATCTGGCGCGGAAGCTCCCGATGTAGTTGTTGTTCAAGGTGCTGAAGCAGGAGGCCATGGAAGAGCACATGACGGAATAGGACTTATCACGCTGCTTCCCGAAATTTCTGATACGTTGGCTAGGTATGGAATTCCTTTGTTTGCGGCCGGGGGTATCTCGGATGGCCGAGGGGCAGCGGCAGCACTATGCCTTGGAGCCTCTGGGGTGGTTATGGGAACCCGATTTCTTGCGGCAAAAGAAGTTCGAATCGCTCGCGGATATCAGGATGAGATTTTGCGAGCCGGTGATGGTGCCGTGACTACAACGCGGACAACACTGTATAACCAGCTGCGCGGGACGCATGGATGGCCGCAGGAATATAGTCCGCGGACCATCATCAACAGATCATTTGTTGAACATCAGGACGGGAAGCCATTCGAGGAATTAAAAGTCCTTCATGATCAAGCCCTTAAATGTGGTGATTTGGGCTGGGGCCCTCAAGGTAGACTCGCTACGTATGCAGGGGCATCTGTGGGGCTGGTACATGACGTGAAGGGCGCTGGTAATATAGTTCAGGATGTGCGAGAGGAGGTTTTGCAGTTGCTTTTTCCTGCAGAGAAATCCATTTGAAGCACTTTATGAGATCTAAATTAGATTGCTATCTTGTATTCTCTTCGTGTATGGTGGATAGACTAAGCAGTCAAAGGGTGGCAATCGTGCTTATTTAACGACGTACCCCCTCCACCTTCAGTGAACAGTTCTATCCGGGTGGAAGAAAACTTCCTTGCTGAAACTTTCTTCTCGAATAAAGCATCGATCTCAGCATATGTACGACCTTTTGGCTCTGGAACCCGAAAAAACGCCCAGATCGAACAGCCAAGTGCCATTCCACCCCAGAAGAATCCCGACTTGCCTTTCCAATCCCATGCGTCGACATTTAACATATACGGCACGATAACAGAATTGACTATGTCAAAGATATTGTAAATGCTGCGCGCAACCGTGACCGTTTTTATGCGAAGTCGAGCAGATGGAATTTCGGAGACGAGCGTATAGCAAACAGGCCCAACAGTACAGTCGTAGACGAAGGTAAATGCTAGTAGCATAGATCCAGTTACCCAAGACAGTATCGATGATTCTGGTGCGATAGAAATGAAGCCTATTATCAATAATACGGCGCATAAGATCCCAAGCCCACTAACGTAAATGGATCTCCGCCCAGCATATGCCATCAAAGCCCAAGAAAGTATTGTACCCATGAATCCTAACGCATTTTGGCCCAGTGTCATATTAAAGGACTGCTGCACTGGAAGGCCGGCGTGTTGGTAAAAGACCGTAGAGTACGACATAAGACCGGATCCGCAGAGTATCTGAACCCCCCAAACTAGACAAGAGATCTCGGTCCGCCGAAGATCATGCCCCCGAAAGCAGTCCCAGTAACTTGTGCTCGAGCACACTTTGCTCTCCATTTCACCGGTGTACGTCATCATTGCAATAGTTTGCTTTGCGCTTGCTGAGGAATTGGACTTCGATAGGCGCCGAACACACTGGACGGCTTCATTGTGGAGCCCTTTTCGGACCAACCACCATGGACTCTCAGGGGCCAAATAGACACCTATAAGGATAGGGATAGGCCATACCCACTGAATAGCAAAGGGAATGCGATAAGCCCACTGGTCTGTGCGATTTGAAAACCCTTTGATTACAGCCGAAGCTAACCATTGACCGATTATCCATGAGAGATTCACGTATGTAGTCAGATAGGCCCGCAGCGCAACCGGGCAGACTTCCGATGCATAAGTAACACAGAGAGACTGGTAAACCCCCAGAGGAAGACCTAGTAGGAACTCTCCAACGAGAAGTGTTTGAACGTTAGGCGCGAAGAAAAGGACAAAAATGAAGGCCATTGTTGCTATGAGAGCATAAATCATTGTCCTCCGGTAGCCATTGCGCTCGGAAAGTATCCCACTGGCTAACAGGCCGGCAACTTGACCGCAATGGACGGCGTTAGATAAACCTGCCTGCCACTTTGCTGACAGTCCATACGATCCGTCCGTCATCAGATGTCCATACTTTCTGTTGAAAGCTGGGAGGCCATAAAAAGACCCCATGAGTATGACATCGTATCCCTCCATGATAATGGCGCAGGATATCAAAAGTGACCAGCCAATAGCCTTAGGGTATTTCTTAAGCGCTTCTGATATAGTCATCTCATGCTCTTTGGTGATAGCTGCTTTGGCGTCGTTGATTAAGATATCCATCCCTGTTCCTGAATTCGGTCGGTGCTCCTCATCAACAGCCAAACTCAAACTCATTTTCATTTGCCGCTTTCGCTTTAAAATTGATTATGCAAACTAATTGCTCATCTATGATATGAAATATGAAGTCTGCTTTATATAATTTGAATCAAAGTACGTACATAGCGGATGGTCGACATATTTTAATTGTTGAGATGAAGTCCCTGTGTAACCCCTTGCATAACCCTTCTGATATCACATGTTCACCTAGTTAATGATTTCTATGAGTACCGAGCAAGTTCTATCTCTCGGCTATCCAAGGTAGTTCCAAATTTATAGTGTCTCCAAGCGTCGTCATCTGGTAAATTGTAGAAACTATCTTCGAATGGCATAGGAACTTCTGCGAAGGCAGAGGGCTACAAGAGCCCCAAGGCAAAAAAATAAAGAAACGCATCGTGTAGTCAATAAAACGCTTGGTCTGATGGTTCTATCGTATCTCATTATCTACCTTCGTTCTGAGGAGACAATTTATAGAATTTGCTGGTAATTCTTAGTCCTAGCCCTAGCTTTACCCTCCCTTGAAAGGTATTGCTACAGGACAATGATGCTTTCTTGCGATTTACATCGTTGGAAGCCCAAAATCCAAATAAAGCTCTAGTATGCCTATGTAATTCTCTCCGTTATCAAACATTACATGCGCGCATTCTAGTTTGGTTACTCAATTTATGTGTCCAATCAGTGGCAAAGTTAGCATGCGAAATGACGCTTTGAGTCAGGTTTTCGTGGTTCATGGCTGTTTATGTTGACACTGTTGCCCACCGTATCCTCGACTCCTTAATACGTACTTGTCGTTCGTCTACGTCACTTTCATGGTCGGTCTATACATCATATAAGAACAACATTTGAAAGCAAGGCACGATCAAGCAATCCGGTTTCGTGTCTGTTGCTCGACAGTTTCTTTCTGATCCCTTTATTCATGAGAGGTATATATTCCACCCAGGAGAATCTGAAGCGGAGACTAAAAAGCAAGGACACTATTGGACTCGTGAGCTAAAGGGAGCGACATTTTTTTGTTAGTCAAACTTGTATGTTTCTACAAACATACTGTTTCCATTTCCCTGCGCATCAATAAGGCCAAGGCTTCCTGCCATTAACATCGTACTTCCCCATGGGGTGAGGGGTGTCGCGTTAACATATTCATGGTTATATTCCAGCGGTCCATTGCGGAGTATGGCTAGTAGAAGGCATGTGAAGTCACTATAGAGCCCACTGGGGAAAGGGGGCAGCTATTGTTGTGTGATAGGCAGAAACAGTGTGCAGCGGCAGTGGGCAGAGTGGAATATGGGTGTAAAAAATCTGATTCTTAATGTCCAAGAGGCTTGCCCTTTACACTTGGAAGCGGGGTATAACCGAAGCTCAGTCACAAGAGAACATAGACTACAGAGGGATATATATATATATGTATATATTTATATAAAAGCCGTACTATTCCCGTTTTCTATAAAGCACTATTAATATCAATTGCGTTACCTCGTCAAACGGGAAAAGTCAGAACTTTCTACTTCGCAGTCAACTTCTCACATAGGTAAAGGTATTCCTTAACTTTGATGTATCGTCGGAATGAATATATATTTCGCGTTTGAAAAGACCTTAGAGATATTTTCGTCAAGGGCTCACCAGGCGACACAATAAATCGCTATCTTCAGGGCATCAAATTGCTGTAGGTATGATAATCCACTTAAATATTGCTATGTGTCGGGTTACAGATGAGGCTACTGGGATCCTCCGATACAATGCACTTCCGTTGTAGGGCAGGGCTCTGCTATCACGTGATTTGAGGCTAACCGCAACAGGGCAGTAGAGTGAGAAGATTGTGGGGATATGGGACTACGTCGCCAGAGCCGAGGAGCTGGATAGTAAGCGACTGCCTAGAACGGCTGATCTACCGCCGCCTAGCGGGCTCTTGGGCTGTAGGAAGCCGAATGATGATTGAAGTTGACGACCCATCTCCGCTTTCGATTTCAATAGTCCTCTATCATTGGCTTCGGGTCCTTTTAGATCGTCAGTTCGCACGTCCACCCGGCCAAGGAAATGTTTCATGGATGAATTAAATAATAATGAAGAAACGTAAAAAGTTGACAGACACTAATTATTCAACTCTCTCGCTTTTTTTCTCTTCTTAAGGGTGTCAGATGCGATTTTTTTTTTGCGCCGTAGTCGTATTAAACTCATAAAAACTCCCCTGATGAATCAGACACAATAAAAGTGAAATTAAACTAACGAAGATCATTTTCCTTATTCTGGTGAGAGTTTGAAAGTTGCCGGATAATTGCATCCGACATTCTGACGTGCAGGACCTTGACAAGCCTTTGCGTTGTCTTGGCTTTGAAGGTGCCAAGTATCTTAATAGGCTCTCAGTTCACGGAGCACATACTGTATTCAGATCCAAGGAAATGGTGCTGGGTGATAGTGGCAAGAAAAATCCAGGTAGGTGGATGCATGATTCAGCGTGAACGAGACACCCGTTCAAGGAAAGATGTTTGCTAACCATATTCATAGCCTCAGAATGCAGCTCCGATGTGATCATCGTTGACTGGACTGGTCCTGACGACCCTGAGAACCCATTTAACTGGCCAAAGTATAAGAAATGGATGGTCACGATCATCGGCTTTTTCATGACATTTGTGTCTTTGATGAATGGCACCATCATCACAGTTGCACATGAAGCCATCAATGAGCAATTCAATGTCAGCGATGCCCAATTCCCTCACTCCTACTGGCCTGTCACGAGCTGGGCCGTCGGCGGAGGCATATTCTCTTTAATTGTGCTTCCTATTATGGAAGACTTCGGCATTCGGTACACTTTCCTACTTACACACCTTATCCTCATCATTTTCGTTATTCCTCAGGCCGTCGCCAAAAATTTTGCGACCCTCATTGTTACCCGATTCTTCGCCGGTGGATGCGTTATTATACTGGGAAATAGCGCTGCTAGTATTATTGGAAATGTGTGGCAGACGGAGAAAGAGCGCAACAAGCCAGTTACTCTGTGGATATTCGGCTATCTCGCAGGAAGCAGCATTGGGCCTGTTGTGGGCGCATCGATATTCCAGTCTTTGTCCTGGCGTTGGATCTCGTATATGCAACTGATATGGTACGGTATCGCATTTATCGTCAATGTGTTTGCGCTCGCCGAATCCAGAGATTCAGTCATTCTCAAACAACGGGCCAAAAAGCTCCGTGCTAAAGGGAAGAACGCATACACTAATTGGGAGCTTCAAGGAGGTTCGATGCGCGAACTGATCATTGTGAGCGTTCGGAGGCCCCTGAAAATGTTCTTCACGGAGTATGTCGTCTTCTTTTCCACTCTATGGTCCGCGTTCACTGTGGGGACATTATATCTCTTTACTCAGTCCGTTGAACAAGTTTTTACTGGACTTTATGGATGGGATTCAGTTCAAGCTGGCTATGTCCAAGCGGCAGTTGTCATTGGACAGGCCGTTGGATGCTTATTTTCGTCCATCTCCGAACGACTTTATTTCGGCTCTGCTGCTCGGAATAAAGAGATACCTGGTGTTCCTATTCCTGAATCACGACTCTATCTTTCAATTGGAGGAGGTATTATTGGGATGGGTGGAGGCATGTTTATCTATGCCTGGACGTCCTATCCAGATCTCCCTTGGGTAGCACCAGCAGTCGGCCTATTCATGGTCGGCATGGGAAGCGTGGTTGTGGTGACCGGCCTCGCAGATTATATCGTTGACGCCTATAGCAAGTACGCAGGGACTGTGATGGGTACTGTCGCAATGGGTGAGAATACCCTCTCAGCTTTCTTGCCTCTTGCAACTATGAGCATGTACCAGACCCTGGGCTACCAATGGGCGAGTACGCTGCTTGGCTTTATCAGTCTTTTGTTGGTCGTCGCCCCAATCTCGTTTTTAATCTGGGGTAAGGAAATTCGACAACGGAGCCCGTACATAAGGGATGCATTGGTTGAAAAGTACGCGGATGTCATGCAGAATCCCCCGGTTTAATCTTGGATATATAAATAGACTTATTTAATCAATACATAAAATATAGACACCGAAACAAATCCCAAGTTTGCATGAACGGAAGCCATCTCGCTATAAAAGCCAAAAATTGTTTTCCCTTCCTTTCTTTCTTATACCGTTGGGCTGTGGGTATTGTCATTTGCAGCTGTGTCGCTATTACGGTCGCTATTCTTATGTATTCAACGATAGGATTGGGCGGAAAAACAACATACATGGAAAGCCTCATATCAAGAACCCTTGAATCCGCCGAATATAGTTTCTGCGCTTGTGAGGAAATTATGGGGTTCTTTGGCCCCTTGGTTTACAAGTACAACTGTTGATGTCGCCCATATAAGAAATGAAATACAGCCGTATAGCGGCATCTATTACCTGCGAATTCACCGTAGTGTCTTGTGAGATTGAGGATGGCGTATATTCTAATAATCTATACCTCGCAGTGACCTCGAAACAGCAGTGAGTAATCGCGGCAACACGATCTTGCAGCTTATAAAAGGCCTAAATCCGGGAACCAACTCTTAGCATGCAAATCAAGCACCAAATTTCGGAGCGAACGATTGCGCTACGTATGTTTATGCAGGTGGCAACTCGACAACAGGATATATCGCACATGCTATGTTGTATACACCCAACCAATGGACCGAGGTTATGGGCAGCTACAAGCCAAAGCACAATGAGGACGTTCTACATATTATCGGGAGCTGCACGTTCTCGGGATCCTCAGTAACTAGTGATGTTTACTATGACGATATCTTCCTAGGCATCCCTGATAGATGTGAGGGAGTGTTAGATTAGGATGACTTTGATCTGTTTCTCGTTGCCTAAAAGGCTATAGGGGCGACCTGTGATCTATGTCGAGCTGTGAAAATTGGAATTTCTTGCAAGGATCAGGTGGCCGCCTGCTCTCTATTATTTTCTTTTCCTGCCGTACTCCACCACCTGATCATTTATAACACGGAAACCTATTGATATTATAAAATCACGGTCTCGCTTTTTGCATTGAAAAAATTATTTACTTATTTATTTTTTGGTTGTTGTTTAGCGTTGCGGATTTAAATCAACCGCTACCGAGCATAGGGACAAGATAACTCGACTGGTCAGACTCGTTCTGATCCCCTTCTTTCAGCCAACCATCCAGAATCATCGATAATGATGTATACGTCATTGAGCAAAGGATTGAAGGTCTTCGAGCCCGTAGCTTTCAGTCCTATTCCAGCCTTCTCTTTCCGCCCCGCCGTTCCTAAAAAATCCGGCTGCATCTGTATCTTTCTTCAACGTCCATAGTAACCATTTCACCGCAGCCATACCATATGCACCACCATTAGCCTGATCATAAGTCCCCTGATGCCCTCCTGGATAGTTACCAATCCACTTAGGAACGCCACGTAGATTGTGGTAGTCTCTCTCACCCTATTTGACTCCTCAGTATATTGTGGTCATAATAGGTGCTCATGTCAGCTTACATTTCCATATGCAATATCTGTAGGTCCCCCCAGAAAATAGAATACTGGCTTGTGCACCTTATGGATTGCAGCTGGAGCCTCTATATCTGGTATATTGGGTCCTCCAGGTAGAGAAGTGTTAGCTATGAATCCGGAATTGAATATCCCCAGAAAAGAAACTCTGTTGTCCGAGCGCATTTTATAAGTTTCCAGACCACCGCAGCTTTGGCCTGCAACTGCAATCCTATTCGCATCGACGTTGTTATACAACCCACGGAGATTTGACTTCTCAGTGATCCAATCAATGGCGTCAGTCATCATATGCCAGTCAGTGTTTCCGGCTCCATTTTCGGGCGGGCCTGAGGCGAATATTATGAATCCATACGACGCGACATTTGTCAGGAAATTGAAGAACTTAGTGCCGTTGTTTTCGCAGCCGCCCTCTCCCCAGACCAAGACTGGAAGAGTCTCGTCTCTCCCTTCGGCGAACGGCATGTAAATCGTATGGTTGTACAGTGTCGACTCAGCGAAGTAGGTCTTTTTGGGATGATATGATTAATCGGATTTGGTTTGCCTCGAGACATTCTTTGGCAACTCACCACTGGGTATGGTCCGCTTCCTTCACCGTGTTGTACCGGATTGCTGACGGCTAGGGGGAGGGCCAACACGGAGATGAGGCCTCCGACCACGGCTTTTTGAATCGTCATGATATTATTTACAACAAATTTTATATTGAATGTTTTAATGCGCTAGAACTGGTAATAAGTGAAAAGCGTTGCCGGAGAAGCCCAGGCCCTTGCCGCAGTTATATCCCAAGAGGAATTGATTGATCCGTCATATGCACTCTGGTGTCTTCAGAGTTCCTCTCTATCTCTGCAAAATTAGGGGATGTTTCAGATATGACAAGGGCATGTGGAGATGTATCTCCTATGTACTGCGTACGGCATAGCAGTGCTTGCAACGGCGGTGGAGAAGGTGGAGAACACAGAACACTTTTAGGCTATTCAGGTTGCTTTTTATCAGCTTATCCAGTGGCGATTATCCCCACTGCGGGCCTAAAAATATTTTAAAGTCAGGTGGACCCCAGCAAGAGAGAATGCAGGTCATAAAATTTCTTGGTTTGTATGGAGTACGCCGTAGATTTCCCGGTGCAAATCTAGTTCTATCTATCTGAAAACATTAAGTCTATAATTAATCCGCATTATCAAAATCGTCCGACCATCACCAATGTAAACCAAGCAACCGAGAAATCACAAGGCAACGGGCTCGCCCGTTCTATCACCCGGCCCAATTCCTTTTCTGCGGACCGCAAAGAATGCGATGATCAGACCAACCCCTCCAAGGCCAGCAGAGCACCAAAGTCCCGTCGCATATTGCTGGGCAAGACCATGACCTTGTTCAATGTCAACTGCCTCTGTGACAGCTGCAGAGATGGCTAGAGCGACACCAGAGCCGATTTGGAAGGCAGTATTGAGCTGAATTCGTCAGCATCATCCATGATATATAGAGTTAAATGGACAAAGCTTACCATTCCTCCACACAGGCTTTTCACTTGAACGGGAACAGATGTCAATATAACTGTGCTAGTAGTGACGAAAATGAGAGAAACAGCAGAAATGCTGAGGAGAGATGTTGGAAGAACATTCACCCAGCTGCAAAAAGTTAGCTTCAGCGTTAAGACTTGGGAACATGGAACGCACAAGCTAGTCTCTGGGCTTGCGATTATAGCACTAGGGACAGGTGCTATCACAGTGAGTACCATCCCTGCCAGTAGAAGATATTTTCCGTTCATGTATTCAAGGGCCTTTCCAGTTCCCAAGGATACCACGAACCCGATAGCTCCCATGGGCAGGAAACGAAGAGCTGTGTCGCCGGCGGACAGTTTATCTACCTGCTGCGCCATCAAAACGATGTAATAGATGACGTTCTGATAACTGCCGTAGCCCGCTGGTGTATTTGTTAGTATCGATAAAGGTTTCCCAGGATGAGTGGACTTACTGAATCCTGCAACCCAAAGCCCGGCAAAGTTCCGAATCTTCCATAAAGGAAGGGGCATAATTGGGTTGCTGATATAATTCTCCAGGAGAACAAACCCAAAGAGAAACACAACTGTAAGAACCAAGAGAACAATAATGAACGGCTGACTCCAGCCGTACACACCGCCTCCAGATAACACGAATTGCAGCAGAATGAGGCCAGCCGTCGATAGGATCGCCCCAAAGTAATCCATACGTGACTCTGTCTTCTCAGTGAACATAGACTTTGGTAGCACAATGACTCCAAGAAGGCCCAACGAGCCTGTGATAATGACGATAAGGTAGAAAATGTACCGCCACCCTAGCGAGGACGTCAAGAAGCCACCAAAAATCAAGCCGGCGCAAAATCCCAGCGTTCCTGACGCCGCATAGATTGAAAGTCCCCTAGTTCGGTCGGTTCCGGTGAAGTAAGAACTGATGATACCAATCGCAGATGGGACAGTCAGGGCTGCACCAACTCCTTGAAGACCACGAAATATAGTGAGTTGGATGAAAGACTGCCCAAAGCCAATGGCCAATGTCCACACGGATAACCAGAACAATCCCACACAGAGAATGAACTTTCTTCCATAACTAAATTTACCAATTAGATTAATCACTGAGTATATATCAGAGTATGCTCACCGATCAGACAAAGCACCGGCCAATAGGAGAAAGCCGCCGAAGGCCAATGTATATGCAGAGATCATCCACTGGAGATTGCTGCTGTTTACGTCAAACTCCTCTTGAATGGACGACAAAGCAATGTTCGCGCTTGTCATAAAGACATTGTCAAGGAATTGAGACCCCGAAGTCACCAACAAGATCAATGCTCCTCTCCAGGATGCCAGGCGACCAAATTCTGCCCTCTTTTCTAATGTAAGGGTATCTTGACTGTCAAAGGGAGATTCCAGCTCGACCCTAGGGGTATGTAAAGGCGATGACCGTTCAGTCGACGACCCAGAATCAGGCAGGGAAATTATTGCAGGCTCAAGGACTTTTGGGACACACTCCATATCGCCAGTCCCCTGCTCGCGTGGCTTTCGACTGAGCCAGTCGACAATCGCCATAATGTTCAGTGTTAGTTGACAGAAATTAACGACCAGCACTCTAATTCATTATCACTACTTCTTATACTTCTTTTACTGCAGTATAAAGATTCTGTAAAAAATCTGATTTTTTTGGAGCTCCCCGTAGTAAAAAGTGGGTATTGCCCATTCGGGTAGCATCCGCACGGCACCAGGTGGATGAATTCCAATTATCATCAGATTTTATTGCTTCAAACGAACGGTCGAGCTTATCGCTTAAAGGGATTTTTCTATCACGTTCGTTGATCTCTGGCCTATGGTCTTTATCCGAGCCGATTATTATGGGTCTCCAAGGCACTTGAACCCAATCTAGAATCCACTTCAAGATGATCCACATCACTCAACCGTAGTCACTCTATAGCTAGTGTCCACTATTAAAGTAGAAGTTTTCAAGAGCTCCATATATTTTGCCACATAGATACATTACCTATGGTGAAGTGGGTGTGCTTCCAACTAGTCCGCGGCATAACTGGGAATACAGCTGAACAATCATTGGGGGTGTTTTATCCACCGATATAGCAATGATTCCAAGGTTTGTGCGACAATTAAGGTGTCTAAAAATGTATAGTCAGCCTCTGGACATATTGTACGGTAAATGAATGCCTGATAATCCACCACGACTGCGGCTACATGGCAGACTTGACCTACCATATTGGTTACTTTAAATGCACGAAGACAGCTTACTGAGTCTCAGAGTACCAGAAAAAGTTCCAATCACGATTGTGTAGAGCGTTCCAAATATACCGTGGAGCAATGATTTGAACTCCAGAATTTCACCCCAAGCAGGAGGACACGAAATTTGCAGCATGATTACTACTATCCGTTTACCATACGTGTGACCTACCCCTTATTTCTAATTTGTTCAGGTCTTTATCTTTTATGTTTTACCAAGTCCCAGCTCTCAAAAGATGTGGTGGAGAATCCTCGGCGAACTGACCCAATAATTTTCTCAAGAAGCCAGGTGGATGATGATCGGCAGTCACAAGAATGCTAACTTCACCAGTTTATTTATGGATCTCCTTGCGTCTATTTTGTAAACAACAATCTAGGCACACAAATTTCTCCGATAAAATCTCAATTTAGTATTCTAGTGTGGTTCTTGCTCGTCAGAAAAGGAATCTATTCTAAATTTGTTCATAAAAATGGGGTTGGAAGCTACCGAATTGCTCGTAGGTAAACACGAGATGGAACGATATCTGGAATACGAGCAATCATATATGTGTTCTAATCGTGGTAGCAATACGAGAATTTTTGGGGGAGCTAGGGACACCGGAAATAAGCGAGATTCACCTACAACTTGGCTAGTAGACTGAACAGGTATAGACCTTTTAAAAGGCGGCGGTTCCCTTTCTACGAGTAAGCATCTTTTACCATAACAACTTCAATCAAGCCCTTGCGACTACTACGACACTCCCGAATTGCTTCTTATTATACAATTCTTAAGATGCTATACGTCCCAGTCCTAGCTATGATCCTTGCAGCCCCGATTCACATTGCCACTGCATATTCCATCACAGGGGATGATGTGAACTGTCGCTCTGGTCCGGGCACCAGCTACGATAGCATAAAGAAGTACACCAAAGGAAGTGATGTTACGGTCACTTGTCAGAGCCCCGGAGAGAGTATATTCGGCAATAGCCTCTGGGACAAAACTGCCGACGGCTGTTACGTGGCGGACTACTACGTGAAGACGGGTACCACGGGGTACGCCACCGATAAATGCAGGAACGGTGACAGTGGAAATGGCAATACATCGGGTGCCTCCATTGTAAGTGCTGCTCAGGATGAGCTTGGTATCCCTTATGTCTGGGGCGGGGGCGGGTGTGATGGGCCATCCAGTGGCGGGTTTGACTGCTCTGGCTTGACTCAGTATGCGATCTGTAAGTCGCTGAACTTTGAGATTCCTCGAGTGGCCCAGGACCAGTACGATTCCAACCTGGGGACGCGTCTTCCCAGGGCAGAGGCGAAGCAGGGCGACCTTATTTTCTGGGGCAACAACGGGAATTGCGACAGTGGGGTAGTACATGTTGCCATATTCATTAAGGAGGGATGGATGATCAATGCTGCCCGCACTGGGACGCCTGTGCGAGAACAAGCTGTCTGGACATCATATGGAGGCGAGGAAATCTGTCCGTACGCTGTGAGGTACGCAAAGTCATCCTACATATGAATGGAAGAGAGATCTGACTACGTAACCCCAGATTTTGGTAGCCTTTCATTGGAAAATTGGACTATACTTGACCTTATATGCTTAATTCTGCATCACTTTTTATATTGTCAAGCAACGCAGCGACTTCCATACAAGTGCTTTTTCAGCAGCAAGTAGTAGAAAAAAGAGACATAAGAGTACAATTTCAATGAAAATGAATGGCTTTTTTATACCTTTATAAATTTATTATCTTGGCAAGTTTGTCACCAGCGTTCTATAGAACAAGGAATTTATTTCCTTGAGCAAAAGCTTCGAACGGGATTCCACGCAGATCCTTTACCATGCAACTTTAGCAATGAAGCTCTTAGGCCAGCGGCGAATACAATACTTTCTCCCTTCATCAAGTATGAGAAGCCCAAGGCCAAATGCAACAGGAAGGAAGAAGTTCTCTGCCGGTATTGTTGTCGTGCCAATGGAATTTTGTAGACCCGGAATATAGCAAACTAATCATATGTATGTTAGTAGAGCAGCAGTAAAGGAACAGGGAAACATACAAATAAATACTATGCATAATGCAAACACCATTGCCGGAAATAGAAGCAAGTTCTGGGTCTCGCGGTTCAGGATTGGTGGCTGCTGGAAGATGCTTAGTTTCCGGGTGCGGATAGCAAGCAAGTTGAAGAATTGCATGATAACCAGATTGACAAAGTAAATAGAAGATGCTTCATTTGCCACTTGCGTAACGTAGTCGGGGTCGTATTTTGGGTCCATGTTGTTGAATTTCAAGATCATAGCGCTGAAGGGGATACCTCTCCGCTAGACAAGGTTAAGGTTGTACATCAGTACGATAGCTGAGATCACAAACCTGCATGTGCCAAAATGCAATCACGTACGACAGGAAACATTCCAAGAGCCCAACGAAAGCATATGCGTGGTTGAGTAATTTCGCATTGACCAGTCGATCATTCCGTGTATCTCTTGGAGGTCGAAGGAGTACATCAGACTCTGGCTTTTCGAAAGCAAGAGTTATTGCACCAGCGCAGTCAGTTAGGCAACTATGTGGTTCTTGTTAGTTCGCTTTATTTGAATGTTGGTCTATCATTTCTTACCAAATTATGATCTATATAATGTCATTGGTTAGTCAAAGCTCGAAGGTCAAGGAATGACAATGAAATACCATTAGAAACGAGGAAAGAATCTGTGGAACCCCTAATACAACGTTTGTCATAACAGGCCCTATACCTGTATTAGCTACTAAGCTCGGGTGATATCTCAGAGGTGTCTGCGTACACAGCTCGCTAAAACTTCCGGCCGGGAGAAGGTAGACAATGGTCTTCTTCAGGTTGTCTGGTAGTAGGTGAGTAATGTCCAATAGCTTGATTGGGAGGTGGTTCTAATGTACCGTATACCAATCTTCCGTACTTGACGGCTTCCAAAATAGCGGAGAATGACTCGAGAAGGACCATATCTGCTGCCTCAATAGCAATGTCCGATCCACTTCCCAAAGCAACACCAACATCAGCAGCTTTGAGGGAGGGAGCATCATTAACACCGTCGCCTGTCATGGCAACAATATTGCCTTTTTGCTGAAACTCTTTGACGATACGAAGCTTCTGCTCTGGTGTTGTACGGGCGAAGACAATCTCATCGTAAGTACACAGCTTCTGCCATTGTTCATCTCCAAGGCTGACCAGCTCGGGACCGCTGACAACGATAGCAGTTGTTGTGTCGGAGAATGTTGCAGTGGGTTTCTCCGTGAAGCTTAGAGCTTTTATATCGTCAATAAATGCAGGTGGTGTTTTGATAATTCCACACTCCATTGCAATTGCTTGAGCTGTTAATTTGTAGTCGCCGGTTACCTATCTTTAGCGTCAGTTTGGACTTCATGTTTAGTATTCATTATATTCACCATCATAACTCGGATCGAAGCATTCCGGAGAGTGTCAATAACACCGGGGATTTCGTCTCTCTGTAGGCCTTTAGTATGTAGAAACAAGGCACAGGTGATGTGCTTACCGGAGGATCAACCAAACCAACAATACCAACAAATATTAAGCGCTGTTCAGCTGCGTGTAGGGCGAGTCTCTCATCCTGAAGATTGAGCAATGAGTTTAGCCAATCATCGGTGACTTCTTTCTGTGCCAAGAGGATGACTCTCTTCCCCTTTGCAGACCACCGATCTTTAATGGCTTCGAGTTTATTGCGGTCTCCTACGGAAAGTTCACCGACCGTTCCATCCCGTCTGATCATGGAAGTACATCTCGGAAGGAGAACATCGGGCGCTCCTTTAACAAATAGTAACCTGATTACTATTGTTAGGTCTTTCCGCAGTTTGGAATGTTTTAGATGCACTTACCCGTTCCTGGACTGATCTCTGGAGGGCAACATTACACGGATCATGAATTTGTTCTTACTGTTAAAAGCAATTTCAAATACCTTCTTCCATTGTTCTCGTAGTTCGCTGACTGGTCCCAGCGATTGGGAAAGCCTGAGTATGGCCTGGTCGGTTGGGTCGCCATAAATCTTAGCGAAATGGAGTGGGCGATCCAAAGTCGAGGCGTCAAACTCAGCCGCATTACAAAGACCAGCGACTTGTCGAAGGATACCGATAGAGGTATTTGGTAGGTCATTTGGGTCTGCTCCATGTATCAGGAGACCTTTAGCCTCTTCAGACGTAAATTCCTCGCCGCCGCAAAAGCAATCGGTCACAAACATTTCGTTCTGCGAACTCTTTTTAGCTACTCTACTTGATGTAATGCGAGAAACAGCTAGCTACCTTGGTCAGTGTACCTGTCTTATCGGAACAGATAACAGAAACCGCCCCAAGAGTTTCAACCGTTGCAACTGTCTTGCAAAGGATTTTGTTCTTTTTCATGATATTCGCGACGATCGTGAGGCTCATGGTTAAAGCTATGGGGAGACCTTCTGGAATAAACGCAATTCCGACGCTGACACAATCCACAATAAGGGTTGGCACATCGATCCAGTCCGGATGATCTTTCCTAAGCCAAGCGGCCCTACAGAGTCAATCCGTTAGAGTAAGTTCATGTGAAACGGGTCTGTATCGTACCATAGAATGACGACGATTATCACAACTGTGACGATAAAACTCACGATTATTATAACGAACCGGCGAATTTCATGTTGCATTGGGGTCATTTCGACGCGAGGGCGGTTTGAGAGACCAGCAATTCGCCCAAAAACTGTGAGATCGCCTGTAGCGACGCAAATGGCCAGTGCTGTCCCCGAAACACAGTGAGTACCCTGGAGACCTAAACAGTGAGTCTCAAGATAGTTATTTTCTGTCGAGTCCACTGTGCCAGAAACTGGTTCCGACTCGCCTAACTTTTATTAGTAGTTGTAAACATTGAGAAGGAGGGGGGGGTCCTAGAGCCGATACCGGTAAGGATAGACCGATCAAACTTTGCGTCTGCAGATACTTGAATAAAGCGAACGTCAGCGGGCAATCTGTTGCCCTGCTTGATATGGATGACATCTCCCGGTACCAGATCAATCGCACTGATACTAAGCTGTCTGCCGTCACGGATCACGATACACTGGTCGGGCAGCATAGTTGTTATGGAAGCCATAACACGAGACGAGGACCAGTCCTGCCACCCGTTGAAAGAGGCCTGAATAAAGAAAACTGCCAATAGGACAATCGCAAGAGCCAAGTTTGCCTCTGCGGGTGGGTTTCCGAGGGGTCTCCAGGCTATGAAAACCATGACACAGCCGAACAAAACAATGGAGCCGAAACCACCAAAGAGATAGCTTATCATTGTGCGAAACCATCTGGATGGAGGTGGGGTCGGTTTGTTTCTCCCGTACTCTGAATATCGACGATTTACTTGCTCGCCAGAAAGGCCTTGAGTAGCAGAGGTAGAGAGACATCGTTGAAGTTCATCAACCGACAGCCGATGCCAATCCAGTTCAGTGATGCCTACAAAAGAATTAGCAGACGAACGAGGACCAATACGTTTCATGATCACCTTTGAGTTGCCTTCTTTCTTGCTTCGTCGAGGAATCTTCGCTACCCTTCTCATTCGACTGCTCGACCTTGTATGACCTCCATGCCATCACACGTTAGCATTGAGCAAAGTTAAACGGGAAATTGCAGTCGGAAAAGCACTTACAGGGTTCTATAGGTGATAGGGAGGAGGTTCTCCGGGGCTGCCACTTTCCCGTGTACACTGTGTATCGACAGCGAAGAGGCCGTGGACCTCTGACGTGCCAGAGGTTGTGTGTGCGGCTGAGTCCCCTCTTCCGCAATCCGAATTCTGTCTTTTTGATCGTGTGTCTCCATAGTAGCCCTTATAGGAAGGAAAATTGTCGTCGTTTGACAGGAGAGGATCAGATGAAGGAGAGTTGTAATTCGTAGTCACTCTGGGAGCGCTGGTTTTATATGCGGCCACAAACAGTGCGCCATTTCTTCCATGAACGGATTACAAGCTACCTAGCAGTGCCTCCTTCGAATTTCATATTGTCGCGTCATAGAGCGGTTGGCGCCTACCTCATAGCTAGGTATGGTTAAGAGACGCCGATTGGTCGACAATTGTCTCGCGCGATTTATTCTCACCATATCATGTCCTTTGCTCGTGGATATCCCCCGAATACAGCTTAGATGGCTCCTTCAAGTTTCGTATTCTATTCCTTCCCATGCGGGATATACTATTCCACATCAGCATCCGCTATGTTGAAGGTGTGGTGCTCTCCCCGATACATGGCGGGACCGCAATAATACTGGTAAAAGACCACACCAAACAGTCTCGGGGCTAATGTGTGCTATACGAACATCTCATATAAGTACATCCTCTGTGTTGGTACCCATTCAAAGAGTTCTTAGTTAAATGGCTACCCAGGTCAGGGTGCTTTTCGGGATAAGGACGGTCTTGTGGCTGTGCATTCGCGCCATAGTCAGTCCAGTAATACTGGTTAATGTACGAAACCATCGTGGCGAAAAACTTTCATCATAGGCATACATGTGAGATAGCGCTTTAGTTACTTGTTCTCCGTGCAGTGCTACCCAGATATTATATCTAGGCTTTAAAGTCTGTATGACATCAGTCAGGGTTTCTGGAGCATAATGGCATCATATGTTTGTATTATAACTTTGAAAATAATAAAACCCACTGTTCTAAAATTGATCTGAGCGCCCCATGTGAAGAGAACTGGGTGTCGTGGGTTGAAACGAAGCTACATGCTTTTTCCTGAACTGACTGATAACAGGCAGTAATCATATACCACGGGGTAATTCATAGATAGCTTTGTTACCAATCGGCTTTTCCAAATCCTTCTGTCTCTACAACCCCAAGCACACCTTACACGCCTGCCTGCTTCTTTTTGTCAGGATGTCAAAGCACGATACAAGGGAGTGTACCCTATAGCACGCTTCACATCGGCTGCTATCTCCTCGATTGCTTTGGAAACATCCTTATTTATAGCCGAGAGGTAATTGTCGTAACCGAATTTGTCTTTGCGACGCTTAATTTCGGCAGGGTCGTTGGCGACGGGTGAACACATCAGCTTGTCGCGAAATCTGCGACTTATTTCGTAGTGTTCTGATAACGCTTCCCTGTATTCATCAATTACCTGGTAGGCATCAATATATTCCCATTTTTCTTGAGTGAGACCAATGGCTCGATGTTGAAGATAGCGTAGCCTTTGGGATCTTTCCCAATACCCGCACCTTTCCAGCATGTGCTCTATCGGCTTGAATATTACATTAGATGATTTAATCAAGGCTTTCTGGCAACATTCACTCATAGCTTCAGTGATAGCCCTAGCAAATATTTAGTTGATATGCAATTAGATAGAAAGAGAACATATCCTTCGATGCTTCGATTGAGTCTGCAGATACAAGAGGTAGTTTGGAGGTATACCTGACGTAGTTATGCGCCAGGTAGCAGGACGTACGTAGCCCAGATAGGCTGCCTGAGGACCTACGTATTTTAGAAATTTGATATGACGTAATATTTAGCAGTGCAGTACGACATCGCATTCTCTGGTGACTTATCCCATATTCATGGGTTGACTGTAAGAGAACCTGGTGGGTTGAAGCGAATTGGTGATGGTCACAACAGACTATTAAAAATTAATTTCAACGGATAGACATATAGCGGCTGTATATTCTCATTCTACCAACAATTCCTGGCTTTCACCCTTAGGTAGTCGAAGAAAGCCTAGCAACCATCTGCTCAACATGGCCAGGGGTATGAATAGCCCGTGAACCAACTCCACAGTGAAGTTAATGAACAGTAAAGCATATGGTGGTGGAATATACTTACAACACTAGTCATGATCATAAACCACACAACTACTCTCATCGCCTCTGCTAGACCAGTAATCCCGTCCTCCACATCGAATGTGGTGAGATACTCAATGCAGAGGCAACAGTAGAAGATAGCACTCACTCCAATGGGGCTGAAGAATCCCATGAAAAGCGCATCACGAGTTGTTCCTATTTGGTGAACCCATGGGCGCAGGGTCAAAATCACCGGAAGGCGCCGCAGGAGAAGAATTAGCATTGCCAATAATATAAGACGATGCAAAGGAATGATGCTGGAGTCAATAAATGATGACCACGGACAGGTGACCCCCAGCCAGATAAACATGGACATGTTTAGCAGAAAGTCAATTGTCGGTTGCAATGTGTCTTCCATCGTTTGTATACGGAACCAGTCGCTGGGATGACGTTATCGACCTATTCTAGTATCGTATAAGGGTTCATACTTCATGGTAAAACCATTTCCCGTCACAAAACATGCTAATATGTCATCGCTGTTGGCCATCCCCATGGTGCCGAGAGCGAGTAGCTACACGGTCAGCCAATTCAGATATAGGGATCTAAGGGACTCACAGATAAGGAAATTGAGAATATGGTAAACGTCTCTCAGTCAAGGTATTCACTGGAATGCAAATCAATGGGAATACTTTCAATGCAAGAGAAGTAGGGAAGGATGGACAACCGGATAGCCGTGAAGTGAAGCATCGACTGAGCAATCCACCCTAGCACAGCACCATACACGATGCTTACAAATATCACGTAGAGCCATATCTCTCCAATCCAATGAGAGAAAATTTGTCCCACTGCATATTCAGTAATTTCGGGGTAGCAATACCGAAGGACTAGCAGCGGTAAGAAGAGAAACGGATAGCCGAGTCCGTCGTTAGCACCAGATTCTGCAATGATAAGTCGACGCAGGTCTAGAGGAACATATTTGTCCGCAAATGCCCCCTTTACAATGGCCCTAGAGAGGACTGGATCTGTTGGGGATATGCAAGCACCAATGGTGAGAGCGTGGAGAAAAGGGACTGGTGGCAACACTAGCCAGACCAGAATACTGCTCACCATCCACATCGACGTCAACCCTGGGAGTAGGAGGACCGCAAATGAGCGCCATTCGTACATTAGATATTGCTTAGGTAGTTGTATGCCGACAATTACCAGCTGCACTCCCAGGACAAGACGACTAAATGCCAAAGTTATTCGGTCGATGTTCTGAGTATCATGCTGCGCCAAACGGAACGGATCGACGAGGCCGCAAACTGGGCCGAGGAGAACTCCGAGAAGAAATGAAATCACTGCCCGGTCAGTATATACACAGATTCTTTCTTATACATGGCACTAGTTGATCCTACAGGCGTCCGACAAATAACATCTCTCGCGGATTAAATATGCGAGGAGTCCATAAACGGACATCAACAGCCCAAGAAGGGCACAAATGACGTTGAAATCCGAGGGGTCAAAATCCATCATTCACACCATATTGCGCAGTTAGATTCTTTCTGTGGATTCATCTACCCTCTACAGAGTATACTTATAATTGACTAGGTTGTAGATGGATGGCGGGCCACGGCATCCAGATTGGTCGAATTAATCGCGCAAAGAGCATGAACAGGTCACATGCGTACACACACTGGCCAACGGCTACAGCTTATCTCGTAATAAGAGAGATCACCGCTATTCCACTAGCTTCGAACGCTCCATTCTACTGTTACCTTAGGGCACCGCATCGAAAAAACACAGGACGTTCACATGTCTGCGAAGGGGTATAGGGGGCGTAGGTCTCTTGGTCACTAAATAATACTGTGTGGCAAAGACTTATGCCATAGAAAATGTACCTGTACGGACAAGCAACTACATCACCATTTCCAGGACTGCTGTGGACGATGCAAATGCAAATAGTGCATCCGGAGAGGAGGATAATGCATGAAATGTATCGCTGCTTAGTCATTCATGCCTCCTGGTGCGGGGAAACCAAAGGATCTTCCAATTCCGTTCCAGTTCGTCAACTCTTTCACACTCCACCCCGGCTTTTCTTCCTACACCCTCCCATCTGTTAACCACATAATTGGACCAGGTTGACTGTGGATGCTGAGAAGATGGCCGTCCCAGCGCCTCGGGCGCCAGATGATCTGGACATGCCGGGTCCGGCAAACTTGCTGGACTCCGAACACCCCCTTGAGTCGCCGTGACCGAGAGACCCTGCATCAGGGGTTCAGAATACGTCAAGGGATTACCGGATCGCGTACTCTGTTCACCTCTGTGATTCCGCCGCTATTGGTGCCCCCTGCTATGTTTGTTGGGCTATTACTCGGCCTGTGGGCCTGGAAGTGTTTTTGGATTATTGTCATGCAAGACAAGCTTCTTTACCTCTCCTGGTTACCCCCCTTCGCACGCTCAGAAACCGTCGAAGATTATATGGCAGAGTGTAAACCTGTACAATGGGTGGAGAAACACTTCCACAGTCTGGACGGGACGAAATTAGCTGTCTGTGAAGGCCGAATGCCCAATGTTATCAGTTCCGGAAGTAATCGGAGATCCGTCGTCATATGCTACTTCCAAGGAAATGGAGGATCCACGCCAATGCGCCTACCTCTTCTTTCTCAGATTCTGCGCACAATAAATGACACCAAGCCAACCATATCGTCAGATGCTGTGGATTATACCATCCTTGCGTTGTCTTACCGCGGCTACTGGAGATCCTCTGGTCGGTCGACTCAGTCGGGAATCGAACGCGATGCCCAGGCTTTTTTGAGTTGGGTCACCGAGATGTATTCTGCACCAGATGTTGACCTTCAGGTCGTCCTCTGGGGCCACAGCTTGGGTTCAGCTGTTGCGAGCACTGCCCTGGCAACGTACTTGTCCCAGAGAGTCAACGACGAGAAGCCAGCACAGACAGCAACCCACATCTCCGGGATGGTCATGGAAGCACCGACCTCTAGCATCAAAGATATGCTTATCAGTCTGTATCCCCAGAAGTGGTTGCCTTATCGTTATCTGTGGCCCTTCTCATGGAACAACTGGGACAGTACCGAAGCCTTCAAACGTCTGGCTCGTTACCGAGATGCTGCTCCGACGACGACTTCAACTAGACCAGCATCCCGGCTTCCTCCACCTATCTTAATCCTATCCGCCGAAAATGACGAGGTAATACCCCCATACGTCGCAGGCGATCTACACCGGAGCGGTAAGGCTCTTGGACTAGATGTTGAGTGGAAGGAAGTCCCAGGGGCCATGCATATCGAAGCACCCGTCAAGCCTGATGGCCGGAAGGCTCTGGTAGAGTTTTTGTTTAAAAGCACCTCGCCTTGCCATTTGCGGGAGAAGATGGGTCAGTAAAGAGGTCTCAAACATAGATTATCCCCCGTTCCTACCACCCGATCATTCTCTCGTGGGCTACGAGTCGTAATCGCACTTAGGCTTCAAACGCCGACCCTACGCGACACATAATACCTACCTACCCGATGCGACATCCCTGGAATTGGCAATGAAGGGTGAGGATTATCCATACCTCGGAGCCTTCTTGCACCAAATTACAGCTTGATTCACCGCGAATTACATAGTGGAAAACACTAAGGATTATAAAACCACGCGCTGAAAGAACTATCCTGATTGCTGAAATCAAAAGACAGCCAGGCAGGTCCTTGACATCATATGACATGACAAAAAGGGATTGTCATGTATCTAAATAGGTTCATCACGGGGTTCAATGAGGATCTCGTTGAGGGCAACATGCGCAGGCTGGCGAAGCGCGTAGACAATCGAGTTGGCGACATCTTCCGGTGCGAGGATCTGTGCTCCCGACGGTTCGCCGTATTTCTTTACGGCCTCGGCATCTGTGGACATGCCCAATAGATCTGTCGCCGTGTTACCGGGCTGGACGCTTGTCACCCGCAGGCCGGTACCCGCTGTCTCGAGACGCAAGGACTGGAGGGTGGCCTCGACGAAGAACTTGCTGGCTGAGTAGACACCTAGCCCAGGGAAGACCTTGCGTCCTGCGTCAGACGAGATAGCGACAATGTGACCACCACCCCGCGCGAGCATGTCCGGCACAGCAGACGACAAGCAATAGAGAAGCCCCTTGCAGTTGACATCGACGGTGCGCTCCCATTCATCCATCTGCGTGTTCGCCATCATAGTGAAGTACATGACACCCGCACACGAGACGACAATGTCAACTGGGCCAAGCTCTTCCCTTGCTGCACGGAACAAGGCCTCAACATCCGTCTGCTTCGTAACGTCGGTTGGCTGGATAAGGATCTTGCTATGGCCAGGTGGCATCTTGTCCTTCACAGCCTCAAGCGCGTCACGCCGGCGAGCGGCAATTGCTACATTGCATCCCTCGCGGGCCAGTGCGGTGGCAACCGCCGCGCCGATTCCAGATGATGCTCCTGTCACTACAGCCACACGGCCTGCCAGGGGACCCTTGGGCTTGGGCGAACGACTGAGCGCGCGGTTTTTAGAAGGCGCACGCGACAACCATCCTCTAGCGAACCAGTGACGAGTGTATGTTTCAAGCAATAGGGTATCAACCTTGGGCCGTTCGACGACCGCGCGCAAAGGCCTAGTGGCAGCGTTGTTTAACACAACAATACCACGCAGGAACTCTACAGATGGCATACCACTGCGGAGAATGTCCACTGTGAATGACCCATCACCGCCTTTAACCGAGCCACGCTCTTTGGTCCAACGCGCGACCCATTCATCCCAGCCGAGAGGCTCTGTCGCATAACCGAGCTCCTTCAGACCCTCAAAGACAGAGCGCATGTTCACGGGGTTGGGGTCGCCCAAATGGAGCACTGTCTGCTCTGTCTGGGTCTGTGCAGCAAGGTGAACGATGGCCTTGCTCACGAAATCGACTGGTGTCATTTCAGCACGCCAGCCCTCAACGTCAGGAGCATAGCCCAGCTTAATGGACTCGACAATCAACGCAGTCAGGAGATCCCAAGCGTTTGCCGCACCGGTAACGCTGTGACCACTGATAGTGCCAATACGGTGTATCTTCACGGGCAATCCGCGACGGCCTGCTTCAAGAACCAGCTGTTCAGCCACCCATTTCGTTTGTCCATAACCATCAAGCAATTTTTCCGGCACATCCTCAACAGGGAGTATCGTGTCCTCGGACCACCCCGTCTCTCCAGACGGTGGCAACACACCGTTAGTGGAAATATATTGCACGGTTGCACCACTCTTGCATGCCAGGCGAAGGATCTCACGGGTCCCGCCCACGTTGGGGCCACGCAGCGCCGCATACGGATACACTAGATTGACAGTAGCGGCGGCATGGACAATGACATCGACACGCGCCGCAAGCTCCTCAAAAGCATCAGGCGAAAGACCGAACAATTTCCTGGACAGGTTTCCTGGCAGGATCTCGACGCGCTCCATGATCGAATCTCGCCAGAGACCCATGTCCAGAAGGTTGCGCCGGATACGTGCCACACCTCCGGGCTGGTCATCATCTGCAGGTTCATTGAAACGCACTAGACAGACGACCTGGGCTGAGGTGTTTTCCAACAAATCATTGAGAAGGAAGGGACCAAGGAAACCAGTCACACCAGTGAGAAGAATGGTACTAGCCTTTCCAACGGGGCAAATGCTCGCGCTCGAAGGACGGATATCATGGTCGAGTGTCGAATCAGCCCTAAGGACAGCAGGGAGGTCAGCCTGCACAGCGGCGGTGTGTCCGTCGCGAATACCGCGGACAGTAGCCAGATGGCCTGTAAGTGTGGCATCCTCGGCAAGACGAGAAATTGGGACGCGGAAGCCAAAAGTCCGCGAGAATTTGGAAGCCAACTCAGCAAGAGATAAGGAATGTCCTCCGAGGTCGAAGAAGTTATCTTCGGGTTTCAGAAGATTTCGCGCTGTCTTCAAGGTTGTCGCCCAGATACAGGCAATGTTGTCCAACCCGATTGGATCCCGCTCAGCTTTCGTACCATTGCCGTTAACCTGCGTTGCGTTCGGTGGCGGCGGGAGGCTCTTGAGGTTAACTTTTCCGGAGACTTCGTGGGTAGGCAGTTCGTCCAGCGCCACCCATTGCGCAGGAATCATATAGTGCGCGAGGTAAGGGGACAGGATGCGACGCGCCGCGGGGCTGTGTCCAGACTCATTGATTTCCACAGTCGGACGCTCCTGTGAATCGTCTTTGTCACGGACAATGTACGCTACTAATTGGCGCTCCAGGCCCTCGCCGTGAGCAACGACAGCGCAGTGGCTGACCGCTAGATGCTCGACGATATCATTTTCGACCTTGGCAGGCACAACCGAATATCCACGGAGTTTTATCATAGCCCCGACACGTCCAGTAATCTCAAGGAGTCCCGAGGGCAGCATGCGGGCGAGATCTCCTGTTCTGTACATACGAGCACCTGACGTCGCACTGAAGGTATCAGGCTTGAATGCCTGAGCAGTGGTCTCGGGGAGGTTGATGTATTCCCGAGCCAGAAGCTCCCCGCCGATGTACAATTCCCCAGCAACGCCGTCATCCACTTTTTCGCCGTTCTCATTCAAGATATACGTGTGGGTCGGGTCCAAGGGGGGGCCAACAGGACAATATTGTGCCTCGTTATCCAGCATGTCCCGGATATCACCGCAGGCAATTTCATGTGTTTCACAGGCACTATAACAATTAAGCAAGCGTGTCGATGGTAGCACCTTGATGGCGCGACGCGCAAGATCTGCGGTGACCACCTCACCGTTCAGCCACAGAGTCCGCAGTTCCGGCAAACGGGAACCGATATGCGGATGACGCGAAAGGACAGTCGCTAACAGGGTAGGTGTCATAAGGGTCTCCGTGATGCGCTTAGATGCCAGCAAGTCAACCAGCGCGGCTGGGTCATAGCTGACTTCATCGGGCACCGTGACAACGGTGGCACCCCGCAGAAGCGGCCGCAGGATTTCCCAGATGAAGAACACATTACAGGCTACCCGATCTCCCGGCTGAACGTCCTGCACGGCAAACCGCAGGTTATAGGAGAGCACGGGGGCACGATGGGGGTTAGCAATACCCTTCGGTTTGCCAGTTGTCCCCGATGAATATGACACGAAGGCCAGTCGATCAAGGTCATTGTCTGCAGGGAGAGGTGCCGGCTCTCTGGCATGACCATTGAGCTCCGCAGCTGGCTCGTCCAGCTTGACAACCGGAACGTCACATTTAATCTTACTGGATTCGCCTGCATGTGTCACGACAACCATTGGTTTCGCATCGGCGATGACATCCGCGAGCAGATCGGGGGGATATGCCAACTCCAGAACCAGGAATGCACCTCCAGCACGGAGTGCAGCAAGACAGGCAATCACATAGTGAGCACTCCGAGGCAAAAGTACGCCCACGAGGCTATCCCGACTGACACCATATGCTCGTAGTTGCCGAGTGATATCCTCCACCTCTTTGTCAAGCTGGGCATATGTATAGGTGACGGTGCCGTCCTCCAACGCAGGCGCGTCGGGCGTAGCCTGGACCTGCTGGGAGAAGAGGGCGGAAAGATCTTTGCTGGTGTCAATGACAGACATGGTCGTTCGATACAGGTCACTCCGGCGGGAGGGTTCGACGATTAGGATAGGTTCGAAAAGGTAGGACTCATGTGCTCAGTCGAGGACCTTCCGAAGTCACGATGAAGGCTGGACGATGGATACTATGTTACCACGTGGGTCCTACCTATGCATAATGCAAACGAAGTCTGTCAGCGACGGTTCTAAACCAGGCCAGATATACCTCAACTCCAGAGGCAGATCGTCGAATGACGCACTGTGACAAGTCGTTGCGGGGTGATTCGACCTACCAACTGGTTCTCCCCAGACGAAGAAAAAAAGAAAAGAAAAAAAGTTACTTGGGACGAGAAAAGCAAAGAAAATCGCTCGGGGCGGGAAAATAATAAAAAGCAACGATCCGACCCAGGTCCCCGACCAATGGAGCTCCCATCCTCAACGATTCCCGGTCGTTATCTATCTTTCTAGGATTCGGTGGGACTGTCACGATCCCCGAACCGGCTAGGGTTCTAAGCCAAGGCAACCGGCGAACCTGCTGCACCTCTCGATATTAGGCTCCTCTCGTTTTGTGTGGCCTCTCAGGCAAAAAGCCATAGGAGAGCCATGCACAGTGAAACCCAGAGATCTCGGGTTCTCATTCGGCTGTCATCCCACGCCGTGTCTAATGATAATGACTAAAGTGACCAAGCGGGCCAATAATGACCATATCAAGTCGTCGTTCGTTCGTGAGACACGAGGGACGCATCCACGGCCTCTGCGCACGACCGCGGTATTCCTTCCCAGCTTGACTGTTGATTTCCATGGAATCTAGATTGGAGCCCCCCTTCGATTGGGGGGCTGGTGGGGGAGCTTGTGGACTCCTATCCAACCGAACAGGCGAGGGATTATATTTGTCGCTATTATTACCCGCTCTCCAAAAGCCTATGACGCCCAGATGGCGGAGAAGATGCGTTGTTCCGCTGATCCCATGCTGACCGACGAGGTCTGGAAGTATCCAACTCGTTAGATCTCTTGGCCTCGTGGGCAAATTACTGCGTTGGCGCATATCTTCCGAGGCACAATCCCTCAGCGTCGGTTTATCCCAATTTTGTTTTTCTTGAGCTGCCGTTTTGGGCCGATGTTGGGGGTCCAGCCCGTCCAATGAGAGATATGATTAGTCATCATAAAGGGGAATGAACGCGAGGGTATTTCAGTCTTCTATATATCTCGACGGAGGTCCAGGGACGATCGGAGGGGTCTATGGCGTTGAGATAGACATGGAGATGCACCGGCTGCTGCGCAGCATAATAAAGTAGGCTGATCATGCGGCGCACGGTGAGGAGTTGTCCCGTCCGGGATCTTTTTACCTATTCTGGTAACCCGGTATCTAGTCACGTGCTTTCACAGGATCCTCTTTGCATGCATACGTAGTATGTGCATATTATTATGCATCTACTCGGCAGACGAACAGGTACGTACAGTATCTTATATCAACTCAGAGATATCAATGAGAATCACTTAGCTGTACATATACATAGTTTTGGGGAAGCCTCCAATGGACCACTGTGGCTCGTGTATTGTCACGGGTAAAGATCCATCTGCTTGTATATTTCTTCGTCTACACCTCGGACTCCTGTCCATTGTCTAGCACTCTAGCGTCATTTGAATCAGCACCGACACCAACCTTCTCCGATGGGATAGCTGCCACATCATCCGGATTCCCAAACGTGGCTTCGCGCATGAACGGGCTGCGCCGCCGAATATCCGGTCCCTTCATCACCAACACAACTGGGACAACAGACAAAGCCAGCCCGATAAAGCCCAAGAGAGATCCGGCCCAGCCGTATCCCAGATTCTGGAACAATTGGTAGGAAGCTAAGGGCAGGAATGCTCCAAAGGTGTTCCGGCCTAGGGAGGCAGCTGATAAAGCAGACGCCGCGTACTTCTCATATGCGTCTGTTAGATAGTTCACGACAGCCATGTAGATGGAATAGATTCCTAAGCCGGTAACGCCGATGCCGATCGTAGGCACGATCCAGTGTACATCGGGCATGCTGGCCCAGCCGTACCAGAAGAGACCACCGGTGAAGAGGATACTCCCAGGAATAGAAGTGTAGAGGCGTGCCTCCGGAATGGGCCGGCCTGGTTTCTCATGGTTCCGGTGCGCCGTGCGCAGGTAGATCATGTCTTGGAGAGGGTTGACAAGGGTCCCGACCAACGCACCGACGGATATAGCCAGCTGGATCAATCCGGTCTGCAGCGTGTTCATGCCGTAGTTTGTGCTGAAGGTTTGCACGACGCTGGAGAAAAAGAGGAACAGAATTCCCCAGGCAAAGCTAATCCACAGCGTGAAGAAGGTCACAACCGGCTCAGTCAGAAGCATACGCATCGGCCTCTCAAAAGACACCTCAAGGAGCTTCCAGATGCTGGTGTGGGAGAGTTCCGCTTCTGCGTAGACGAGCCGGCCGGTTTCATGCCGGATCTTCTTCGCGCGTTTGGCGAGTATCACGTCCGCGCGGGTCTCGTAGAGGATGAACCAGAAGACAGGGATTAGCCCTGCATTGTAGATGATCTGGATGTAGAATATCCTGGGGAGAGTTAGCGGGTTGCAAGATTGTGAAATGGAAGCACGGGCGGCTCACCATCTCCAAGGAGAGCTCTTATCGATCGCGAGGATGGCCGAACCCATGAACGGGCCCAAAGCAATGCCAATCACACTGGTCAGACCGAACAAGGACATGGGAATGCTACGCGCCTTATCACCCCACCATACGTCACTGATACTTCCGCCGACAATGTTGATGGCGACCGATGAGGCGCCACCACCGAAGAAGCGAGTGACCACGAGCGTCGCATAATTCTGTGCAAATGCCGATGGGAACAATGAGACGACCAGGATGAAGTATGCGACGAAATATCCTGGCATACGACCTGACGATTCAGTCAAGGGAACGAAGATGAGTGGCCAGAAGGCGGCACCCATGTTCCAGGATGTCGTGGCCCAAGTGACATTGGGGAAGGGCGTGTTCTGGACGTGGAAGCGCTCGGAGATATAGTCTGCACCGGCACCGTAGGAACCAGCCGGAAGACCAGTCAGAATCGAGCTGAAGTTGTCAGTACTGTCTCTATCAGAAAGTTGCTGTTCACGTACATTATACAGATGGTGATGGTCAACGTCCACTTGTAACGACGACTCCAATTGAATCTACACTTTTTAGCTGCATTCGCGCAAAAATAGAACATATGACATACGGATTGTCAGGATCGTCAGGGCCGTCCCAGGTATGAATTTCGATGTCGGCACGATCACGAAATTCATGGCGGCTGACTTGGCCGATATGTCGTTCGCGGTTGACAAACGACTTCACTCTGCAGTTTTTGATCAGACAACACAGCAGAAGCCTAGTAGACCTCCACGATCGCTTACCTCCCCAAAAAACTGTCGTCAAAATTATTGTCGTGAGCAGTGCTTGCCCGCCGCAAGGGAACGTTGCTATCGCGATTCGACATGGTTAGGTGACGAGGTCCTCAACCGATCGACATTGATCGGCGTTTTAGCTTGACAAAAGACTCCGCCTGGTATACCAGATTACAGGGATTGAAGAATCCTCCTGTGTCCGGCCCTATCCGCTGTCAGGAGCCATGGTGTCGTCATGGATCGGACGGTTTCATTGGACGCAACGTGGCAGACCGGGCAACCCGGACAGTTACGCCAAAGGCGCCCAGTAAACAAGGATTTGTCTGAAATCAAGGATCTAGCTGGGTGGAGACGTTCTGGGAGGACTGGCTACATCGAGGGGCTGATGGAGTGGTGACATCACTATCAATTTAGGGCTTCCGCGACCCGCATGAAGTCATACCCCCGTCCACTCTACAATATATCAACCAACATTTGCAGCGTCACCCTCCCTCCCTCTTCACGCTGAAACAGATTTATATCACACACAATCAATTTGTTCCCTCTACCACTCTATTCACAATGCCTATCCCCGTTCCCTCCGCAAGCCACTTGAAGGATCTCTTCAGCCTCAAAGACAAGGTGGTGGTTGTCACCGGCGCCTCGGGTCCTCGCGGCATGGGCATCGAGGCCGCTCGGGGATGTGCCGAGATGGGCGCCAACGTCGCCCTTACATATGCCTCGCGGCCGCAGGGCGGCGAGAAGAATGCCGAAGAGCTCATCAAAAACTACGGCGTTAAGGCCAAGGCCTACAAATGCGATGTTGGCAACTTTGAGAGTGTCGAGAAGCTCGTCAAGGATGTCATCGCTGAGTTCGGCAAGATCGACGCCTTCGTCGCCAATGCCGGTCGCACTGCGTCCAGCGGTATCCTGGACGGCTCCGTCAACGACTGGATGGAGGTCATCCAAACGGATCTGACGGGCACGTTCCACTGCGCGAAGGCCGTCGGCCCGCATTTCAAGCAGCGCGGCACTGGCAGTCTCGTCATCACCGCGAGTATGTCGGGTCATATCGCCAACTTCCCGCAGGAGCAGACGTCGTACAACGTGGCCAAGGCCGGTTGTATCCATCTGGCCCGGTCGCTGGCCAACGAGTGGAGAGACTTCGCCCGTGTCAACAGCATCTCGCCCGGTTACATTGATACGGGTCTGTCCGATTTCGTGCCTCAGGATATCCAGGATCTGTGGCTATCGATGATCCCGATGGGTCGAAATGGTGATGCAAAGGAGCTCAAGGGCGCTTATGTATACCTCGTCAGTGACGCCAGTACCTACACGACGGGCGCCGACCTACGCATTGATGGAGGATACTGTGTGCGGTAAGCAGGCACTCACATGCACATGTATGTAAGGAGGAAAAGCTCTTGAATTGAGGCAGAATAGCTAGCGACCTGTCGTAATGAAACTGTATACATGAAATCAGTACGCAAACTGCCATCTAAGCAGCCGGGCCAGCGATGTCGGTGGTAATATCTCCCTTTTCAATGTAGATCCCAGACCAGTACCAGTCCTCAGCAGGTCCACTTTGTCCATTGTCTAACCTGAGCTCACCGATATGCCAGTCCTGGGAGTTAGTCTGAGTTGATGCGCTGACTGGCTCTACGGCCTTGGTCAAGGGAGCGGATCCATTCGATGCCCACAGGCCAACGGTTTGCGCATCAAAGTCAATCTCATAGGCAAAATTGTACCATGTTCCAGCTGTAAGAGGTGCCGACCAGTGCGATTGGCTGTTGGCCATCCAGTTCAGGGTGGACTGGCTTCCCCCAAACTTGAGCTCGGTGAAGTGGCTCTGCAAGATATTAGGTTCACTGCTATCTTTCTATAATGGGAGACATACCTCAAAGAACGCAATTTGGTGCTCGAGAGATGAATCTGGTGCGTTATTCTCTCTAGTTTGAATTGAGAAATGATAGTAAAGGAGCCCTGAGCCCAGATCCTCGGTCGTCTGGGGGATTAGCTCGGACCGCATCATAGTCTGTCCGTTCCACGAAGAGGTATCATCCTTGGATAGTTAATACCGTAGGACTAAAGTGTCGATCACAGAACTCACAATCGTGATTCGAATTCCCTTCGCATCCGCTTCATCGGCGGGATTCTTGTAATCGGGCGACAGAGCCAGATAATCGGACGTTGCGCCAGAGCCGTGGATATACCATTGGTAAGGTGCGATTTGGTTGCTCCATGACCCTACTAACATCAGACACGCGTCAAGAGCTTACAGAGGACTTCAGACATACATTGGTTGAGTTCATCCAGAGTATAGGACGAATTGAAAAATCCGTTCCAGACGACAGTGCCAGCCTGCGCCAACGGGACAACAAAGAGCAGGGATTTCATACTGTCTGGTGGTTGGTGGTGTAAATTCTTGTCATTTAGACAAGCCTTCAACAAACCAAAGCGTGGAAAAACCAACAACTATTTATGCCCGTATGAAATGAGGTTCCCGTTTCAGGGTGTTTCAGGTTGAATCCGTATACCCCAACAGACACGGAGACCTCTGCATCAACGGATAAATATTGGCGTTTCATGAAGATCGTTCATTCAAATTATCCAGGAACGGTCCGTAGGCCCGAAACACCAAAGCCTTTAGTCTGAACATCCTAAACGTAGCCAAATCGCGTCATACCGTACACTGCCGGTCTGCTAACCCTGGTACAGATCCTCTCGGCGGCATCCCCTGGGATATGAAGTGCCTCAGAAAAGCTATCAAATATATTCTGATCGACACAAGGCGAGTTAAGCATGCTGTAGGAGCGAAGGAAGATTTCATCAATTTCTTCGGGTGTAGGGCGGATGGTCTTGGGGTGGGGGGAAGAAGTAGACGGTTGGCAGCCTCGCAAATATGACATAGTATCACCAGGTAGCCGTACCTGATACGACTCGAGTCACTATCAGCAAGGAAAAGATTGAAGTCTTATATGGAAGGGGTAGAGACAGCGCTGATGGTGGCCCTCAGCTGGAATGGGGCCACCTCCCTGTCGTGCAAATGACTCGATGTATATTAGGGCGGAAGGCTGTCGTAATAGACATGTTTATTGCGCTGTATATCATAATACCTTGCTCCCTGAGTCGGTCCATGGTGGGAAATGCAGAGGTCGCCCTGTTGTTTATGGAAGAGATATTAATAGGACCAAGCTAAGTTACTCGATCGGACAGAGTGGGGCATTCTCCTCGACGATAATGCTGGATTGTAAAGTTATGTTTGATTCCACGCATCTCCTTTGACTTCTTGTCGGCGGTGGTGAGAATAGTGTAGCGTGCTACTTAGATGTGTTTCCATGCTCATGGAATAGAAAGGACCGTTAAGCATTTCATCCCACCGATCCATCGCGGTTTTGGTCATGGCATGACATATGACGTCGGATAATGCTGATATTGTCTCTCCTGCTTTACCTTGCGACCTTTCTCTCCCAACCACCAAAGACATCCCGAACGGATCATGACCGAAATCATGTCGACGAAGCTTAACTGAATATAGTAAATATGGACGGTTGATTTGTCAGCAAGCCAAGTCGATCAAGAAAACCTACTTCCGCTACTTCTAAGGATCAGTGGTTTTGAGACCTACTAGTGGAAGTTACATGTAAAGAAGAATGTAACAAAGATATATATTTAGATGCGTTTTCAGTGGCGAATGAGGGAACGACTTCGAGATTGAAGGTAAATACACGATTGTTTAAGGTACACGGGAATATCGGCCTCGGAGGTACGACGTATGTAATGGAACAGTTGGAAGGTTGAACGAAGTGAAAAAAACACCTACATGTTGACAGAGTCTGCCGAGTTGCTGTTGGAGTTCATAACACCACCGTTGCGGGTCAAGGTAGCAGCGTTACTCGCATCGTAACTCGCCGAGACATTGATGCCCATGGTGACCCAAGCAAAAATCCCATCCTGCACAGAGTCACCAAGTAGCGCATACTCAAAGAAAGGATCAGACGCCGTATCTTCCGTTTCGTCTTGAATGACATGATCAGCAGTGTTCTTGGTGATAGTGACGTTGTTGGTGTTATATGGGTAATTGGCCTCCACTGCGGAGATCAAGTCCTGGTCGAAAAACAATTGGCCGATATGGGCGACATTACCCCCAGCAATGGTATTGTTCGGGAGGGCATAGGCGCCAACATGAGCCACAACGTGGACGTGGGTTGAGCGTCCATCGTAATGACCGGGGAAGATAGACTTGAACTGCGCCACACCATCGGCGTCGGTCTTCTGGATACCACGCAAGAACATTTTGTCTAGGTTCGAAGCGTCCTCACCATTGCCGTTCATATCGCTCTGTACGCCAGAATAGACACCAGTAGCGTTGCAGTTCCACACGTCCCAGTATAAATCCTGGATTGGTTCACAGGTCTCGATGTCGATGAACTGTCCGTCCAGGATGATGGGAATACCAGGCTGGCCATCGCGGACATCATGCCGAAGCATCTCGCCTTTCACCCAGAATGGTCCGATCTCCCCCTCCGGTGACAAGATACAGACCGGGTTCTTTGCGAACAACTCGTCCTCAGAGGTTCCGGGAGTGACGTGGAGAGAAGAATGATGGGACGTGTTCACGGAGGGGTTGTAGTCCCGCGATTGCAGAGATTGCTTCCGGTACTCTTCGTACGCAGCAGCGCGGCGAGCTTCGATACGAGTGTTGATGCCACGGCGTTCCAAGTGGCCAGCACATTGATCCAGACTTCTTTTAGCACCCTTGAGGAACTCTCTTTTTTGCACGTGTGTCATAGAGCTAGGTTCATGCGCTCCAGGGTGCGCAGCGGAGAAAGTCGCCAGCCCAAGGATGGCCAGTTTCGAAAGGAGAACCATGATGCAGAAAGGATGTGCCAAACGTGACTGAAGTGGAACGGATATTGAACGATGAATGATGGTAATAATGATGATTGTTGTGTGTCAAGGCTGCGACCGGGTGCTTTATATCCCCATGTTTCGGGCACTTCTACTTCGAATCCAAGTTAACAATGTTTCCCACCCCTTTGATTCCCCATAGCTGTCGTCAGCCTCTATCCCAGCAGACGTATTGACTCCGTCTTGGCGCGATTGAACTACTGCGTAGAGAGCACTGGTAGTCCACAATACTACTGCGTACTGAGTACATCCGGTGACGAATTGGGTTCACATTATTAGTGGAGGCGTATGAATCGCGGGGCAGGTTTGCCAAAATAGGAGGCATCAAAACCCGTCTATACAATAGAATTTGCGGAGTCGACCGCATATCCTGCTGGTATATTATTCACTCGAGCCTCGATTGGCTGAAGCCGACCAGATCTTGACGCCAAAAGCTTTGTCATCGGGGCTTTTGGAGTCCGAGTGGGGATCAAAGATTTAGTGCGTGTTGCATAAGCTGCCTCAGCCATGGAGTCGACTAGATCCAAGAATACAGTGGTTGATAGCTTGGTTGTTTCTCCCTTACCGGCTCCGCTGATCGTCGGCAGCCACGAGTATGAGCTCTTGGCATATTTGTATCTACCAAAAGCCCTCTATAGGCGCTCCGTATTTAACCTTAACAGGTAACCCACATCCGTATACTGGGGGGCGATTTTAGGTACCGATGAGTCAGCCACAGGGCTTGTTCATTTAGTCATCGGCCCCGAAGGCGCCGACGACCACTGTTCCAGCCTTGCATCCTCAGGACCGTCGTCGAAATTATAGTGGAGGCACCGTACGCCTATGGATCAGTCCAGCGGCATGGAGGCCAGCAGTATCGCCCCACGAGCTCCTCAGTCAAGGAGTGCCTGTGATTTATGTCGCCATCGAAAGGTAAATACACTTTCGATGACCCCCTGATCAGATCCGAAGACTGATTCCTGCCAAACTATAGATCCGTTGTGATCGAGAGAAGCCTAATTGTGAAACCTGTCAACTTGCAGGAGTTCAGTGTACTTTCACGTCCGGAGACTTGAATAAAAAGAAAAGCCTGAAGACGTGGGTAGAGAAATGCCTCCGGACCATCTCACGGTCATGCCAATTAGTTAATCCTGCTGACCTTTTTCTGCAAGGCAATTGGCAGAGGCGAAAGCCCGCCTACAGTCGTTGGAGACTACGGTAGCTCGCCAGAGGGCCCAACTGGCCAACCAGTCTCAACGGACAGGGCCCCTCCTTGTGGATACTCAAGATCCCTCTCATGTTTGTCTATGCTCCTCTCCCAGTATATCGCGCATGGAGGACTTTGAGACATCCCTGGCAGCATTCTGCTTGCGTCTTGAGCTCTGTGGACTAGGGAAAGCACGTAGCTCAGAACGAGCTTCATTCCAAAATGCCGTCTATCGTCTCAGTGGGTCTCATTTCTGCCTTGAAGAATTTTGCGACCAGGTGATGCATTCCTACCAACTTCACTATCCATTGAAAGCCTCCAAGATGATCAGTTCAAGATTCCCGGAAGACAGCATAATCCATCAGTCTATCACGTATTACTCAGCGGAGGGACTGCATTCTATCTTTCCGGTTGTGGAAGTAAACACGCTCCGTAAGCTGTTTGATGAATATGTTACGTCCCGCTCCGCTGGCATCAGTCGGATCTCGTTGAACGCATCTTTATTTGCCTTTACTGCATTCATAGCCAAGATCCATGGGCACCATCCGGCCTTCGTAAACGCCGATCCGGACGCTTATATGCAAGCAGTGCTGGGCTTATTACCCGTCCTCTTGCTAGAATGGCAAGATACAAGAACGCTAGAGTGTCTTGTGTTTTTGGTAAGTGTTATCACCTAATGTCAATGGTTTCATGCTTATAGACCCAGATGCTTTACATTAACCCGTCGGGCTTAACACATATGGGCCGATCTTTACTTTCTCTGGCAGTGCAGGTGCTTTTTCATCTTGGTGGGCACCGGATGCGACAGCACGATCCAAGCCACCGCCATCTAAGATCAATTTTCTGGCTGTGCTATGGCGCGGATAAAGAAATGGCCCTTCGCTTGCGCTTGCCCCCTTTAATTCACGACAGTGACTGCGACCTCGATCTACCTCTATTATATGTCCTGAGATCGTCCGACCGTCAATTCCTCCAGAAGCCATTATCGCCAGATGTGCTTCTATTTCCATCCGATCTACGTCTTGCGGTCATTAAATCCAAGATCTACCGATTACTGTACTCGGATGAGGCCCAGAGGGAATCTAGAGCCAAGCGGCTAGAAAATGTCCGCCAACTCGATGAAGAGCTAAACGATCTCAAATCCAGCTTTCCCATCGCACTCCAACCCAATGCCTTTGCAAGCAGACAAAACCCCGAGTACAAACACCATGATTTTAGCATACGCGGTACGAGCTTGCATCTGGAGTACTACTTCTGCTTAAGAGTCATCCACGAGGCGGGCATAAATTGCAGCCTAGCTGTCTCTGACTGCCCTCCATTGTTGTCCAGTGTGGAGCTCTATTACGAGGCATCCAGATCAACCTTACTGCACTATATCCGAGCACATGGATTTGTGGACTCTTTCAATTTCTGGTGTGTATGCAAATGTCACTGTCAGTACCTTCGTGCTAACTAGAAGGGTACTTTAGGATTCATTTCCATTTCGTGTTATCTGCATTTTTGTCGCTTTTCTGGTATCTTCTCAAAGCACCCACAGATTCCACTTTTGCCAGTGACCTCTATATAATGGAGCGCACCCGCGACATATTTACACGTCTGAAAAACGATGCTCAAACCACAAGATGTTACCCGCCTATATTTATAACCGAGGCTTTCATGACTGTTTTTATAGATTTTGTGAAGCAAGCATCAAATACATCGAGGATTATTTTAAACAACTAGAATTTATAGTCAAAATGGATGAAAAATTATGGTGAAAATATGCAGTGTGAATCGGACAATATGCCGGTCTCACAGAAAATGTAGGACACGAAGATATGCGTTTCTGAGACTCTATGGCGATGGAAATTGGAGGCAGTAACTGCTGCATCAAAGCCAAAACTTATAAACTGTGACCGACTTGGAGTTGGAATATACGCGATTTCTACAGCGCAGTGCAGAAGTAATGCCGCATTCTCGAGGGGCTTATCATCTGACCGATGACGATAAGATAAGATCGGATGAACCTCGGTTGGCTTTGATCTCCGCATCTTAAATAACCTCGGATCTCTCCCATAAAATGAACCTCCGTACCACTCTCAACCCCTTGCATACGCTCAGTCCAGATAATCCCTATCATGCCCGCTCTATCGCTCCATCTGCTCAGCCTCTCCACGGACGTGGCCTCGTTCCTTCAGGCTCTCCGTCAGACTCGTAAAGTAATTGTTGCGTCGCGTCCACGCCACGTTGTCATTCGTTCGGAGGTCCTAGACACCAATGCCCTGACCAAAACACACTGGGATCTCCTGGTTCTCCTTCAACCCACCGGTAGCAATGAGCCATCAATTCCGGAATCCCTCACGCGATCCGTGAAATCCGAATACAAGGTCGCCGTCGGCATCCCCTCTAAGCTCCTGGCCAGCTATGAAGCCCGTGACAAGCACCTCAAAGCAACTGCGTCCAGTGCATCTCTAACCGGCTCCCTGGAGACAGTGAGAGCCAACCCCTCATCCCAGAGCCTGGAAGTGTCTCCGGAACTGCTTGAGTTCATGGATGCTCTGAGTGGGAAGCACGACGGGCCCGTTACCATGCTCAACCTACTGCATTTCCACCACCCTGATGGCAAGAAGAGCTACTACCAGTACGGTCAAGCATTTATCCCTGTTGCTGGCAAACGTGGAGGTAATGCTAAGTTGGTGGGGAACGTGGTTCCGCCGTCGAACGAGGTCGATTCCCGGGGTAAGGCGGACCGTCCGGGCGAGGACTGGTGGAATGAGATCTCCATTGTTCATTATCCATCGATCCGTCATTTCTGTGATATGCTCGCTGGCGAGGATTATCAGGCTATTAACGAGAAGTACCGTCTTTCCGTAAGTAATGCTCTGCTATCGCTCCTTGAATATACATGTCACTGACTCTAGGAAGGCCCTCCGCGACACTTTCTTGCTGTGCACGACCGAGTTTGATGTTGAGAGACCTGGAGCTAAGCTTTGAGTGATTTGTATACATGAGTATTATAACTAATTTTCTCGAGTTGGGTCTGTTGAGCACAACACAACCAGACCTTCGTTCACATAAATTGGACCGTCACGGTGCTTCGACATGATGTATGTACAAATAGATGGCCTGGAAAATATTAAAAATGTTGGATATTCCCCATAGTTCTAGCGAGTACCCCATGAGGTGGGCACTTCGCTCATCTCGAACTCAATTCTCTGTGCTTGGATGATCTGTGCATGTGTCAGAACAGGCTTCAAGATCTCCTTCCCATCAACTACCAAGCTTTTTATATATGGCTTCGTTGGGGCCCCCGGCGCTGCAATCACCAATCTTTTTTCCTCTCCTGTAGGTTGACCCCCGGAAGCCACTCCATCGGGCCATTTGATTTCCACGTTCTCGAAAAACGGCGACCCAACGACATACTCATCACTCGCCGGATTAACCGGGTAGAATCCCAGTGCCGAAAACACGTGCCAGGCACTCATCTGGCCGAGATCCTCATTCCCACTCAATCCACCACTAGTAGCATTATAATTCTCCCACGCAATAGAGCGAATTGTCTCCGCCGCGCGTGCCGGGTATCCCAATATAGAATACAGATAAGGCACATGGTGACTTGGCTCATTGCTATGCTCATTATGCCCATCGTGAAAATGCTCATCGAGCTTATCGCAGAGAGCTTGTCGTCCTCCGAACAACTGGGCCAACCCAGGCACATCGTGCAACACGTCAAACGTGTACACCCAGGAGTCACCCTCGGTCCAGCCCCAGCTGGGATCAGCCGCCCAGGACCCATTGCCATTACGCGCCTGCATGAATCGTGTCTGATTGTTCCACAGGTGCTGATAGTTCTTGCTCCGAGAATACAGGGCTGCGATATCTTCTTTGCTGGCACCTGCGTGTTCGCCAACCACAGCACAGGCAAAATCATCAAATGCGTAGTCCAATGTGCGGCTGGCTGACTCCGCCCAGCGGTCATTTGGTACCCAGCCTTGATTAGCATAAGCTGTCAATCCTGCACGCGCTTCGTAGGGTGTATCAGGCTCGCGGTCATAAAAGAGTAGCTCAGTATCCTGGTCTGGTGGTGTGAAAGCATCCTTGTAGACGGCTTTCCAGGCTTTAGAGACATCGAAGTCGTGGAACCCGCGCGTCAGTGCGTTTGCGAGGACGGCATCAGCATGCGTGGAGATCATAATGTTTGTCTCCACCAGGTTGGCCCACATCGGAAGCCATCCAGACCAGTCGAAGATACGTAGTAAGCTGCGCATCATGGTGTTTACTCTCTCGGGGGCAAATAGAGTTAGCAGAGAGTGCTCCGCACGGTAGGTATCCCAGATAGACCATGACTGGTAGTATGCGTCACCCGAGGGTCCGTTATGTACACTGTCCGTGTAGCCCGAATAGTAGACGCGGTTCCCTGATGGGAGAGGCTCAGAGAAGTCACTAGGATACTGTAGGGCATGGAAAAGGCCCGTGTAGAAGATTGTGCGCGGGTCATGGTCACGATCTGTAGCATTTACTCCCTCGATACGAACACGGTCGAGCTTGTCTAGCCAAGCGGTCTTCGCTCTGCGTACGGTGGTGTCAAAAGATTGATCTTCAGGGATTTCAAGGTCCAGGTTCGTGCGCGCCTGGTCAACACTGACGTAGGAGACTCCAACCCGAACTTCTACGGGATCGGTAGATTGGGGAAAACGCACAAAAGCACCAGTGAAGTTGCCATGACGGTGTGTGGTTCCTTCAATAGTCTCGTTTCCCACTGTCGTGCCATATGACTCAAATGGCTGGGAGAATCGAGCAACAAAGTAACCTTTGAAAGACGATGCTTTGTCCGGGCCTAGACGGTAGTCTTGGCGCTCAGGATTGTAGCCTGAGATCTCTTGCGAAGTAGGGTCGATGTGTACTTCTCCAGTCCAATTCTGCCTGGTGACCTGAATAAAAATCCAAGGAGATGAGTTGTTCGCGTGACTTTCCTGAAATTGGCCAAAGCTAAACATAAGGTGGCCGGCATGCTCGTCTGCCGACATGGAAACCTGCAGAGCATACGATTAATTGCTGTTGGCAAAAAAGAAGCCGCAGTCGTACCTGGATGGTTGGACCAATTTCATTTGAGTCGCTCTGGTCGAAACTGTGTCCTGTATCACGCATGACAAGCTGCGACAAGCTCCTTCGGACGCGCCCGTTCGCCCCCCTGGACACATCCGATGGAACAGCACCCGCGCCGCCAGGAACGGGGCCATCCCCAGCCGCCTCCGCGGTAGCATTCCAGTCGCGACCCAGCCTCGGGGTAGCATCCAGGCACACCTCGTAAACATATGGAGTAGTTCGTTCATCGGCTTTACGGAACGCTAGCCCGCGATCCTGAAATAGTGGACGCACATCCCCAAGTCCAGGGGTCAAAACGACGGAACCTCCTTCTCCCATCCAAATAGCAGGTTGGTGTGTAGCCTGAAAGCCGTGGAGTAAGCGGTCAGAATCCCCATAAGGTACCTGGGAGATGAAGTTCTCGCGTGTTTGTGGGGTCCAACGGGTCATGGCGAAAGGCCAGCCTACGGAGGGGATCATACCCCCGTTGCCGTTCGGGGTTGTCCCATATGTGCCAACTCGGGGGTTGACATAGTCCAGGACGCTGCGTTCATGAACAGGGGTTTGGTTGGATAGGATAACAAGGGAAAGTAGGAGGATTGAATGCATGGCGTAGCTCTCTTATGCACATCATGAAGAGAGGTCTACTTAATGTCCCTCGAATGCATTCAGTTTGTTTATACTTTGTTACTAGGGCTGCGGGGTTGCTGAGTCAGTGAGGTTATGTCCGGTCATAACTTAGTTAAATAACTAGCTAATCATGCATTAGTTATTCTCCAACGATCCCCAGAGCCGGAAAGATGGATAGGACACCCTGAATACTCCCACGAAGTATCTCCCTCCTTGAAACTATGGATGAGTCACTACCCCACTATCAACAATCTACTACTGGTTATTCAATGTATTTTCGAGGAAGGAGATTATCTGCTGAGTCATTGAATACGAGAGTTCCAAAAATAGGCCCCACCGAGACTGCCTGCACAACCCATGCGAACACTGGATTTCACCCTCCCAGTAGAAACACATATGTTATCTTCCGCTGCTATTATTCCGAAGTTTAACAGGCCTCAATCACTTACACTTACCTCTGGTCATGGCTGCCAACTTTCTCAACCTGCCCAACGAACTTATCCTGTACCTGGGGGAAATGCTCCCAGATAGCTCTCTGAACAGCTTGCTTCTCGCAAATCGACGATTTGCTGAACTTCTCAACCCGATACTGTGGAAATTTTCCGACGACGATGGCGACTGTTCGTTCTTCGATCTTCTATTTCCATCAGAGACCAAACACAACAATACCCTCGACCTACTGAGATACGCAGTGGCTGCGGACAATGGACCCATGGCACAGAAAGTACTCCGCATTTGCAATTTCGACTACGCAACGTATGGCGATCCGATAGATGAAGCTCTATGTGCAGCAGTGGAGAATGGGCACCAGCACTGGCTAGAAGTGCTTCTAAACAAGGTGGAAGAACAACATCAAACGCTGAAGAGCGCAACACTAAATTCACTATTGTTCACTGCCGTTGAAGGAGGAAACATTCTAATTACGCAACGACTTCTGGGACATGGCGAGATCTCTTTGGGGCTCTGGGAAACCCTGTGTCAGGACATCGTCCGAGCCAAGAACCATCGTCTTTTACGCGTATTTCTGGACCACGCCCAGCCGGACGGTACTCCGACAACAGAGAACATCAATAGCCTATTCCGATTTGGTGTGTCAAGTAAGCATACCCCAACCATGGAAGTATTGGTGCGTCATGTAAGCACACCACCAGGACCAGAACCGATTATATCTATGAATAGGCTATACCCGTTGCATCTAGCCGTGTTGGTCGGAGACCGCGAGATGGTAGCATGGCTTCTCGACCATGGTTTTGATATCAATGCTCGAGGTTATAGGGGTCGAACGGCTACTCATATGGCAGCTAGGAACGCTGATCTTCTACGGTTGTTGGTGAGCCGTGGAGCGGATGTATATCTCCGAGACTCAGATGGCAAGCCTGCTTTGGCAGAAGCGGCCCTTGCAAAAACTCCCGATAGCTTCAATTACCTCCTGTCAATATACGGTAATCTTTACTGCAAACCGGAGGATATCGGGTGGTTTTCATACGCGCTATCCAATGCTTCGTGTCGCGAGATTATCTCCTTTCTGGTGGATCGGATCGATATGGAAGTATTTGGAGAGGAAATCATTCGACGTACCGTTGAATCGTACAGCATCACATTACTTCGAGCTCTTGTAGCCAGAGGTGCTTCCCTAGGCGCACGCTTCCAGGATGGAAAGACTATACTCCATCACTATGCGCGTCGCAACTTTTTTGGATCTTTAGGAAAGGACACTGCTGCGAAGGTCACGGATGCTGCCAGGTTTGTCTTAGATACTCGCCCAGAAATCCTGCATGAAGTGGATGTGTATGGAAACACTCCACTTCACCTAGCTGTGAATGCCCACTCTCGCCCTATCCTGCAGACGTTTCTGGAACGTGGTGCGTCCCCTGTCGTGCCAAACCACAGAGGATATACGCCCATAGAACTTGGGCAGAATTTCGGGCAAGATATATGTGAACTCTTGCGGTCATACGCACCAGCCATAGAAGAGTAGTCAGGAAGAATCGTTTGTGTTGTACCAGGGTTTCAGGATCCCCATTCTAGAAGAGCACAGAAAAATTCAACACTAGGTACATTATATGTAGTAGGCAACCGCAAATCTCTTCCCCTGATCGTAGAAATGCCAACTATATCCAAGCATGAGATTTATGGCTTCCCGATCAATATGTAGTACGACCATTCCACTACCTGAAAGAAATTCTCTATCCAGATAAGCTAGCTCCCTGTTTGATAAGAATAAATGAAGTTGAGCTACCAGTAGTAATAAATCCAGTGGTCAATCTGCATTGTTCGCGCATGAGAAGCTAGCACTGCTTGGGTCATCATGGATAGCTTTCCCAGAAACGTAGAGTCCCAATCCACACTATCTCTGGTTAGAAGTGCACATTCATAGTAACTTGAAATCTTACAAGACATCCTCCAATTCCGACTATTATTAAATTTAAACCAGTTAGGATAATTTTTCGGAGAGACGCTGTATACTTCCCCCAGTTCAGGAAGAGCCAGAAGATACCACTCAGGCCATCTATGTTTATCAGTACCGTCCGGATATAAGAGCATAAGAATTACTGACAAGTGAACCAGCTGGCAAAGAGCGCCGTCTACAAGCACATAGTTAGCAGGTTGCCAGAACCATCAAGGATATGAAGCGACTCACAATCAAGCTTAGGAGATTGTTGAAAACGGGAATAGCCTCGGCAATGATCCAGGCTATCGTCCAGAGAACCAAACCAATAAGCACCCAGCTACCGAATGAGAGTAAGGTACGTTGATGCATGCGGTCGGTGCCACGGAAAAGGCGGACATAGATGTACTTGCAGGCAACGTGGCCATTGATCACACCTGCGATAACAATCTGGGACACACAGCCATATCAGTTCTATGTAATGGTGTAGGCCCAACTGTTCCATACCGTTGGGATGGCAATACCATACGCAATCTTTGAGATCAACGGGCTAGTCGATCCTAGCGCTGGCGATGCGACATCCTTTCCGCCGTAGTAGTAGATTACCACAGCTGCGACCACATACATGCTTGTATCTGTAAATTGTAACATGTACAAAGTCTTGGGATAGTCCGTTGGGATTTTCATCTCAGATATAAAACCGAAAAAGGCGACATGGCCGGCTGCCAAATGTTAGACATGGACTTTTTCGAACAGCCATGAGGAGGTCCAGGGCATACCGTATGCGAAGACAATGTTTGTAACGGCCAAGAAGCCCTTGTAGAGATTTGTGTCCACGGTTGCATCGACTTGACCATCCCCAGGTCGTTGGATAGCGATTGCGATCATAGTGATCAGAACTGCAGCCACGATGCTGATGAATGCTTTCAGGTTGTCAGAGTGCGTTGCCTTTGTGTCTGATCTTGACAGACATACATGAGATGGAAAACCACGAAACCTTTTTCAATGTTCTTGGGAGGGTCAGAATGAATGACAGTACCAAACCGACGACGCCAAACACGATCGAGCAGGTTCCATGCTCCGTGACTGTGTTCATCATCACACTAAAAGTCAATATATGACTTCCCATGATGAATATCAAGAAAAGCAACTGAGCGGTGCCTAGGAACTCTCGACCAAAGTGACCGAGCAGGACTTCTCCGGCATCCGCCATGCTGTGGACATGGGGATAACGCAGTTTAAACTATGGTATGTCAGTCAATACTCTTCATGCATACAGTGCAATGTAATGCGTCAGAACAACCTCACCTGTCCGATCACGTACCCTGTATACGTCGCAAGTACGCCAAGCCCAACAATCAGAATGACAGCCCTATAAGTTCCCAGCGGCAAAGAGATGTCAGGATAAGGCCAGTCGTACGAGACGCCAAAAGTCTTGACGGAAAGCAACTACCAATGGAGACTCACGGAACGAGGCCTAGCGCCGCCACAGCCGACGGGAGGGATAAAATGCCCAGGGAGATGGTTTCCGCGATCATGACTATCTGGTTAGCCGGCTCCGTGCACCATACCGATATCTCGACATACTCATGCCACATTGCCTATATCGTTAGTGAAAAATGCGTTGTAAATTCGGCCAAGTACGTACCACCATCGCAAAGTGCGATATTTGACCTCTGCGAATTCCTCATCGCCGAAAGGGTCCTCGTATGCCGGCAGCATATTTTGGGTGTCATCCTTCCCCTCGCGATCGAACGAGGGGTTTTCCACCCGGTCGATGGATTCCATGCTGACATCAACGAGAAAAGCAAATAATGAAAAGTAACAACCTAAATAATGGAGACGGTATATTCTATTCGACGTTTCAATATATCAGAAAAATAGATAGGGCTGGTGTGCCCATATAATCAAGATCTGAGAAGCAGAAGACCAGCAACCAGGGGAACGACACCTTATGGCGGATGACGGGCATATATGAATGACCATACGTACTCCATTGGACACCAAACACCCTCCCAATCTCCCTATCAGCCAACCGAAAATGCCAACTCCGAGGCTCACGTCAGTGGCGGATGTGACGCTGATGCGGAGAGGCCAATTAGGGTTACGTGGATCCCGGAAATGGCATGGGGCTTCTGGCTGATACCATAGAATCTGGGGATGGTAGCCATGTTCTCAAGCTCATACCTCTATTTCTTTAGGTAATATATTACTTGGTCGGCTGAGGCCGCAAGCCAACTTCCTATTGTGGCTTGGGTTCGTATATCCTACCGGCGCAGTAAGCTTAGTAGTACTACTGTGCGGAGAGTTCTCCGGAGTAAGGGATGACCTTTTACTCCCCTGCCATGGACTCAGGAGAAGGCCACAAGGCTCCGATGGTAGTACAGTATTGGAACGAAGCAGGTTAAATAGCTCTACGGAATGAGGTTCAGGACCCGGGATCTGTGGTATGTTCGCGAGTTTTGTGAATTTAGGAGCTGCTGAGTTGGGTATAAATGCAGCCCGTGCTATCTATCATTGACCATAAACCATACCATCCATCGATCCAGCCGAGTCAATCGCTGAATCTCGAATTTGTCGCATTGCAGGGGCTTGGGTAGAGATCGATGCCAGCTCAATCACAATGCCGAGCCCCAGCGGAAGAGCAGGAAAATAATCCATTCAGACACGATAATAGACGTACTGAGCTCATCAGGAAAAGCGAATAGCAGATACCAAACAGCAAATGGGTAACATAAATCAGCATCATCAAACGCAGCGAAGCTTTTTTCCGAAATCAACGGAATTCTCACGACACGGCGATGCAAGCAAACAAAGCAAATCTTCGAAACCAAATCTAGCCTCTATCGCATCTATCGGGTATTAGAAATCCAATCTCTATATCTCTTTATCATCATCTGTCGTCAAGAATAGGGTCCGGGGCTCCGACGACTGTCACGCCATGTATGATGCCATGGCAAGACTACATCGTTGCAAGACATTCCCGGTCGCGAAGGAACATCTCAATCCCCGCGTTGGCGCAGGCGGTACGCAAAGGCTCTGCCATTTCGTAAATGCGGCTTTTGATGACTTTCTCTCCGCCATTCTGAGTTGCGCTCTCCTGGTATCCCGAGGCTTCTTCGTCTTCTTCGTCGTGGAAAAACCCTTCAATATCCAAACGCCGGAGACCCGCAAATTGGGTCGATCGCTTGCTGAGGACCATTTCCACCTGGCGAATAAGCATTGACAGAGTGTTCTCTTTGCATCCTTCGATATAAAGAGACTCCACTGATCTCGGGAGAACATCCAGGAGTGGGGTGGAAGGTTCAGGCTGGTAACGGACATCCAGAAGGTTGGGGAGGCGGATGCGGATATCTTTCAGTGCTGTGAATTCCGCCAAGGATCCGAACCATTCATCGTGAGTCTCATTGACTCCGGCAATCGTGAAGGGAAGGTGGGTGCCACACGTATCCAGCCAGAGCGTGTGCAGGCTGTTCTTGCTCGCGGCCAAAGACCGATAGAAGGCCGATGGCTGGTAACCCTCGGCCAGGAGGTGTGAGTCCGAGTGCTGGTATTTGAAGGACTTAAGTGACGCGCAGGAGGCGATCAAGCTCTCCATCCCCATGGAGCCATTGCTCGAATTGAGGGTGATCTCCGAGATAGTAGAGGACCTAATCGCCGGCGTCTGGGGACTTCCATTATCCATATTTTGCATTTCACTGTCCGGCGAGGGGCGTGATTCTATCACCGAATCCGCCGAAAATGCCCGCATAGATGGAAGAGAAAAGAACGGGAAGACCTGTGAGGGCAAATAGCTGCCTTTTGTCTCTTCCCCGTGGTCTTCGTGGCTCAACGACACCTCCTGCAAAGTGCGGAAAGCAGGCTGTGCATCGAAGGGCTTCTCTCCCCTCATAGCCCTCTGGAATGTACGGTCCAGGTACATATTCTCTTTCGGATACACCAGACCGAGTTGCCTCAAGTTGCTCGCCAGAGGCAGAAACAAAGAGATCCAAGCTTCCTCAACCCCCTGGAGAAGATCCTGCTCCCATTTGGTATATTCATCATCTGAATGGCTAATCTTCCGAGCCCATTCGTTGAACAGCGTTAGGTTGGGTTCGGCCAAGGGATCGGAGAGAGTAGGTTTCTGTTTCCAGTCATCAAAGTGCAGACACCGCACCGACCGAGCCAGCTCAGGACGATGAAGAAGTGCGCCCAGGAAGGACCGTGCCTGCGAGCAGGATTTCAGAATGGCGGACCGATACACAAGCCGTAGAAAAAGGTCATGAAAACGACGAGACACAAAGATAAGGTTGTACCGGTCCTGGTGATCTTCCAAAAACTCCCCGACCAGGAGGAGGACATCGTTAGGAAGATCTAAGGTCATGGTGGAATTGTGTTTCCGGGGGAAGAGTCCACACAATTGGGATTAACTGATTAAGTGGATAGGGAGAAGTGTCGATGACGGGCACATCGGGGTTTAATATGGCTACCAGGACACGGAGTACACCTACAAACTGAGTTTTTCTTCTTTCCACCCCGTAAATGGAATTTCCAGAGTTCTCGGGGCAGCAGATCAATAGAAGAAAAATGGATCCAATGGGACCAAACGAGTCACCATGTGGGCGGGACTCCGCGGAAGGCTTGGGAATCTTAATTGAAAAGTCGGTTGACTTGCTTCAAATCCATGGTTTGGCTCGCAGTTGGCCACAAATACAACTGTTTCGCAGACGGAGGTAATGGATAGGCCCCCACGAAGCATCAGATCCACGATCGAATATAGCATTGACAGCTTAGCCGAGAGGGGCCAGCATAGACAATGCATGGATAGACAACGCAGGGCCAATAAAGTATGTATGCAGCCCACTACAAGAGTTGTCGTGATAGCGATGATCTACCAGCCAGCCCACGATCAATTTACCCGAGGCCATTGAATTCGCCACTGACGGGGAAGAAGATATTGCACTGCTGCTTCATCCTAGCGTATCGCGGATGCCGATAAACTCTCCGTCTCGGGCGAACCCCAACTGTTGTCTAATATTCTGCGTAAAATTTCCCGCCCGAGCTGCAGACTCCTATCTGCCAGTTGCCCCTCCTCTCCACCTCGTGCTGTTTCGTATTTCTTGGGCTCTGAGGGAGGGATCCCCGAGCCGACTTCCATCCATCGACAGGAAGAATTTTTCTGGTGTCCGATGGCAATAACCGCGGCAAGCTCGGAAGACGACCGTGGATCGAACGGCAGCACTACGAAGAATCACAAGAATAGTAGCTCCTATAGGTAGAGCCTAGGAGAGAAGACAGGAGGAACGATCCGACATAGCTTATTATCTCCCCTCCAATCATGAGCGACAATTGGTCTTCTGGAATGTTTTTACTAATCCTCGGTAAGGCCTCTTAGGGCTTAATCTTTCCTTTCTAGGGGATATTCCTTGAAGCACCGTCTTTCCTAGCTGTACAATCCCCCATGGCCCTGTTTTACGCAGTACTACAGTTCTGAAGGCATTGAAGTTCAGACAACCGCTCTGTCTCCATCTACACCACCAGTCACCGGGCGGATTCCATACCCAGCAAAACAATCATTATCGTGACGAATTGACGGCTGGCAGAGGGGCCACTGACCTCACAGCGCAGCGATCGACCCTGGCCTCCCCGTTCTCGCCCACGTAGAAGAGTCTCAACGGTACAGGGGGGCCTGGTGATAGTAGTTTATCGAGGAAGGCTAAGCGAGGAAGCACGCCAATAAACTATAGCCATATGGATCTACTCTATAGAGATCTTCACGTACCTTTTTTGTTATAAATATAACTGCATGCCATTAATAATGTCACCGTACACCGCATCACTGCAATGCAGAACGCAAACTCTGCAGCAGTGGACCCTGATTCGGCAGGCCTGCTTCTTCGGGTAGTAAAAGTGGATTCTCTTTGCCATCGTGGTGGAGCGACAAGTCGACACCCGCCGTCCCTCCATGAAAAAATCTCGGGTTGTCTGAATCCTGGGGGTTGGGTCCCACGGCGTACTGGCGTGTCAAAATAATGTTTGCCGTTCGCCAGGAGGTGTGGAAATAACCTGCGACAGAAGGCGAAGAAGTCGGCAAAAAATCGGCCATTCCAGTTCAATTGAGTTAGTTAGTTACTTTAGAATAGTTATGTAATCAACTACAGGATCTATCGTGCTTGGAACGGATGGCTATAATTGGACTATAGCAAATAATATCGGCTGTTCTTGCAAAATGCATACCGTAGGGCCTAGCAAAGTACATGGAGGGACAAAATTCTACGTGTTGTGCTGGTGGCTAACTGTGCTTAACCTACTTTGTGGAGCTTAGTCCGACATCCCGACGGTTAAGGGGCCTCGCATCGAGACACATGCAGAGGCTCCCGGCCCTACGGGGTACAGAGGTGGAAGTTTGATAGGGTCGTGCAATTATAATTATTATGGTCTACATTACTTCTTTACAGAACATTTAGCAGCGAATGATGCACTAATAAATTTATCCACTCTGGACCAAGCTATAGGTTGACCTCTGGTCGACCGGTTTGTAATTTATTAAAGAGAACAGTCCGTAAGCTGACACACCAGAACCTCATATCCTCGGCTCAGATATGTAGAACATGTATTATAGTGAGCTACTCGACAAGTTTCACTAATTGAGAGGTCGCTGGGGGTTAGTTACTATTTCGCTATGTATCGTCTACCGGAGGAGATATATTTACGATTCATGTGAATCAAACAACTTAATAATCACACTTTCATTGTCAAAACCCATTTAGAGAGTCATGGTTCAACAGAAATAGCCAGCACCCCAAAAATAACAAAAATCGGATTGATACTATTCAAGGAACATATAAGAAATGGAGTATGATCATTTGGGACCCTCAGAGGAAAGGCGGTCCAAATTTCCCTGCAACAGAATTTTCTCCAAGCCCTACGATTTCTTCCAGCGCTTCCTTGTCTTTCGATGATGACTTCGCTATAGCCAACGGCGACACCATAACAGACCCAAGCCCAGGTGTATCAGATGGTAGATCAAGGGACGAGTCATCGTAATCTACTGCCCCTATATCACTTCGTAATCTACGCCATAGTGGTCGCTGGAGATCGAATTCATCCAGCGATTGCTTTTTCGGCGAAGTGATCTCGGGGTGCAAGGGATCGGAAGTGCCAAACCTATACCCAGAAGCTTCCATACGAAGACGCTGGAAAAATTCATGGTACTCATCATCCACTAAGAGGTGAAGGACGTCGAGCCGGTGCATGAGATCTGCCTTCAGATGCTGTGCCTCTCGCATGAAGTTGAAATCCTCACTATCGGCTTGGCTCACATATTGCCGGGGCAGGCGACAGAATCCAAACCAGGTATGCAGGACGACACAAACACCGGCACATGCCAGGAGAAGAAAAGTGTCAGTAAGAATGTCGTTATGAACCTTATTTGATCGAGGAAGCGTCTGGGGCATACCAGTCGGCAAAATATAGTCCAACTGTTCCTCTACGAGTGATACATCCCCTATCGGGAACAAAACACCATCAAAGACATCCAATTTATCGTATGTAGGCAAAGGTACGGCAGTGCTGCTGCTGCTCGTCAATATCCCTGGGTTAGCAGTATGAGGATCAGTTACTGAGCCTCTATCCACAGTGGAAACATCGGTGGTCATCGTAGTAGGGACATCGTTAGCAGTTATAAGGAAAATTTTGTTATTAAGGTAGTCCGGAATGTGAACGACACGATGAAGGCTGAGTAAGACCGCTACCATGGAGGCAATCGCGTAGTAGATCGGATACATGGCTGTTATCCGAACAAGTGGCTCGGCTTTTCCAAAACAAGGCGATAGACAATGATAGTGAAGAGAAGAGAGAGATCGGAGATGATAGTGAAGGGGAAAAGACTGATATAAATATTGCTCTGTATGGCCTGTGCATTCGAGGTGAATGGAAAATGCCTTTTACTGAAACTACAATGGCCATTGGTATCTTTGTGATCCTGGTATAGCGTCATTCTTTGTTAACCCCAGCTCACTTTCATTGAACATATCATTCTTGCCGCAGGAAAATGCCAGATATGACAAAGGGTTTTACAAAAGGGAATTGGCCAATATCAAACATCTTGAATTTCAATATTCAGCTGCAGCTGTCTATAACGACAAATTCACCAAATGTAAATACCACCAAACATTTAAGATGTTATTAGCTTGCCTTTCTCAGTTAGGAGACACTTCTGATCTGGGATCGGGAGGCGACCGCGTCGGACAAGATGGATAGGAAATTTTCTTGTTTCGAAGGATTTCGGCTGCATTTAAACTGTATACAGCCTCGAGATGTTTCTATGAGGTCTATATTGCTGAGACCACTCCCAAGCCTTGTATCTAGTGGCCTTTGATTGCCGAGGTTGGCATAGTGCGTCTCTGAAGTGCATCATATGTGAAGAATCAACAAGCCGTTTTCACGAGGGTATTTTCTTCTTGTGTGTTCTGCTCATCTATAGCGTTAAGAAAACCATAGTATTATTACTTATGCATCCACTGGCACGGCAGTGGTCTCCGAATGGTTGAACGTGGAGATCCCCGTCCGAATGACCCTCAGCTGGGATGGACAATGCGGATCAGGGCATGCAATAAGAGAGTCAGTTGTCATCCAGTCGTTTTTGTGAGTCATCCGCTGCTTGCAAGCCAGCAGTGGAAGAACAGATGCTGCAGAGAGTCATTAGTGCCCTTACATAGCTTGAAGCACGGCGAAACACCCACATAAGCTGTAAATGCTGATTCCCTGGCCAGGGGGCAGGTACATCATCTCGCCTTTGAGAGTGAAATAGTCGCCCTCCTTTGCTCCGCACATGATGCGCTGGCCTGGTGGGCAGACAACCTCGACACGCAAGTCATAGAGCTGGAACGACTCGTTTTGAGGCATGATGAAAATTGAGGCTGTTATCTGTCGGCTCCTAGAGTAAGAATAAAATCTCAATTGGAACCGTGAAGATGAATCCGCGAATCGGCCGGTGAATTTACGAGACTACCGGCGTCTTTTAGCTTGCACGCCAGGATTCCTTAGCGCCCCCGTTTCCCCTGCATCTCGGACCTCTCCTTGCGCCGCGTCGACAGGCATGCCGATAACTCTCACCCGCCCTATTATGCCACTGCGGCGACTTCCAGAGAGTGTTTAGGGAGCGTTCGAGACACCATGGCTTCTTTATTTCATGATGAGAAACACAACACCCAGATCGATGCGGCGGTCGATCCCGAGATGCGTCCCACTCAGTTCTCCCCACAGGGGGATGAGGAGATCAAACGAGACCTCCGGTCGCGGCATATCAACATGATTGCCATTGCGGGCATGATCGTACGTCTTTTTTGCCTTTAGGTTTCCTGGATAAACCCACTCATGGTCATCAGGGAACCGGTCTTTTCTTGACCTCCGGTCAAGTCATTGCAATTGCCGGTCCAGCGGGGGCGTTCCTGGCATACGTGGTTATGGGACTGGTAACTGCTGGGGTTTCGTACACGACTGGTGAAATTACTGCTTTTATGCCGTCAACTGGCGGGTTCATTCGACATGCAACCAAGTTCGTTGAGCCTGCGCTGGGGGCAGCGACTGGATGGAACTTTTGTATGCCCCGGAAGTTGGTATGAATAACCATTCGTCTGACTGATTCAGGGTATACCATGGCTATTTCGGCGCCGACGGAGATCACAGCTGCTGCGACACTTATTCAGTTCTGGAATGTAACTGTGAGTCCAGCGGTTTGGATTACAGTCTTCGGTGTCGTCATTGTGGTCCTCAATTTCTGTGGCGTTCGCCTTTACGGGGAAGTGAGTACATTGAGAGACACCCAATGCCCTAGTCTAACGTCGGTGTAGTCAGAAGTCATATTTGCGTCTCTCAAAATTATGCTCATCGTTGGCCTGATCATTGGTGGCATTGTCATCAACGCAGGCGGAGGGCCAAATCACGAATACATCGGCTTCCACTACTGGTACGATCCGGGCGCTTTTAACGAATATATCGATTCAGGATCTGCTGGGAGATTCCTCGCCTTCTGGAAGGTCCTTCTCACCTCGGCATTTAGTTTCGGTAACATCCAGGTCGTCGCTATCTCTGGAACCGAGACAAGGAACCCGCGCAAGATCATCCCAGCTGCAACGAGAAAGACATTCGTGCGGGTATTCCTGTTCTACGTTTTGAGTATTCTTATTGTTGGAATTCTTGTGTAAGTAGGGCTTCCATTCTCTCTGGATGTGGTCTTAACCAATTTCTGCTAGACCATCCAATGATGCCGACCTAACTGCCTCGACGGGCACAGCTAAAACGTCTCCTTTTGTCATCGCATTCCGACGGGCAGGTGTCTCTGTCCTACCCCACATAATCAACGCCGTCGTATGTACGTCTGCTATCAGCAGCGCTTCCGCTTGTATATTCATTGCATCACGAACCTTATATGGTCTGAGCCGAGATGGCCATGCCCCACAGTTTTTCCAGAAGTGCAACAGGTTCGGAACGCCCCATTACGCCGTGGGCCTGACTTGCATCCTGATGCCACTGGGATACATGACACTGGGCAGTACTGCATCGACGGTGTTCTCGTGGTTTGTGAACATCACTACAGTGGCAGGCCTTATAGGCTGGATCGTTATCGAAGCAACTTACCTGCGCTTCTATGCGGGGTTGAGGGCGCAGGGACATTCTAGAGGAAGTAAGACTTTCGTTTCACGCCAGAAGAATTGTCAGAGCTAATGCGATAATGAAGAACTTCCGTATCGCAGCCCGTTACAGCCGTACACGGCAATTGCTACATTATTCATGGTTTTTATGGTTGTCTTGTTCTCTGGTATGCATAGGTCTAGTCATCCCTAAGGAGTTTTGTGTCTAACAATTGACAGGATTTGACGTTTTCACTAAGGGGAACTTCACCGCCTCTGGGTTTCTTACCTCTTATTTGAACATAGCCATCTTTGCAGGTCAGTTAAGTTATCTTGGCCCTATCTGAACGCGCAATTTACGCTCGTACAGGTTTATACATCTTCTTCAAAATATGGCTCAAATCAAAGGTCATCCCTTTGACAGAAATCGATTTCCAGTCAGAATTCGATTCCATGGAGCATGAGAAGGTAGATGGGGATTACATACCCCATGAAGGCTTCGGACAACCCTGGTGGAAGAAGTTGATTCACCTAGTGTAAAGGGTTTAAGGCCATATACTCCTTTAGAGCAGCTATATAACCGCTAGCATGTCAACAGCCAGGCATTAATTCGTAATTAACGTCGGTATAAGGAATACAGAATATGTAAATTCAGATTCGATATTCTCCACCACAATCTCCCATGCACTCGAACATCTCTGCCCTCCGACTACGCCCCAGGATCTCCTCGATCAATCTCCGATCCTCGTGATCAAGAGACCAGCCCAGGCTATCCAAATTTCCCTGCAACTGCTCGCTAACTCCCATCCTAGCACCAACAATGACAGCTCCGACACACGGGAAATCCAGAACCCATCGAGTAGCCACGTTCGAAACAGATACTCCATGTTTCCTTGCAATGGATTGGAGAGTTCGGAGTAACTCCTGGAAAAGGCCCCAACCACCCCAACTTTGGATCATGGAGTAATACTATACAATACGTTAACAGCGGAAATGGAAAGAGAGTGTGCTGGATATCTCGTACCTTGCGCAAACTGGGAGTCATCTTTTCACCATACAGCTGGGGAGGCTCTTGGCCGATCCATTTCTCCGCTATGAGTCCGCCACACTAGTATAACGTATGAGATATTTGCTCTTATACATGGCGTTCTCGCGTTGGGGTTATGCATATTTTGGACGTACCAATGTACCATATGTTAGAAGTTTGATATTGTGTTTCTCGCAGAATTCTGCCATCCGAACCGTAGGCCGAGAATCAATTAGGGAGAACTATATTGCTGATCAGTGATATGTTGAATATCTTGGGCGCAATAGCATGAACTCACCTGGACCTGGTTGCTCACGACTTTTATGCCGCTATCCACCACTCTCCGCATATGCTCCGTATCAAAATTGCACAGACCGAGATTCCTTACACGATCATCCTCTTGTAGATACTGAAGGGCATCGATATAATGAGGGTCGTCATACTGTTCGCGCATATGTAAGCTACAGCTCAAACCTGAATAGATAGTTGTGACGTACGAACTGCCAGTGGAATTGCAACAGATCAAGTTCTCTCGCACGCAGTCTCTGGCATCGCTCGCTGACATTGGCACGAACAGCATCACGAGTAACATTCATGGGATGAAAAACGCAGTATTTGGTAGCAGCAAACATTGACTCAGAGTAACTGCTGGAGGAGCGGTATCGGCCCTGTGAATCGTGCGTGAGAAAGATACAGTAGCACATTGCAAGGCCGGGTAAAGCTACTCACGAACACGATCTCCGCATCTCCATAATGGTCTGCCATATCAAACGCGACCAATCCGCTACCAACATATTTGGAGAACTGATCCATCATCTTGGGCCTCGATGCCGCTCCCCAGGAAGGACTAGACAATTGCCAAAGCCCATTGAAGATCCTCGGCAGTCGAATGCTATCAGTAAGTTCAAAGGTCTCTGAAAGGAGATGAGGAGGCTCGGCAGAGGGGAATGGAGGAAGCGCAACCGTCGGGCCATCATGTGAAGTAGGGTTAAGTATATCGATGGCTGCGTCGAGACCCCGTTGGAATACAAACGTTTGTTTTTTGTTTTCCCAGGTATTTCGACAGGACGTCAATGACTGCACCAAGTTTTCGAGTGGACTTCTTTCCTCGACTGTTAGATAACGTGTTCCTTCAGGGACAAATAGGGTCTTTTGTACTGCAGTCATTGCCTGGACGATGTCTGCATCCACGGACGCAATCCGGTTCAAGAGGAGGTCCTGGTCGGGATAAGATTGGTCAGAATCGAGAGTGATGGGACCAGCTTGGTCGACAATAGCTTGGAGGAGAGGGAGAGTCTGATAGCACATCCCGCATCCAATAGCACAACGAATACGCTGTTGAATCTCATCAAATAAAGGCGCAATTTTGAAGGAACAGTCAGGCATTTTCTCGATCAGAACAGCATTCGAGAATCGCGATGCAGTTTCACATAGGTACTCTCTTGTTTGTTCTTCGAAAATCGAGACTATATCTGGATTACTGGTCAAAATACCACGTACAACCGTCCGTAGCCCGTCGACAGGAAGACTGGCGATGATAGTATCCGCCATCATATTGACATGGGCCGCCGTGACCTTTTTGGCAGTCATTTTGAAAACTGACAGAAGTGAAATCCTTGTTGTATAGATGAATTGGACCCTAAAAAATAACCATAAAAAACTGACAGGGATTATTTAGTTGACCCCAATACTCTGCCATGCGAGATTGGAACTTAAAAGGGTCCATGGATATTTTCTTGATTATCGCTCGGCAACTAACCATCGCCGGCGTTCTACCCGTAATTCACCGGTGCGGGGAATTAATCCTATCGATTGAGGATGAGTGCACCTCCACTGAGCTACACTGGGAATATCCACATCCAATTGTATAGAATATACTCACGTTGAGGCTATTATGGAAAAGTTAACGGTTTAGGTTGAAGAGCGAATGGCTTCATGATGCATTCAATTTGGTGGTGACATTGCCTCGGCTAGTCACATTTGGCCCCCAATTAACATTAGACACCACGCAAGAGCCCCTTTTCTCCGCCAGGCCGTCCGAACTTGAGGAGCATTGTCAACATACATCTCTACTTTATGAGAGTATGAGAATAGAATCATGTCGTCATCGCCAGGGACGGTCAATTTGCGCCATGGCGCATCAAATCCTTCAAAACCTAGGTGAGAAGACCCATGCAGTCTGCGGCTAAAATCCTTTAACTGACCTACCAGTATCAATGCCTGCCTGCCTTGTCGAAAGGTTAAGATGAGATGTGTCACGACAGAGAATACCGGCAAATGTGATCGTTGTACTCGTAAATCTCTAGAGTGCACATTTCGACAGCATCGCAGAGGCCGTAAACCAGGCATGCGGTAGACCTCCCGGTCGTTCGAGAAATTGCGGCAGTATTTTATATCCCTGCTAACAATACGACTACCAGATTAATGCCGAAGGCAGCACGCAAAGACAGCACACATACCACAAAGCACAGTCAGCGAGATATCGCCCCTGCTAAACAACCCTCGGAGAGAGGTCGCGGGACCGATTTCTGGGCTGACTCTGGGAGACTGCAACCCGATGCTCTATTGAGCCATCAAGCCATGAAGGGTAAATTCAGTCTTCAGAATATTCTGAGCACAGATCATGGCTCGACAGCAGATGATTCTACCAGATCGACGCCGGTGTCTCCGGACGATCCTTTGTCTTTAGGCATAGTCAATCATCATGTTGCTCTGTTCTTATTTGAATAGTGAGTGTCTACCCTCTCTGGCAGCATATGAGTCGTGGGTTTTAACGATCCCTTGCCAGCTTTATGGGGAAAATGAATCCCTACATTTGTCAACTCGATCCACATCTCCACTCCTTTCAGTACATCCGAGAGAAATCGCCTTTTCTTCTCACTACGGTTCTTGCAGCATCGTCTAAAGCCTTTCAGTCGGAATTATATCCTAGTCTCCATGAACATGCCGAAAAGCTCTTCGCAGACTCCTTTAGACGGGGCGAAAAGTCCACTGAGATCGTCCAGGCAATCATGCTCCTAACGTACTGGAAGGAACCTAACGACACTAGGGCCTGGACCTCCATTGGGCTTGCGATCCGGATTGCCATGGACCTAGGCTGGCACAAGCTGTCACCAGACTCATCTGGGCGTAATGAACTGTCTGATATCAAGCAAAGAGAAAAGAGGAACGTGGAACGGACCTTGCTTGTTCTGTTTGTGTATGATCGCAGGTAAGATGTGGACTTTTTATTACGGTTTCGAACACTAGCGCTCACCCAGCTACGCAGCTTGAGTCTACAAACTGGGAAACCATGGATGATCGAAAGGACTGACTTCATAGAGTCCATCGAAACGTGGGGAAAGGACCCTTTGGCCGATACCAACGACAACCTCCTGTGTAGCTTCGTCGCTCTTCGCCTTCTAACTGGAGAGACGTTTGACCTTTTACCATCCCAGAGGAAACATTCTATGTCCCACCAAGGTCGCTTCTTCTCTGTATTGAAAGGCAGAATCGAATCTTGGGAGTCTAAATGGCTCAATGTGGTAGGCCCAGGTATGTGCTATGCTTCAACTCAACATCATTCTTTTCGATCTCTGATCTAATGAAATCAGGGACGTGCCACTCTTTTCTCATCCGGCTGTATGGAGCCCACCTGCGTTTGCAGCTTTTTTCGATTCCCCTTCAGGAAACTGGAATCCCTCGAACAGATGGCGTCCGCGATATGACTCCGTTCTGGGTTAGTTATGATAATGCAATAACCATGCTAGGATTGGTTACAGAATATGCTCCTTTACTCTACCTGGTCCAGGATTCCATCCATGTCATGACCGCCTATGCAGCCGTATTCCTCGTCAAGGTGAGCAATTCCATTACCCCTCACAGTTTATACTATAATATCGACAATTATATATAGATATTGCTTTCCGCGCCTACTACTATAACGTACGAGATCGAGAACAGCACATTAAAAACCATTCGCGATGCAGCGAAAGTATTTGCGGACCAATCCTCTCCTGCTGGGTCGAGCTGCAGCTTACAGAGCCGCTTCCTGGAAAAGCTTCTTTTCGAGTTTACGACTATCCGGAATAGTCGAGTTCCCGCCTCGCAAGACCCTCAATCACAGTTGATAGCCTCCCAGCCCGATCTGCGCCCGTTGTTGTCCCAACCAACAGGAAGCCAAGGATATACTCCTGAGGGCCAGGAAGTTACTCCAGAAGGCTATAGAGACATATGTGGTTCAGCAATTAACGCAACCTTGGGTATTGCCGGCCAGCCCGATGAGGCTACGCACTTCCCGTTCTGTGACGACGACATGTGGGCTGACATATTTGCTAACACTGGGTTTAGTACCCAAGAAGGTGTATTCTATGGCTGACATTTTGGGTGTATAGAAATATCAAATCCAGAAATGCCAGACAAGTCTCTCAAGTATTTACCCGACCATTGACTGCTTATGCCCACTGAGTCCTAAACTTGACACGGTAGTCCTACAAAGATAGCTGTACGACATTGAACTCATTGTTCCCAAGCCCTATATGTGGTACTTAATGATGACATATCGTTCTCTTCTCTAATATCTTGCTTTCGAGCCCCAGTCACTGAAATTTTCCATGGAAGTAAAATCAACATTAAAGAGCACAGTCGGTTCAATGCTCATCCGACATGCGCGATGATCAGCATAATTCGGAGTATCGTCACTGCGGGGAAAGGACAAATACATACCTCTTGGCAGGCGACAAGACCCTCCGCCCATACTCCGGGGATATTCCGAACCCTAATGCGGAGTAGAGACAACCGTGCCCCCATAATCCCTGCTCCACCGAGTTGTGTTAGTTGTTTTATAGGCCAGAAGTGGTAGGAAGATGCTAGGGATTCCCTCTCTTGGCGAAGCCGGTGATGGGACGGCCTGCATTGCCCTCCGCCGGAGAACTTGGCATAAGTCATGCAATTTCTCCGGGCAAGGGGGAAGATAAATAAGACCACAATGGCATGACCAGGAATAACACGATGCCAGGTGACTCGCTGCCAGCTGCTTAGAAACTGGTCCGCCGTCTGTCTTCCCTACTATGGCATCGCTTGCGGCAACAACCTGGCCAGGTGCCATTCCTGACTGGTCCAATCTGAATATTCTTCATCGCAATACATTGGCACCGAGAGCTCACTTCTACTTGTACCCTAATGAAGAATCAGCCCTTACGTTCAACCGCGAGGAGGGCCTCTTCCACAGCCTCAACGGGACTTGGAAGTTTCACTACGATGCCTCGCCTTACGTAGCCCCTGGGTGGGATGCCGACGTTCAGAACTGGGATGACATCGTAGTTCCAGGCGTCTGGCAGATGCAAGGGTATGGGCATCCGCATTATACCAACATTGACTATCCCTTCCCCGTCACCCCACCAAACGTCTCATATGTGAATCCCACAGGCTCATACTGGCGTGAATTTGAGGTACCCGCCGACTGGAATGGGGAGCAAGTTCGTCTGCGGTATGAAGGCGTGGACAGCGCATTCCATGTCTGGGTCAATGGTGAAGAGGTCGGCTACAGTCAAGGCAGCCGGAACCCCAGCGAGTTTGACATCACGGATTATATCGTGTGGGGAAAAAGCAACAACCTTTCAACTCGCGTCTACCAGTGGTCCGACGGGTCCTATCTGGAAGACCAGGATCAATGGTGGCTTTCAGGTATCTTCAGAGATGTGTACCTGATTCCATTTCGCAACTGTTCGATTTCTGATTTTAACATTATGCCTGAGGTTAACGACGACTTCCTGAGTGGCACCCTGAAAGCGAACTTCGCAGTCCAAGGCGAACATGGCGACATGAGCATCAAGGTTCTCTTGCCGAACGGGGATGTTCTTGATGAATGGTCTGGATCTTCAGCCGATGGATATTCCAAGGAAGTTCGGGGCAATGATTTTCTTCTCTGGTCCGCGGAAACACCAAATCTGTATACGATGGTAATTCAGTTCAACGGTCGCACCATCAGTCAAAAAATCGGATTCCGCCGCATCGAGATGAGCGGTTCCAACTTCCTAGTCAACGGCAAACCTATAATTCTATACGGTGTGAACCGCCATGAGCATAACTACCTCTCCGGGCGTACGGTTCCCTATGAGGCGATGCGAGCCGATTTGATCAGAATGAAACGCTCCAATATCAATGCCATCAGAGCCGCCCACCAACCCCACCATCCATCGTTTTTCGATGTCGCAGACGAATTAGGCTTCTATGTTATTGCTGAAGCAGATATCGAGTGCCACGGGTTTGGTAACATTGAAGGAACCGAAGCGGAAGCCGCTACATGGACATCGGACAATCCTGAGTGGACGCACGCATACCTGGACAGAGCGAAGCAGTTGGTTGAGCGCTACAAGAACCATGCATCCATCATCATCTGGTCACTTGGTAACGAGTGCTTCTATGGCCAGAACCAGGCAACCATGTACAAGTGGATCAAAGAAAGGGATCCCTCACGCATCATTCACTACGAACAGGACCGGGAGGCTGAGTCGGCAGACATCTACAGCCATATGTATTCATCTCCAGATACCATGCGGAAGCATATGCGAAATCATACGGACAAGCCACTCATATTATGTGAATTTGCACAGTAAGTTGGTCTTCTGCCTTCTCCCTCCTTTCCCGGAAATATTCAGTAGGGAGTGCTGACAGTATGGCAGCGCGATGGGCAATGGACCTGGCGGGCTGAAGGAATACATTGATCTGTTTCGGTCTGAGCCTCTCTCCCAAGGAGGGCTAGTCTGGGAGTGGAACAACCATGGCTTGTTAAAGAAAGAAGGCGATTTAGAATATTACGCCTATGGAGGCGACTTCGGTGATGAGCCCAATGATGCAGACTTTGTTATGGATGGTTTGACACTCTCCGATCATACCCCAACTCCTGGTCTTCTGGAGTATGCCAAAGTTATCCAGCCCATCTCGGTAGAGGCGGCTGAGGACTCGAGCAAGATGGTCGTAATAAACCACTATGACTTCGTCGACCTTGACGGGCTCGATGTGTCTTGGCACATTGTGCAAGATGGCAGCACGACGAAGCCAAATAAGTTGGAACTCCCGCGAGTACCCGCCGGGGAGAACCGGACAGTTGATTTGCCGCTAGACAAAGGCAACTACCCTGAGGAGGCGTGGCTCACTGTTGAATTCCGGCTCAAGGAAGATACTTTGTGGGCAGAGAAGGGCCACATTATTGCCTGGGATCAACTGCACCTTCCAGGCTCGTTTGCACAGCGCAACAATGCTGACGTGTACAACGGTGTCGCCTCCAACATCAGACGAGCAGGCATTGATATCCAGCAGAATGGAGTCAACCTTACTCTCAAGAATGGTGAATCGACCTTCGGCTTTGACCTGCTACAGGGAAATGTGACCTGGGAAGTGAAGGGTGCTAGCCTCTTCCAACGTGGGCCGGAGCTGTATTTCTACCGAGCCATGACTCAGAATGACGAGGCTAGCGATGGAAATATGGCTGGATGGGAGGAGGCAAAGGTTGGCATGATGCACACGCAAGTGCGGGACGTCAACTGGAAGCTCGTGGATAACGATGTCATTGTCCACTACAAGGTGCGTGTTGCGCCAAAAGTACTTGAATGGGGAGTTGAGGCGGACATCGTTTATACAGTTGTCGCGGAAGAGCCTTTACTGCGCATCGAGGCCAGCGGCGAGTTCGTCGGGAAGAATACGCCGTCGGTGATTCCCAGGATCGGCATTATGGCCGTCATGCCAGAAGAGTTCAACAGTGTCAGTTGGTTTGGACGCGGTCCAGGGGAGAACTACAAAGACTCGAAGCAAGCGTGTCGGTATGGTCAGTATGAGTCGTCAGTCCAAGACTTGTTCACAAATTACGATTACCCCCAGGAGAATGGCAACCGGGAGGACCTGCGGTGGTTGCAGGTGTCGAATGGGGACTTGATCATAGATGTACGTCGGAAGAGCGCCCCGTTCAGTTTCACCGCAAGAAAGTACATGCCATTTGATCTGGATGACGCCAAACATCCATATGATCTCAAGCCACTGAACATGACGGTCCTCAATTTGGATTATGACAACCATGGGCTGGGGTCAGCCAGCGTGGGCCCACGTCCATTTGAGCAGTACCGGTGCAAGACGGAGCCATTTGATTTCACTTTCGAGCTGAGCCTTGTTTAGTATATTGACTAAAACTCTCCGTGATAATTATCTATGCAAGAGGTAATTATGTTGAGAGCAACGAATTGAGATGGTTGAATCCCCATGCTGTTTCTACTGAATCTCTGCCATCCACTTAGCTGTAGTATCGTATGTGACATCTTATCGATTACTGGATTTACTGCCTTTTTAATGGAAACGACTATTCTTGGGTCACAAAAACTATGGCAAGAGAAAGTACGGGAGCACCGTCTTGACAGACGCTCGGGGCCGCCAGAAAGCGCTTCTCCTTCATGATGAATGTTTTGGATACGCATACCGAGCGATTCAATTTAAGTCTATTGCAGGTCTACTAGGAAACTATCACAATAAGCTGGACAATACACAATGGGAGGAGAATGAGAGGTTATAAACCATTTGGATAACTATTTTGAGGCATTGACAGTCTCCTAGGAGGAATATCAGGCTAACACTGTAACACAGGGTATAGCCAGAATAGCCACAGACGACTGATACTCTGAACGTATACTCAATAAAATACCTTGCCAAATAGGTCATTCGGTTGAGCTTGCTTGCTACTTGCTGGAGTGCGGTTGTGGCACAAGCCTCATCGAGATCCCCACTGGGAGCACCACCAACATCTACAGCGCCGGTTGTTTCATTTCCGGATTGGATTGGCAATCCACCAGGAAGGGTGAGAAACTGGTCAATCTCCACAAGCTGGGTAGCGCCAGGGCTTTGGATATTCTTCACCATGCTGCTGCTCGCTGTACGCAACGAGGCAGCCATATAGGCCTTCCGACGTACCGCCTCGGGTGTGTGAATAGCTGCATTATCAGCCCGAAGTAGGGCGCGGAGGACACCATCACAGTCAACCACAGCTGCTGAAATGCTGTACTTCTGATTGACACAGGCTTGGATCGCGTCCTGGGCAATCTCGACTGCGACGTTGAGGGGAATATTATGTTCTTGAAGGTCGTCCATGGACGCAGTAGTTGAGAAGACTGCTGCCATACAGCTAGCAAAGGCCCAGAGCTTGGTCTTCATATTTTCTTTTCCTGGTTATTATTTGCTGTCGATCGAGCCTTGCTTGTAGCACTGCATTATTTCGTGGAATGGGGAACTCGTGAAACGGGGGGAAATAATAGGTTCGAAGACCTGTTCTCGTAAGCCTGGTCTTCAGGATTGTCAGGCGGTTAATGGAATGCGTATGCTGGTCCCTTGACGTGTTTAAATAGAATTTTGGAACCCTCGCTGGGAAAATTGCCAAGTCCCCTGGCGCCAAACCCGAAGCGAAAGGAAGCTACATCACTGTGATGCTAGAAGGCTGATTCGGTTTCGGTACATGCCTCACCCCTCGGATACTCATGTACCTAAGGTCGGCGATATCAGTGATATGTGAGCTTACCGTCATTCAGACAACAACCACGACACCCGCTGGAGCCTTCGTCCTTGCCTACAAAGGAGCTTAAATATCCCAAATCCCAGCCTGGTGACTGTTAATTCCACATCTGCCCATTTTTGCTGGCACTAACGCAAACGATTCTCAGTTCTCGAACGCTCTATCCCATCTCATCTCCCGCTCACGAAAAGCTCACTTGATGTTCCCTTGATGCTCTCAAGTATGGCCTCAGAGTCACTCCCACCTTATGAAGAAACCAACTCGAACAATTGCTATGTCGAGCTACAGGGCATCACTATAGTCCCGAATGATGAATCAGAGGATTCCCTTTCCGTCAATTTACATACGCCAAGTCGCAAGCACAGTTGGTTTAGCTGGCACAAAAGACTGCATGTTCATAGCGATGGCTTGTGTGTTAAGGGGGTTGGAATTAGTATCTGTGGTATTAATGTTCCTTGCTTTTATATTCATGCTCTGCACAGCACTTTACTGCATTATTACTGAAGGCAACGATAAATGTTTGCCCTAAGGGATGTTGGGACTATGGAATTACTCTCTTGGTAACTCGGATGCAACTTAGCTCACTAATTTAAAAGGCTGATCTAAATGTGTCAGTTGCTTTACGAAACCTGGAGCCTGTATTCAATAACTGAGGTGGTGGGAAAGAGCTAAGATATAGATAACAAGTTATTCTCGCGCAGGTAAATCCCCCATCCTATGAGTCTATATCCAACGGACTCGGTATGCGTGACCTCGAGAGACCTGCTTGTCTATAACTGCCTTCAGGAATAACCTTATTCCATTAGAGATATGTTAATTTAGCGCCCTCCGCCCCCAAAAATGGCTCCATACCCATCCCAATATTCCATGTCTTAAAGCCTGGAAAGTGGCGATTGAATACATGATCGAAATAAGCCACTCCTCCCAAAACTCCTGTCCAGCACATTTCCAACTTCCTTTCTGGTGTGCTGTGGTATCTGATGTAAGGAGAAGTCACCCCTTTGCTTTCATACGGAGCAACAAGAGGCCAGCAAGGACGTTGGTCAACACACCTGGCTTCGGCAAACGGAAAACCTACTTGTCAACTACTACTAGATCCCCAGCCTTGTGGAGTAATTGACGACCCCGGACGTTCGAGAAGCTGGAAAAATGCACTATCGAATTGAAATACGCCACCGCGAATGGCATCATCCGGATTGCGAATCCCTCCGCCGGTTATGTCGTCAAGAAACGTTCAAGCTCTACGGCGATCACAATATACCAGAGCCTACTCCCGAGTCCGTAGCGAGTGATAGGTCCGTCTTTGTCATTGCATATCTCTACCTGACACCTTCACCGTCGTCTGGGGCTGAAGGATGGGAGCAATCATCCCCACCACTACCTGTCGGCTGTGCAGGCCTCCGCAAAATGTCGCCGGCGACCGACAACGGGGAACCGGCACCAGGAGATGCAGAGTTAAAGAAGATGTTTGTTCGGCGAGAATACCGGGGCCAGCCATGGCGGATTGCAAGAAAGATCATAGAAGCTCTCGAGCAATGTGCTCGGGAGAGGGGATGGTATACAATCGTTCTCGGGACTGGGTTCCTCCAGCCTGCAGCCAAGAGACTGTATCAGAGGGAGGGGTATAGACCCATACCAATTTTTGCGCCGTATACTCGTGGAGTCGCCTTTTGTTTTCGGAAGAGGCTTGACGGATGTGGGTTGGAATAGGGTAGACTCGCTGGTGCATATTTGAGACCATTTCATTACCCCACCGAATGGTGGTTCCTTTCACACTATAAGTAGATCGTTATGCCACTCATTCTATAACTCACCCTATAGAGTCTCTAAGTACACCTCCAACTTCCCGCCGACGAAGCATTCCCACCCATATACATGCTCCGCAAAGGATACCTGTCACAGTCAGCCCAGCTGCAAAAGCAAACATGATCCCCAATGCATACCGACAGTGCTCCCTCTCCTTGTCAACTCCCCGATCTACCCGATCTTCCACAAACTTCGTCCCCAGCACCGTATCCGGACCGATCCCATCCTCCACCCAAGCCACCAGTGCCGCCAGGAGATTCCTCTCCTTCGAAAAAGGTACACCGTGCGCCGGCCCTGCGCCTAACTGACCAAAGCACCACGCCCCCGGCCCACCAGAGCAGTGACCCATTCCCGGGACGCGGAAGAACCGCAAGAATCCGTCCATTTCAGGCGTCGATAGCCGCATACTGCGGGCTAGGTGGTCGTATAACCGATGCGAATTGAAGCTGGTGATCTTTTCGTCCTGTTGGCCATGATACAGGATGAGTCTACCGCCGCGGTTCCGGAAGCGAGCGAGGTCGCTTGGCCAGGTGCGGATGTGGCCTGGGTTGAGTGCGTCTGCGACGTAGGCGTCGTGGATGGTGAAACTGGCTGCGTCCCAGGTTGGATCATAGACGACGTACTTGAACCATTCCTGTCATGTTGGTTGATTAGTACGCAGTCTTATGCTGCATTGAGAGGGGAGTGGGTACTTCAGAGTATAACCACGGCGTCCCGGAGTAGAGTCCCTGTGTCGCTTTGAGCTCGCTCCCTGGCTGCATGGCCGGATAGATGAGGTGACCGTCTTCATTGAGTAGTGGACTGAACACCCGGCGCACGGTCTCGACCTGAGCGGCGCTGAGGCATGTGTCAGTGGGGGTTCCGGCACAAAGCAGACGATCCGCTTGAAAGTGACACAAGGTTGGGTCCGTGATTATGTCGTCTTGCACACCGTCGATGCCATCACACTGGTGGAGGACCTCGTCGTGCACCAGTGCCCAATGTGCGCTGGTGAGGAACCGGGTAGAAGTGGGCGGGCCAGTGATCGGGAAGAAGCTCGCTCTCCAGGACGTGAGGTTGTTGAAGTCGACGGCCGGTGCACCGGCAAGGATCCCATCAAAGTCGTCGGGGAACCGGTCAGCCGAGTCAATTCCCTGTCGTCCACCCAGCGAACATCCGATGTAGTAGGCCTTGCTGTGCGGTTTCCCGTAGAAAGATTCAATAAGGTTTTTGCTGACGACCACGCTCGCGCGAAGTCTGTTGATAGGTCAGTCAGGCCAGCCCCAAGGGCAGCGTAGGGGGCATACGCTCTCCAGGCAAAGTCAATGGTGACTTCCTCGTTCTGGTACAGTGCGGATACGGTTTTGCCATCATGCCCGTTGTTCGATCCCGCGGCGGCAAAGCCATTCGACACGCCGTAGGCGAGATCGTCGTATCGGATGCCTGCAGCTGCTTAGCTTCTTACAGGAGAGCCATCGTTGTGGAAAGACGCTGACACCCGTCAATTCCCCCGTTGCCGGTCTGGAGAAATCGTCCCGTCCAGTTGCTGGGAAGCCATAGTTCGACATCTGCGCCTGATCGCGTCGATGTCGGGATAGAAAGCGACAAGCGACAGAGGTCTGTCGGGGTCACGAGAGATGTATGGTCGCATGTTGAGTTGGCCCCGTAGAAGGTCAGATTGGTGCCTGCAGCCACAAACGCTACAGTGGGATGCTGGGCGTCAGCAAGGTGTCCTCCTAAGAACGACCGACATTTCTGCGGGAAAGAGTCTGAAGCTACAGACCCTACGACTCCGATGCACCAGAGCCCTACCCAGCTGGTGAATCTCATCGTGGCGGTGATATAGAGAGGGGAGAGTTGTACAAGACAACAGGAGCTGACGTGCTTTATACCCCTTGCTGTCCATCACATGTGGCACCAGCTGCATATCCACTACACCATATGATATATATTCTACCTCCCTATACCAGCCACTATATCATTTCCGACAGTAACACGACGACCGAACCGGCACATCAGCCGTCGCAACCGCCATCTTCAACAGATGTCCAATAATGCGCGCCTCCGCTTCCCTCCCAAGCCTCACCAAGCACTCATGATACCCGTGCAACGCCCAGACATTATTCGGATGCTGCAGCGGGCGAGGAAGCGTCTCATCCAACCCAAGATCAGCCGCATAAACTGCCGCCGCCTCGCCAACCCGCCCTTGCTCCAACAACAACGCGCCATAAGCATGTCGCGTGGGCTGCATCCACCCCCACGGCTCATCATACGGCAGCCCGTCGTCAAGCGCGATCGCGCGGCGCAGACACTCAAACGCCGCCTCCACCCGCCCGCGCCGATACTCCAGCTCGCCGTCCAACATGGCCGCCGCGACAGCGAGAATATCCACGCAGCGGTTGTTGAACAGCATGCGGGAGGCCGGCACACGATCTACGGCCTCGCGGAACCTGCCTCGCGAGATATCGGCCTCCTCCACGCGCCCTGTCGCGGCCAACGCTACCCCCTTCGCGTAGTGCGTCATCGCCGTCGTGACGGCGTACAGGACCACATCACGCGGCGGTTCTAGCGCCAGGATCGCCTCCCACCGGCCGAATCGGATCAGCACGTGCACACGCATCGCGAGGAACCCTTCCAGCCAGTCAGCCATCGGGGGCGACTCCACGCGGAGGAGTTCCTCGGGAATGGAGGCTTCGAGGGCGGCGGCGGTGTCGAGAGCGACCCGCGAGCGGCCGGCAAACATGGCAGCGTAGATGCGGAAGTGATAGTCGTGGGAGCGGTAGAGGGTGTAGAAGTTGACGGGGCCGGCACGGGCAACGAAGCGCTCATCAGCGCGGATGGCCGCCGAGTTGGACGCCATGGCGGCACGGTAGTCGCCGCAGAGGATGTCCAGGTGTGTGGGCATGTGGTTGAGATGCCCGGCGTCCGGGACGAGACCGCGGAGGTGGTCCGCGGCTAAGAGGGCAGTTTCGGGGGCGCCGGACATCTCCATGAGGTGGATGTAGAGATGGAGGAGACCCGGGTGGCGGAGGCCGCCGTCCTGGGTGAGGGCGCGGTCCAGCACGGCTTTGATTTCGAGCGTGCGGGCGTTGGGAGCGGTCTGTCCAGTCTTGATGTCCCAGAGTTCCCAGGGCGTCAGGTTCATGAGGGCGTCTGCATAGAGGACGGCGACGTCGAGATCATCTGGGAAGTTGCTGTAGACGGAGGACATTGCCTCGGCGTAGGACTCATTCCAGAGAGAAGAGTCCGAGGGTGGTTGGTCCTGGGGGTAGCGATGTTGCAGGGCTTGGACCAGTGCCGCTTCTACTGGAGTCGCTGTGGTGGTGTTTTCCCGGGCGTTTTGGACAGCCTGATGCGTGCGTTGCACGGTTGTCTCTAGCTCGCGCTGGTCAAAGAACTGCCATGGTTTGTTGTAGTTGGGACCGAGGGTGTACGCAAGACCCCAGTACGCCATGGCGCAGTGGGCGTCATGGGTGATGGCCTGCTGGAAACAATGCGCAGCTTCTTCATGGTTGAAGCCGTACGTCCAGATGAGGCCTCGGTCGAACCAGATCTGGGCTTGCGGGCTGGATGTGCTCACGGGGCGATGATAGTCTCCCAGGTTGTAATACGTGCCGTCAGACGGGTCAGATGAGCCATCGCGATGCGCCATGGTCCTCAATGGTTGACCGCATGCAGCTCGTCCAGGTGGTTGTAGAAGTTGCGGGGAGAATCACGATATCAAACAGAGCGGGGTAGAAATACAAATCCGTCTGGCGACTGAGTCGCCCTTACATTCCACACTACCTACTCCCACTCTCAATTTCTCTAGCGCAATAAGAGTCATGGTAAGTCGCAGTGTCATTATCAAGTAGTACCGGGGGTTCTATATTTTTCATTTTCGAGCCGAGCCGAGGGACAGCATCCATCCCACGAACACTTCCTCCATACCGACCCGTACAGCCCGAAAATCAATCCCCAAGATTGCAAGACAGAGAAGCCATTATTTAGAAACGCCTCGTACCGGAAAACAAAAACAAGTCGGGAGCGGGCTGTGACAACCGGGTCTTATAGCAGAGCTCCGTGGTACCTCTTCCGTCCCTTCTATCGCCCTTTCTCTACCATCCATTCCGACATCCACATCCTGTCCTGTCCATTGGCGATCCGACGGGTATAAGTAACGATGTTGCCTCGGGTCCGCGCGAACGACGCTCAGTTGCAAGATACCGGGGTATTATCTCTACCGCAATCCCAAATCCGTCATCTCGACGCTGTCTGCCGACCCCATCCAGAGAATGTTGTTACACCTGCAGTTGGTATGTTAGCTGTCATTCGATGCAGTCGATAAATAGCACAGGCACAAAGACCAACGCACCGAATCAACACAAGACCCAAAGTACCGGTGGGCTTTCCATCAATAAACTCCTCCGTATCCCGCAACAGCACGTTCATGTACGAGTCAATGCTCTCCAGCCGGCCCTTGTACTCTGTCTGACCCCATTTGAGACGGATGATGAGCTCGGTACCGACCCTGAAACCTATGTTAGACGATTGTTGCGCGTGTGCAGGGAGGGTAGATCAATCGGATCCATCCAAGCGTAAAACGCACCTAGCCTGCAGAAATGGCCGCGGGTTCACTGGTTGGAACTGTACGAGACATCGTCAGTAAGATGGTAGAACTTATATGGCGATAGGAATGGAAGAATCGTCGGATCACTTACACTCATCGTTCACGAGGTTGCTGGGGGTATCTGGGACTGGGCCGTGGCGGATATAATGTGTCCGGGAACGTCGATGACAGCGATTCGGACACGACACCGACAGGGAGCGAGGTGATATGAAGCGCAGGGAGTTGGTCGTCGGCGAGATCGCGTGTTGCGCTGAAGGAATCGAATCTCCGTTGGGAAGTTCCGTCCGTCTCGGGCCAATCAGATAGCTCTGTTGGTCACCGCCTTGGATGCTTTGTTTATGCCTCAGGCAGCACATAGAAAATGATGCATGATATCAAGACACCGGAGGAAGTTGGCCTTCACCTTCGCAGTAAATGCGGAACGATGTCCGTTACAGCATACCATCAAGCTCCTACCCACAGTCAGGACACACGGTAACACATTATTTAGATTTAGACACGTTAGAATGCTAGCAGCTATCATTATGTCATTCGCAGAGCATGTCACTGGCTAAGCTCTGCCAACTTCCCAGGTCATCTCCTTGATAGAAACCTCATCCCCCGCCTTCTCGTCATAATCATACCACTCGCCCTCAGCCAGGTCAGTGACCGTGAACGGCGTGGAAGACTCGGTGCCCTTCGCTTCCCAGTCGCCCTAGTAACATGCGTTAGCTTCTAGCTGTAGACCCTAGCGATCGAGGGACCCAAACATCAGGTTTGAACTCGGTGAATTCTAGGCCACGGCAGTCAAGCTCAATGATCTTCTGGCCTTTGCGCTTATCATCGGCTCCGTAAGCGTTCGGGCCTGCGATGATAGACGCAGAGTGGGTTTTCTACAGCAGACGTAATGTCAGACTCTGCGACGACGAGTCTAAAACACAAGGAAAATGAGGGCAGGTCACAGACGAACCTGACAAAGCTTGCACTTCCACACGAAGTTCGCCTCTCCGCGACTTCCGGGGATTTCATGCTGCTCCTATATCGGAGGTTAGCATACTATTTACAAACAATCTTGCAGACTAGAAGTAGACGAATGCCCAGTGCGTCATGCAGAGGCAGGAACATACAAAACGGTTGAAGCTGACCCAGTTCGGGTGCGTCTCTCGACACGAAGTACATTGCACTTTGAAGGTGTAGTAGTAGGGGTCCTCCTCGGTGTCCTTGGGACGGAGGTCGGTAACACTGCTAGGAGTCAGTGGTGTATTCTATGCATCGCATCAAGTATGGGTGCGGGGAAGCGCAGGCAAGACGGTGCCTCTGCCTAGTAACAGAACGGAGCAAAACCAGAGGGAGACCCTACCCGTTGAGTTCAGCGGAAAGAACCAGAGAAAGCATCTCGTCAGATTAATCGGTTGCGATAGAGAAGTTGTGGTGGAAGCCCGAAGAATCAAGATGGTGTACGGTGCGGGGAGGAATTATGATTGGCGACGGCCCAAGTAGGACGGGGTTAGTAAGCACGAATATTTTTACTCTACCAGATGCGTTGGCAACGCCTACAGAGACCAATTCATGTATGAAGTATTGCATTGCAGGGATATACAACAAACGCCAATAATGCTAGGTCATGATCGCTCATCCTGAACGAATCTAAAAGACCAAAAGAAAAGACAAGCCGACTATATACATCACGTAAACAGCATCACAGATCTCTAAAATATACACTCATCCTTTACAGACGGCTCTGCTGAGCGTCCTGGCCGATGGGCTTGGTGGAGAAGGAGTTGAAGTAGGCGTTCAGAGCATCCACGGTGCCGCTGCCCTCAGCCAGCTGGACGGTGCAGGCAACGTGGCTGTCAGGACGGGTGACCACAACACCACCCTTCTCAGGGTCGAAGCCAAGCTTCTCGTGGGCGGCAAACTGGGCCTGGGGCACACGCACATCGGGAATGTCGTCGGCGTAGAGGTGGTGGTGGTAGTCGCGGAGGATCTTGGGGATGGACTCCACATCGACCTGGTTCTTCTCGGCGGCGTAGATGACGCTCAGGGTGAAGAGCTTAGAGTGAGGCTGGTGGCGCTCGAAGAATGAGACATCGGCGATGTCGGCGCGGCGGTGCACAGACAGGAAAGACCGCTCCTTCTCCAGGTTCGCGGCCAGATCGGCGATGGCCTTCTTGGTGCTAGCCTGCTTACCCGCGAAGATGAAGATACGGAAAGCACCGTTGGCAGGGACTTCCTGCTCCAGGTCCACGAAGTTGGCATCCGCCAGACGGGTGACGGTGGTAGGAGTGAAAGCACGGCCGACTCTCAGCTTGACACCGGGAATGCCGAAGAGAGGAGACTGGGCAGGGTGGCTGGCGTCCCAGTTGAAGATGTTGGGCTGATAGGCAACACCGTAGCCGCTAGTGAACTCGCAAGAGGACTTGAAGGTCTTGACGAACTCGTCCTCGTCGCCACCAACCTTGGCCACCATGTGGCTGGCCTCGCCGACTTCGCCGGCGTTGGGGCGACGCTTGGAGAACAGCGCGGCATACTTAGCATCGAAGTTCAGCAGGGTCTCGGCGATCTCCTTGCGCTCGGACTCATAGGTGCTCAGAGTGGAGCGGTCGGCGAGACCAGACTCGACGGCATGGAGCTTCCAGGCCATGTTGAGGGCATCGTGGAAAGCAGTGTTCATACCCTGACCGGCCTTGGGGCTGTGGGTGTGGCAGGCGTCACCACCCATGAAGACGCGCTCATCGAGGGTGTAACGCTCGGAGATACCCTGACCGATGGGGTAGACGGAGTACCACTCAACACGGTCCCACTCAACCCAGTAGGGGGCGAGGATCTTCTTCGCGGTAGCCTGGACCTCCTCGGCGGTGGCGGTCTTTCTAGGGTTCCAGTCGGGGTCGCTGGATGAAGCGATCTGGACGTAGAGACGGACCATGTTGTCTTCACGGGGGATAACCATGATGGAACCGGCGTCGGAGTGGATGGTGCACTTGGTCTATTGGGTGTTCAATTAGTCGTTGCTCGTTTACGCCTGGAAATGCGAGAAAGGGCTTACCTCGATATCGGGGAAGTTGGTTCTCACAACGCCATCCATGACACCCCAAACGTAGGCAATGGGGTCCTTGTGGTGGATGGGGATGTTGAGCTGCTGGCGAACGAAGCTGCGAGCGCCCTCGCCAGAGAAGAGGTACTTGGTGCGGACAGTCTCAATAACGTTGGTGTCGATGCACTTGAGCTGCACCTCAACGGGGTAGGTCTTGTCGGCGCCATCGTTGTTGAAGCCGACGATGGTCCAGGGTCTCTCGATAGTAGTACCGGCCTTCTCGATCTCATCGATAAAAACGCGCTCGATCTTGCCCTGGTGAACCAGGGTGGTGAAGGGATAACGGGTGTCGATGAAACGGGGGCAGCTAGGCCAGCTACCAGTGCGGTGGATACCCTTACCACCGGGCAGAGGATCCCAGAAAGCGACATCGTAGACCTTGGCGGGGTGATAGGCCATGATCTGACGCTTCAAGCCGAGATTGCGCAGAATCTCGGTGGAACGGGGCTGAATACCATCGGCACGACCGGTGGCGGTGGGAACGGGGCGGTTGTCGATGTGCTTCACTTTGTAACCCCACCGCGACATGCAGAGGGAGAGAAGGATACCGACAGGGCCGGCACCAACGATGACAATGTCATACTGGTTATCGGAAGGAGCCATTTCGAGAGTAGAGTTAAGGTGGTGTGGCGAGGGATGAAGTAGAAGGGTAGTTTAGTCGGTATAAAGGGTATCAATCAGTAGTTGCAACCAAATCGCATCACCCGGAGTCAAGAGCCAAACAAGAAAAGAAAAAAGACGAAAGGTGATACAGAAGAGTGAACCCTCGAGACATGACTTGGGGGGATGCAAGGCTTCATATATAACTGAGAGGCGAGCTGGGGAAGCGGATCCATCCCGACAAGCAGAGGCGTCTGACGGAGAAGCATAACGGCATTGAGAATCGGCTGGATCGTGGAGAGAAGGTTCGTCAGCGCGAGTCACGTCAGAGGGCAGAGCCAAACTGCGGGGGGGAATGCCGTTGTCGATTCCGAGAGATCCAGCGCGGCGGCGGAAAAGAGGGTCGGTAAGTGGAGGAGCACGTGACTGGGGGGCTTTTCGGCAGAATCGCCGGGAGTTCACCTGGTCGCTGATTGGTGGGGGTGCTGGTGCTGGTGAGTCAGCGGCTTTCCGTCTATGGTTACGGTGTAGCCTCAGGATGAAGGAGCCAGGTGTATGCAGTACATATACCTATGGACATACAGGTGGTAGGGTCAAAGTAGATGGCGCACGGAACTCTCTGACAGGACATAGTGTGCGCCTATCGACTAGTCATGGTGCCTCCTTACTCCCACTCCTGCGTACAGACCTACAGCAAGCACACTCTATACATCAGATTCTACCAACCACAGCTCCGTTACCCAATCCAGTAACTCCATTCGTTCCGACTCTCCCGACGGCAAGCTACTCCGACTCCCAGACATCCCGTCACGATTGCCTTTCCGTGGGTGATCCAATAATTGACCATGCGCCATCCTCCCCACTGCGGGCCCCAAGCCCCACGCCGCAGGCTCTACTCCAGGTTATTTCTCTTAAGGTCCATCCCGCGGGCAGTGAAGCTCGGCTTTTTGGGATCCTCTGGAGTTCTCTGTTCTTCCCGTGGTTCTCCCCGAGACCCCATCTGCCCAGGAGATATTTCCCAGATCCCGTGCCTCAGTGCCATCGTGAGAATCGATTTCATATCTTTTTCCAGTCACTTGATGAACGCGGTGTTTTCGGCTGGCACTCACGGAGCGCTTTGATTGTTGCATGGGCGGGATCCCTTTACTTTTCTCGTGGCCCCCAAATAACGGTCCGGGGTGTATACACAGTATGAACGAAACCTGGACTGTACACCGTAGGAGCGACGCTAATGTCCGACAAGCCACAATGATAGGAACAGGCTTGGACATACAACGTAGTACTTCTCACTCTCTGCCATAAATATGGAGACTGATCTACCTGACCCACGAATGAATTCGGGTGAATTACAAACGCTACGGAGTACATACGAATCTTCAGGTTAGGCTGACAGCGAGTGCGACAGTCAATCTTCTCACTAAAATAATGCGAGGCCATATTTTCCACGAGGAATACAGGTACCATTACCATTATCGCCGTTTTGTCAGGGCAGCCACTGGCACCATGACCTCCCGTACGGTCCACCCGTTGGCTCTTCCGGCATGCCGAGGGATCTTCCTTGCGTCTGAAATCCCGGATCGTCTGTCGGGACTCCCCTCCACGAAGCACTATAGCGCGTCATATGCATCATCAGGTACTATTGAGGCTGCCAGATGATCTGTAACCTTCCAATCCTCTATTCTTGGGATAATCTCTCTTATTTGTTAAGAGGCTGCGTGCTTCAGGGATTATTTCCGGCCTAGCATGTAGATCAACCCGGTTGAGGATGTGCCGATTATCGTCCAAAAACATAGAAATAAATGTTATATATCAATCGGCGTAGGACAATAGGAAAAGAAGAATAAATCTGTTGTGCACCCCATAGATGACGTGGTGTATTGGATACGGATCATACTTCTATTGATTTACTCAATATATAGTATAGTCATTACCTATTGTCAGTGAACAAACTGGCTTATTGGCAATTCTCCATTCTTGCAATGAACACCATTCACCCATAACCCCAAATCCATTCATCCCAGGCTCATTCCCAGCCAGCTCATTGGCCAGGACTACACACCGTCAATGCTATTCCTTTGAATAGGGACAATGGACAATGAGGGATTCGACGATTTCAGATATATCAAGCCATATATATCTTCATGACTTCCTCGCCGTTCTACACATCTCGACCCTCTCCGCTCGTATCACCCAAGAAACCACTCGCTTCATCCGCGTTCTTGACCAGACCACTCCGTCTTACTATACCTAATCTGCAACATGGCTGACGATTCCGTTGAAGTCCCTATCATGTTCAGTCCAAGGTACGCTCCAAGTTCTCTAGCTTATCCTACAATGCTAACCATCGAAGCGTACCCCTCTCGTACGAGGACATCGCAAAGCTGAACCCCTTCTACGAGGAATACAGATCGTTCTGGAGAACCCCCTCGGATGCGTCGTCGTCCACCTACGATACCTCCAGATCCTCCTCTCTGCGGACTCTCTGCACTGACTCTGACACTCCCAATTCTTCCCTGGATCTCTCCATCTCCGAAATGCATATGCATCCCGGAAACAAATACAATCCTTCCTACGATGGGGCCAAGAATCGCATCCACAGCCAGATAGCAATCGTCGAAGACGAATACCACGTCCCGCCACTAGCTATCCGCAAGGGATCATCCGAGGATGACCAGCCGGGTATCAACATGCTAGAACTCGATCTCCTAGACAACCCCCTCACGCAGCCGAGGACATCACACAAACAATTGTTTGGCTCCAACGGCTGGCTTGGATGTACCACAGATTTGCAAAATACAACTAGCCGTGCTCGGAATCCGAAAAGAAACACCATCAAGAGCCTGGGCAAGAAGATCATGCAGCACGTGGAAGGCATAGTGAGTCCCTTTATCCAAACACCACGATCATACCTGACCAAGTCATCCAGGCAGGGGACATGGCCAAGGCATATCCACGTTCATTCGCGCATGGGGCGCATCGCGCGAAGATCGTCCCGGAGTCCCCGTTCCCGATTTCCCTGGACCCCCCGATGCAGGCAAAGCTGTACTCCGAGCTAGAGGTCATGATCTGCGTCAGCGCCAACAAGTTCCTCGTCCACCAGTACCGCGCCGGTCGCGTTTCCGAAGATTCGATCCGGAAGGTCACGAGTTTCTGGGAATCGAAGAACAGGCCCCAGGTTGTTGAGTTCCAGTTCGACCAAGCCACGCAACGCCAATTGATCCTGTCCAATATCCGCACGCTGCAATTCAACGGAGAGTGTTCTACCAACCCAGTACTGCTGCATTCGAATCTGCGGAACTGGAGGGCTGTGGTCAAGGAGATGAATGTTCGTACTTTTTGCGCACCTGACAGCGTTATCAGGAAACACATGCACGACATCCACAAACTACTGGATATGCTCGGTGCACCGGTATCGACGTTTCTTGAGTTTGAAGAACTCCAAATGCGCACTCTGGCGGTGATGAAGCGGCATCGAGAGAAGGGTCAACATTTTCGCGGGGAAGGTCCTACATCGGCCGGATCAAGCCGAGAGATCAAGTGATCTCACAACACATCGAGTACTCCAATAGTCGATGAGAAATGAGTAATGGGGCGAGGGCGGTTCACGAGACACATGGCGAGTGACGATTCATGTACTTCCAATCATTTTAGCGAGTTAGTCTGGTTTATCTCGGATGGGAATATCTGTGAAGCATGTTAGCTTGAGACGCCAGATACTGAATTCATAATCAGTTCCCTCGGATTGACTTGTGCATACCGAGATAGTTGTCCCTGGATGATCGATCAAGTGTTGAGGAATGTTTGTTGACTCCCGCAGCACGTGGGTCGACGTCATAGGCTCACGCGTACCGAAAGCGCCAGAAGAACAACTTTCCGTCTTCAACAGCCACTTCGACCACATATCTCGGCCATTTCGTCCACTGAATTGTCTATCATGCATGTCTGGCCATGTCTATTGTCTCTCTCGCCACCAGAGTCATCACATTAACCGATTGCAAGCTCTGGAGAAGCTAGTTCTGTTTGCCGATCCTGGCCCCTTGCTGCCAACGACGTGGACTCCGTATACGTCAGACGGGCCCAGAATAGGTCCTGACAATGGTAGTCGCTGATCGATAGAACTTTGTCGAGCCTTTTCTCTCGAGTTCCTGGTTTTGTCGCTTATCGCGCTGCCGCTCTAACCCCCTCCACGATGGCCTCGGTCCCCATTCATACCTATGGCCCAACATGCTTGCTTGCGGACGACGACGCCGACCCCTCCTCTTGGTATACGTCGGAGCATCCGCCAGCAGTTCGCCCTCAGTTTTTCTACATATCGTCCTTGCCAATCGATGACCCTCTGACCGCCCTCCCACCCCCAACCGCCGGACAAGGCCCCGCGAACGAACGAGCGCCGCCCCAGCCATTTTCGATCAAGGACAATATCACACTAGAAGAGGCATGGCAATCCATCCGGCGGACAAGGCTACAACGTGGGGCGAGAAGCGTGCCACCACGAGAGGTCGCCGGTGCAAGGAACTCCGGGATCTCCGTTCCTGGTCGAGGATCGGCTGCAGGTACCCATGGGAGTGCAAGCTTGACCGGAAGCCATCACAGTCCAGACAGTATGCGTGCATTCTCACCCGATGATCTCAGCTCGCAAAAGCCTCGAGCTCTCAATGAAGATGAAACTAGCGTCGGGAATAGATCCCTTAGTCGTTCCTCGTGGGAAAGACAAGTAGGGGACAGTGCTACATCCAGTCCTCTTAGCTCTCGAAAGAGAGAATCGTCCCCGACAAGGACACCAAAGACCGTGAGGCGCAGGGCCAGTGGATCTCCACGGCGCGATGATGCCATCATGGGAGGGATGGAGAACACTAGCCCGAGGATGTACCCGTCTCGCGATGGTTCGATCAGTGGCTCCCCCTTTGCACGGGTTCCGACCACCCACCCACGGAGTCCTTTAGGACGCTCAGTGGAGTCTGTTTCATCGATGGATGGGGACAAAGAAGCTCATGCTGAGCTTCCCTCTAGCGCGACGAGCCATATGGCATCCAGACCGTCGGGGTTGAGGACGAGTATCCATCAGGACGAGCCGTCAGATGATTCCAGAAGAGAACCGGAGGAGCGTTCGGAAGAAGAAGAAGAAGCTCAAGCCAAAATTCCAGTAGGAGTGTCTCGCCTTCACCTTGTCGAGTTACCAAATTTGAAGGTACGTGGCCGTGGTACTTACACGCATCCTTGGTACTCGAACCGAAAACCTAACAGCCCGTAGATGAAGCCAATATACTGGAGTCCTTTGCATGATATTTCGAATGTACTCCGAGCAACCTGGTTCTACAAGAACACGATGCTTCCAGTTGAGACGGAACTTGCCAACAAACTCGAGGACGGATACGTCTATCTGAAGCCGTGGACAGATACTTGGCAGGATGAACTCAATAGCTGTGTAGACAACGGCGCAGATGCAGAGATGAAGATCGTACACAGGCTCTGGCAGAAAGACATCTCAAGACCGCAGAGCTCTCGTGTGGGAGCGCAAGATCAACGCGGTCCGACATTGGAACCCAGTGGAGAAGAGACACCCACAGGGCTAGACATTGCCATATCCAATGGCAATCGACCTGCGGGTGGAACAGCTATACACTCGGAGGCCGTCAAACCATTCACAAATTCCAGTGTCATATATGTCAATTCCCGAGACGCGCAAATTCTCCGACCAAGCTTACTTCCGTCAGTCTCACGAGGAAGGACACCACTCAGTGCGATCCGCAAGGGGCGACAGATTGGCATACCAGTCATTCGTGGCTTTAGTCGACGATTGTGGGATCAGCTGCATCCTTCCAAACCTAGCCCTGTGGATGTCCGCAATTATCTTCGAAGCAGCCAGTCCCGAGCAATGCCCCGGGCAGGTGGCCACAGACAGGTGTGTTATGCCTGCGCGATGGAAGAGCTGCGACCCACCCCTACAGATCTTGTGTTTGTCGTCCATGGTATCGGGCAGAAATTATCAGAACGCATGGAAAGCTTCCATTTTACGCACGCCATCAATGCCTTTCGCAGGAATGTGAACATGGAGCTCAACAGCGAGCCAGTGTGGCCTCATGTCCGCCAAGACCACGGAGGTATCATGGTCCTTCCGGTCAACTGGCGGTCTACGCTTTCTCTTGAAGATGCCGATCTTGACAGCCAAGGTGTCGAAGACCCTACTACTAACCAGTTTACCTTGAATGACATTACCCCGGAGACAATCCCGGCAGTCAGATCTCTCATCAGCGACGTGATGTTGGACATCCCTTACTATTTGTCTCATCATAAGCCTAAGATGATCCAGGCTGTAGTTAAGGAGGCTAACCGGATATATCGACTTTGGTGTAAAAACAACCCCGGATTTCAGCAGACCGGACGCGTACATCTTCTTGCACATTCTTTAGGCAGTGCTATGGCTCTGGACATCCTCAGTCATCAGCCCACAAAAGTCCCCGACTTCGACTTTTCGAAAACCAGCATCCATGGCGATATTTTCGAGTTCGACACCAAGAACCTCTTCATTTGTGGAAGCCCTGCGGGTTTCTTTCTTCTTCTCAACAAAGGTCGGGTTTAATCCCTGCACTAATGAAAATACTCGTTTCTCTGACACCCACCACAGGCAATCTTATGCCCCGACGCGGCCGAAATAAGCCAGGCTGTGAAGGCGAAGACCTATTCCGCGGGGTCGCAGGCGAAGTAGACACATATGGATGTCTAGCTGTGGATAACCTATACAACATCATGCACACCACGGACCGTACGTCACGTCACCCACCATATCATCCTCTTCGGAAGACAGCTAACACGCCTTAGCAATTGCCTACCGTGTCAACGCAGCCGTAGACCGTGATCTCGCTCGCTCTCTCAAGATCGCCTCCATCCCAAGTTCAACCAGTTCCTTCTGGCAGTCCTTCGGCAGCGTCTTCCGCTGGAGTTCAGGGCCGTCTCTTGTCTCGTCGGCAACCACAAACCCTGTCCGTCCGGCCGCGGTGTCCAAGCTTCCCTCCAACGTGGAAATGGAAACTCACGATTTCACTCGCGAGGAAATTGCTGAGAAACGCATGCTTCTTTTGAATGATAACGGTCAGATCGACTACTTCCTTTCCGGTGGCGGTGGGCCTTTGAATATCCAGTACCTCAACATGATCAGTGCGCATAGCAGCTACTGGACGCTGACTGACTTTGTTCGGTTCCTTGTGATTGAGGTTGCCCGGAAGCAGGGACGGGAGCATACATTGCCTATGTTACGGGCTGAGAAGAAAAAGGGGTGGAAGATACACAAGGGTTGAGTAGCAAAATCATTATCTAACAATGAATTACCTGCCATGCAGATTCACCGTCTCCAGGGATAGCTTATTCTCTTGGCTTTCATTGTTGTTCAAGATGAAGTACACTATGTGATTTGCAGCCCCGCATGCGTCATGCAGCGGGAATAACCTGCGCTGTTCAAATCTCTCGATTACTTCCGGTACAGCAGTATGCACCTCCAGGGGCATGCGGATGGGCTCAGGGTTACCGTGCGTGGCCACAACGAGGACTGTGTCTTGATTGTATACTTCCCTGGGGGCGATCAAGGCCTCTCGGGGGCATGAGACGCCATGTACTGATGGACTTGGGAGAGGTCTTTTTTCTTGATGACGCTTAAGAGGTTTCTGTATTATCTAGAGGGTGATCTACGGGTGTCAGGATCTGGAAGTAGTGGCTTTCTTGGTTACAGAGACTGCCGCTAATATTAAGTTAGAGGCGGTCTTTAGAAGCAAATTATCCCTCTATCTGGTTACTATGCTAGTGCCTCTATTTGACACGCTGAAGCGCAGCGAAGTCTCCAATTTCATGAGTCAAGGCCAAAGGGAGGAAATTATCCAGGAGGGATGTCAGAGAAGTTCAAAAGGCTGCCGGGGAAAGAAAACGGCCAAGTTAATACGTAAATTCTCTCATAGACTGACGGAGGAACTGGCGGAAATGCGAGGAAAATCGACTATTGATCGATCGTTGAATCGTCCCATCCATATCCTGTCTTATCCCAAGGTTATTAGCAGCATACAATGCAATTCAAGCGTGTCTGTAGGTTGACGATTCCTAATAACATTAAGGCCCGGCAACAACAGGTCCCATCATCAAAGCCTCTACCAAACTCCCCTGTTCCTGTTTCCCTGTCCCGGGAGCTATAACAAGCAGCGCATTCGCGGTTGCAAGACTTCCCACGCGAGAACTCCGCTGCCCAACACCTTCCAACCCCGTACTCGACGCATAGAGTCGTCCGTCAGCCCGACCAACCGTAACCACAGCACGGTGATAATCCGTCCGCTTCGCATCGCGCGGGAACGCATGCGCCAGACACACCGAAACAAGCGGTAACCCCAGCGGCGGTGCCACCCCCACGCCACCGGTCTGTTTCTCGGCCATGCCCATCATTTTATGTAGCGAGGGCAACACGAACAGGTTCAGGGTGACGAGGGCGGAGGCCGGGTTTCCGGGGAGGGAGAAGATGAGTTTCGTCTCGCGCTCTTGTTGGGTTCCGTCCGTAATGGACGGTTTGAACGGGATAGTGGCGAAGGTCGTCGGTTTGCCCGGTTTCATGGATACGCGGCCGAAGTGGATGGTGCCGCCGAGACTGCGCTCGATAGTGGGCTTGAGGAGGTCCAGTTCGCCCATGGATACGCCGCCGGTGGTGATGATCACGTCGACGCTGGCAGCGGCTCTGCCGACGCCGCGGAGCGCGTCGCGGAGACTACGCTCTAGCTCGCCGACGGGGGTGTCGCGCGCGATGCCGAGGTCGATGGTAGGGAACCCCCACGAGGCAAGACAGGAGAGGAGCGACGGGCGGTTGGAGTCGCGGATCTGGCCGCCGTAGAGGGCGGCTGGGTCGTTGTGCTCAACAAGCTCGTCGCCCGTGCTCAGCACGCCCACGCGCGGTTTGCGGTATACCTTGACGGATTTGGTGCCGGTGGCGGCGAGGAGGCCGATTTCGCCGCCGACGGAAGTGATCAGGTCGCCTTTTTGGAGGATGCGCGAACCCAGCGCGACGTCACTGCCAGGCTCGCGGACGTTCTCGTTGGGTTTGATGTCGCCGGTGAGAATCTCAACGGTTGCTTCTTCGTTGCCGTCCGGTGTCGCGGAGGCTAGGACCGTGTCTTCGACCATTACTACGGCGTTGGCGTTTGGTGGGAGGGGAGCTCCAGTTGTGATGCGGGCAATTGTTCCGGGCTCCAGAGGCGAAAGGATCCCGCCTGGGTTGGCGTGGGTGATGGAAGCCACAGGGAATACTCCCTTGGTGCTGGGGCCGGAGGTTGGTGAGTCAGGTGCGATGACGGCGTACCCGTCAACGATGCTGGCCCGGTAGGCTGGTACAGCTTCCCCCGCGTAGACATCCTCTGCGATGACGGAGCCGACTAGGGAGGTCGTCACGGGTACTTCGACGACGACGGGGTTTGGAGTGCGTTCACTGATTTCTTTCAAGGCCTCATCGACGGACAGCATGGGGTATGGCGAGGAACGATAACGCCGGTTGGGGCCTGCCTGGGGATCGTTGGATTGGGGTCTTTCGGAGGGGGATGTGTGTGCTCTCGGGACTACATGTCCATGGCCGTGAGAATGGCCGTGGTGGTGATGATGATCATGGTGATGATGGTGGTGGGAGCGCTCCGCTTGATGAGGAGTCGTCGAGGAGACACCGGCGTCGGTCTCGAGTTTCTTCATGCCGCCTGCATGGAGCAGCCTGGAATTTGCACCCGCAGCCTGAGTACAGGCATGGGGGAGGAGCTTGATGACCGCATCGAGATTCTCCTTTGCTCCTTTCGGGGAGCCCGGTAGGGTGAGAATTAGTGACTTGTCACGGACACCTCCTACGGGTCGAGACATCATGGCGACTAGATGGTCAGCACAGGTGATAGGCACAGTGGGTCAGAGATGCATACAGGGTGTCACCTTCAGCGATGCAGCGAGCATGCCATGTCTTCAAAGAATCAGTCAGAAGCCGAACATGAGCTGTCACATGTGGAATGACATGTTACTCACACTAGCCCGGGAGCATGGCGATGGATTAGGGGTGATACTGCCTGGTCTATGTCAGCCGTACTCCACGGTAGTACACACTTCCCCGAACATACCTCTGGAGTGTTATCTTTAACAGCAAAGCCCGTACCGCCACTGACCAGGATCAGGTTGACCCAATTGGGCCCATCGGTCCAGTCGCAGATGGCTCGTTGAATGTCCAGTACGCTGTCGGGGACGATCTTCGTAACCGGCCGCTGCCAGGTCGACCCCTCGGCGGAGAATGACGCCGTCAGGGCATCGGAAACTCTGTCTGAAGAAGGATCCTGGGATGCGGTGTCTGAGACAACCAGAATAGCAGCCTTGAGAGAAGTGTTATCCATGTTGATGTTGTATGTTGGGAGGATTCCCGGCGGAATGCGGGGGAGTTGGAGGTTGATAGAAGGTTTGGTGGTGAGACCGCGGGAAATATATCGCTGCTCTGCATAGTCAGCACATGCTACCTCACATTCCCAACCCCAGCTCGTAGATAGTGTACCAATTTCATCTTTACAGTCAACACTCCAGATTCCATTATTCCGGCGCCCGGTACTGTACATACACCGCAGACGTCAACATCATATGGTATTCACGCGCACCCAAGCGAGACTCTACAACCGAATCGATCCATACGCCTCCATGCGGTATATAAAACATCGAAGAAAAAGATAGAAAGGAAGCCAGAGAAAGAAACAAAGATCATACAAATTCCGCCCGTTCTCCCGGTCTTCTCTCGGAGAAGACCTCCTAGGATGTCATCTAAGCACCAAAGTCCGTGGCCTTTCCTCCCACCAGTAGTCCGATGATAAGACCGAACAAGCCAAGAACGGAACTGAAGATCTCGATAACGAGGATTTTGACGAACCTGCGCGAACTGTTAGTTTTCCTATCCAGACAGTACTCCCTACATAAGAGAGGAGGGCAACCAACAAGCTCGGATCCGCTGCATCTGCCAACGCCGCACCGCTTCCATTGATACCGACGGAGATACCGCAAATCAGATTGCACATGCCGACGGTAATACCTCCCCAGAAAAGTGCATATCCGGTGTAGTAGCTGCTGCCGGAGTAGATTTCGTCGTTGGTGATGAGGTTGAGCTTCGAGGAGAAAACGATCGCCATGATGACACCGTAGATGGCAACGACTTCGCAGAAAATAATCGAGATCAGGTTCTTGGTGCGGATCCGAGGCGCCCTGACACCACCGCCGACGATGGAAGAGCCGGTGAGGAAGATACCCCTGAAGATTGCAATGTCAGTGAGGGTGCCGACGGAGGAGACTGGAGAGAAGCGAAGCGCATACCAGGCTGCACCAACGACCGACAATCCGATGCACATCGCGATACCGATATTCGCCCAGGCGTACGGCGAGACCGATTCGAGAAACTGGCCGACCTAGAGGAAAGGTAAATGTCGATCCCGGAGGGTGATTGAAGAAAACCGTACATTGAATTGTTCACCGTCGCCATGAAAGAGCATATCTGAACAAGGTGGTTAGTGGTGCAGTGCGCCTGAGGGGTTCGGAGAGGCACATACAGCCTCCTATCACAAGGAGGGACACGGTAGCAGCACCCGCCGGATATGCGAGCCCCATGATGACTCCCACACTGGAGAACCGGATATGGAAGACGAAGGGAGAGGGAAATAAGAAGAGAAGCTTCAGGGCCGACAGACACCTGAGGGGGGGAGAGTGCAGGACGAGGGAGTGGAGGAGGTGATACTAGATGTACGGTGGTGGTCGTAGTAGCGGACACAAAGGCAGTCGGAGATGGTTCGGGCCGGGCGTTAATCCGCTGTTGTCGAGTTCCCCAGATGGAGCCATGGACGAAGCTCTCCCCATCCACTTTCCTCCTCTCCATGACCCCTTCAACTGCTTCTTGGACTCCGCCGACTCATTTAGCTCGGTGATCAGTTCTCATCTCTTCTAGATCCCTCCCTCCTCGTCTGGTCTGGTCCTCTCCGGATACCGACCGCCCGTGTCTAACTATACTCGAGCACCCACTACCCCTGATTCCTCCATTCCCGCGGCATCGTCATGGCCTCCACGTCTGGGGTAGGGTCGTATTCGAACCCGCTGAAGAAGTTTAAGTATGTCTGCCGATTCCGAAACGGACTGGACGCGGCAATGGTTTGCTAATCCACGCACAGGTTGGTGTTTTTGGGAGAACAGAGCGGTATGGCCCCTCGGATATTTAGGCAGCTAGCTGGATGATGCATGATCTCCCCCGACTGCTGTCGCTGATACACGGACTACAGTTGGCAAAACGTCTTTGATCACACGGTTTATGTATGATTCGTTCGACAATACTTACCAGGCGACGATTGGAATCGACTTTCTGTCCAAGGTACACCACACCACACCTTCACCGCATCTACCCTGCCCCACTTCCGCGACTGGACCTCATCGTGACTAACGTGCGCCGGTGATTGCAGACAATGTACCTTGAGGACCGAACAGTGCGCCTGCAGCTGTGGGATACGGCCGGTCAGGAACGCTTCCGATCGCTGATTCCCTCCTACATCCGAGACTCCAGCGTCGCCGTCGTCGTATACGATATCTCCAACGCCAAATCGTTCCAAAACACCCGGAAATGGATCGATGACGTGCGAGGCGAGCGTGGAAACGACGTGATCATTGTCCTGGTCGGCAACAAGACTGATCTGAATGACAAGCGGGAGGTCACGACGGCCCAGGGAGAGGAAGAGGCGAAAAAGAACGGACTGATGTTTATTGAGACGAGCGCCAAGGTCGGTCATAACGTCAAGCAGCTGTTCCGGAGAATCGCTCAGGCACTACCGGGCATGGAGGGCGAAGCGAACCAACAGAACCAAAGTGAGCCCTCTTTCCCTCATTGGATAGGACAATCGACAGGACTAATGACGTGTAGTGATTGATGTCAATATAAACCCCAAAGAGACCACGAGCAACGACGGATGTGCCTGTTAAATGCTGTATTCTAGCCAGTTCGTGTTCTTCCTTGCCATGTTGCCCGGGATCTCAATGATGAGGTTTGAGATTGTGGATAATGCTTGTTCTTCTTAGGATGTACATTTTGCTCCATTTTTCAGGTGAATAGCGTGCTTAGATCAAGTTATAATTTCTGTTTTGTCTTTCTAGTGTTGGCTTTCTCTATCCTGTCACGTGCTCACCTAGATACCAAGAGATCTGTTTTTTGCATCCGAGACCTCCAGCTATACCTGCCATTCCAACTTAGTAAGTTTAGCTAGGGCGAACTAATAGCATTAGGATGGAGAGCTATCCATTCCATGGCCTCCCTAGATGTTTGCATCTTCATTGATCAAGTTGGGCCAGCGATGATATCAAGTGGATGTACCTACTCGGAAGGGATAAGTCAGTATTGAATTAGCCATTCCCAGCAACCACTCGACGGAAGCTGATGCCGTATATATCTCCGTTGCTGGAGCAGGATCGATTTAGATATATGATGCCGGCGGCGGACTCATTCTCGAGCAGTACTTTGCACAGTCAAGGCAGTTTCATCCGAAGCCTGCTCATTGCTGCTCCCTTGACGAAAGAAGTGATAGGCTGCACGTCGACATAGCTCCCTTGTTGGAACCGTACTAGCAAGCTGAAGAGAAATATCTCTGAGATCCTCGCAATCACTATGCTGAACATATTCGGCAAGGGGCGTCCGCTTGAAAGACACATGGATATCGGCATTATAATTCAACAGTAGCCGGAACTCCGCAGCTTTCTTGAGTCCGACCGTTTCAAACAATGCCAGACCGCACTACCTGGCGTCTGCCCCATATTTCAGCAACAGTCTGACGAGACGCAAGTTCCCACCGCGGAGTATAGCTAAGCTTAGTGGTGGGCTTGGTGGTGGTTTCCAGCCACCTGATCGCGTCTTCTTAAGAGGTAGGGCAATATCTAATTAGATCTGACAGCTTTCAATGGTTGTGGCGCTGATGATAGAGCGCCGCAAAGCGGTGTGCATATATCTCCCATTATTGGCTCGAAGTTAACATCGGCCCCCTCAGACAGAAAAGCGCGTATGTACTTCTCGTTCCCTTCTCTTGCCGCATATAGAAGCATGTACTGGATTTTCGACTTTGATAGTATGGGTTATCTTCACTGGAGAATATCTGGCCAGCTCCTCAAGCAGATAATCGGCGACAAGGGTGATGGCCTAAAAGGCAAATGACTCTGCAGAATCAGGTTTGTTGCAAACGACTTGAATTCCGTACATTGCAAGGGCAAGCTGGAGGAAGTTATAGATATGCATAAGCACCAACACGACCTCGGACTATTCTCGAAGGGATTGCCGCCTCCCGCTGCGATGAGACCTTAGTAAAAGAGATATTCCGCGTTGGTCTTGTGGTTGGAAGTTTAAGCACTGTAATTGAAAGCCTTCCAAAATAGCTGTCTTCGTTGGGCGCAGCTCGCGCACAATTGAGGTTGCTCTCAAATAAATCGATAAAGATATCCCCAGGGTGTGTGGGCTAGTGATGAAGTATAACGAATGTATAAATAGGCCACCTATATGGTACCTAGAGTAGCCGATTTTATTGCAAAAATTTCCAGGATACCGGTAAGTCACAAATAGCTTAGATTCAGAGCTTCCCCCTCGCTGCTGTCTGTCCCAACTTCAGCACTCTAGCTATGTTCCCTCCGAAGAAGTCCGCTTTAACCTCTTCACGTAGCTTTATGTCAATGCCTGCGGACTCAACGCATTTCTTCCAGCTAAGTTGTGGAAAGTTTGTACCAAACATGACCTTCTTTCGCCCAATGGTGTTCGCAAATTGGATCAGCTCCTATAAAAAGATGCCATGGCCGAGCGTGAGTCGCCTTGTTGTATAGTTCATACATGGTGCGGGGAGCTTATTTACCGGAGGATAATATTTGGGTAGGTATGCAGATGTGTCGATGTAAACGTTTGAATGCTTCCATGCTACCCCGATCATCTCATGAGTCCATGGGTGGCCTATATGTCCACAGATTATGGACAGCGAGGGAAATTTCAAGGCAATTTCGTCAATATACTACTAATGTCAATTATTCTGCACGGTGAAAGGGAAGGCCATACTTACTGGAACTGGGCGTCCAACCTCGCTTGGGCAAAGAGGACCAGTGTGCCCAACCTGTGTGAGCTAAGTAGACTTGTAAGTACATATATGCATTTCAAGAGGTCTGAACTCTAAGGAAAAGTGAACTTACAAACGGAATATCGAGTTCGATGCACTTTACGTACAAGGGCCAACTGCTTCCGCCAACAACTGTTAGCCAACGATACGTATTCAAACTATGGCATTCTCAAAGCCACTACCAAGGGGCTTGAAGGGGAGCGCACTAATGTCTATCAGTAGGTGGCAAGGCCCAGAGCCATGGCACTATGCGAAGGCCTTTGAATCCTTCCTCTTTCACGTATTTCTCAATATCCTTGACCGCGCCGACCGGGTCATGAAGGTCTGCACTAGCAATACCGACAAAGCGATCCGGGAACGCACGCGTGAACTCTGCCACCTCAGCATTTGAGAAGATGACCTGACCAGGACGATACCATGCACAGAGACAGATACGAGAGACCCCGGCGGCGTCCATCAGCGCAACTAGTTCGTCCGGAGTCCGTCGTCTTGCAAGCAACTTTGGATCTGCGCCTGACTGCTCAAAGAGACGACGCACTTCGGGAACGCCTTCCTAAAGAATCATCAGCAAATAGTCCTTCTAGCAGCAGAGCCTTGGACAAAGCTTCATGCTCCGGAGGTCAGCTGGCCAAATGGCAGTATCTTTATTCTATATAAAATGAGGGAAGATACCTACATCAAGCGGAAGAACGGGATTCGCCCAAGCGTCAATAATTGGATAATTCATCTTTTCTCAATGTGTGTTCTCTATATTTTGTTTTGAAAATGTGAAGTTCCTTTCCGTCGCAATTGGAATGTTACAACTAAACGCCCTTGTATTTGAATGAAAGGACATGTGAACCTCGGCAAGCCTTTCCAAGGTGGAGAATGGCCAGAATAGTGCCATTGGTCAAAATCACCTAGTCATCCATGACCACACTGGCAGGTTACAGGTGGGCAGCCCATCTTTATCACTGTGCACTCACTGAGTCCATAGGACCGCACTGATCATCACGTGATGGTACTGAGCAGCTCGGTGAGTCTGAGCCCAGTCTAAAATTTACCCAGTGAGCCTGGCTCTAAGAGCCCTCATTTAAAGCGGCGGCAGATCGGCAGAGGGAATGGTACGTATAGTGTCCTATGTACCAGTCAACTATCCTTACTATGTATAAAAGGGACCACCATATATGGTGATTGCGAATAAGCCAGGGCAGCAGTATATTTACCATAGAGGAAATAGGTAAAAGTGTGTGGCGGAAATATTAGTCAAGTCTCAGTTAAAGGGCCTCGGACAATCTCATTAGCGTTTCCAAACGTACGCATCTTGTCGACGTCTGTCACTGTTTGATCATCGGCCTGGCTCTCCCGCTCTGTCAACAATGTCCTCTTCGCATGGGCCCTCGGTTGAGGACCAGAATGTTTCTCCCACCACATTTCTCAGCTGGAGCTTCCCTGCTTTGTTCTTGGTCAGGTCCTGCTGGAGCCCGTACTCGGGAGCGGAACTATCAAAAAAGCAGCCGCCACACTCCCCATCTGTATGTTGGATATGAGTATTCCCCAATTACCTTCTCCACAGTACACTTTGATATGGAAACAGTTTGATGACAATGCAGTGGCCAATTGAAGAGAGATTAATAGTCGCTAAACTATTCCTCTTGGAATACTCGCTTAGAACCGTTTTATGTCAATGACAGGCGTAAGGTAAGGGACTAGGTAGATGACAGCCTAACGTAGATGCCTTACTATTACTCCGGCTACGGACTCGTACTCGTATCCATAGTGGACCCATGTATGAAAAGAGCTACAACAGACTAAATTTACCTCAACATTTGCAAATCCAACTAATTGAAGAATCCATCGCTGCATAACTCGATTTAATCTCGCTCAGGTGAAGATCGGCGGCGGATCGACCGGAAAGCGAGGCGGCTGTGAACGCCGACCGCCAACCTCTTTGGGTAGGCTCTTTTCTCACCTGATGTTCTTCTCTTCCCTTTTCTCTCCCTCTCCCAACGACTTCAACTTCCTCCACGGTCCTCCGCCTTCACTTCCACCCCAAACCTTCTCGACCTCCCCATCAGTGATATCCTGCAAAGATGGGTTTATCAACCCGATTTCTCCGCATCCCGCGGCCAGAGGTATGTTCTCTACCCCTTCTTCACGTTCTCTCCTCCCGTTCCGGTCGCTAATTCCCCGATCGTCAAGACTTTCCTCTATGTCATGAGCCTTCGAACTGGGGCTTCGTTAATCACCCTTTCCCTTCTTTTGAACAAGATTAGTGGTCTCTATGGCTTACTGGCTCTGTTGACCGGCTACCATCTCTCGCCCGTGCAGCTGTCCATGTACCTGTACTCCCTCGTCGCCCTCGGTATCACCGTCATTCTTTTCCCTCATATCCGGAAACAATCTCCTCTCCAGTGCCTCGCCTTGGCCTGGCTGTACGCGTTGGACAGTCTAATCAATGCTGCCTACACCGCCGCCTTTGGTGTGACGTGGTTCCTCGTCATCTCCCAGAACTACGAGAATGGTCAGGCGTCCGGCCCGGGGAGCGAGACCATCGCCGAGACGGCCGGCTTCACCAGCCCCAAGTACGACGCGTCCTCCACCGAAGGCGATTACTATGCGCGCAACTCGGATGGCCTCAGCAACGCCGTTACCCAACCCGAGAGCTTCCAGAGCATTATGTTCATCTGCATGCTATGGGTCATCCGGGCGTACTTCGTCTTTGTGATGCTCGCCTTTGCCCGCCAGGCGCTCCGTATCTACATCGCCGTGCCCCGTCACATGCAACTGCCCACCCACAGTCGCAATACCTCAGTCGCCAGTGTTGCCAGCATGGCGGATATCGACCGCGAGCCCTTCTCGCCCTACAGCCCGGATGGCCAGGGATGGCAAGGAAAGCTGGGTCGGGCGATGATTAGCGTGGGTCGCAACTACTGGCTGGGCGAGGATGAAGAAGGCGGTAACTGGGTGAGCACCATCGGCCGCCGATTCCGTGCTCGGGGAGAGTCCACTGAGCTCCCCGGTCCTCTGGAGCGCGAGAGACGTCGCCGTTCCGGAACCGGACCTCCTCAGCCCTCGCAGTCCGCCGTGCAAGCTGCCGCCTTGCAACAGCCCATTTACGAGCAAGCTCCCGGGATGAACGTGAAGATGCAGGATTGGAGCGAAAATCGGTGAAGACCTCACCGGATTCATTTAGTTTCCGGACGTACTTCTTTCGCTCACTGTACTTGGCTGTTGCTTCTTTCACCGGCGGTTTCAGCCCCGACTCATCGCGGGATCCGCCGCGCGCGCAGCATCCCGAGAGAGAGAGACCTCGACATCGGCCCTTATACCCGATTTGCACCATTTTACTTCGTATATATGCCGAGACGATCTACATAGCTGGCTACCTGACGGCGTTTATTTTTTTGTTGCTGGGACTGTGTCTAGATGGCGACGGTCCGCGGTGTCTGGATGTGTATATGGGACTTGTTTGACTGCAGGCGTTGGGACTAGGGTGTTGCATGGACATAGATCACATAATCTGTGAATACATAATTATTATGCAGTTCTCGCCCGACAGAGCAAGAGCAAAAGCCGACGGTGACGTGATCCGGCCTAGGTCACGGGATCTGCCCGATCGGGCGTGTTTGCAGGAGTTTGCATCGGCCCCTCGTCGATGTCGTGATCACCGGCCAATCAGCGGTGGGCGGTTTACCACCCCGATGGCGGAGAAACTCCCAAATCTTCTGGAGAAAAGCGCTGGAGGGTTTTTTTTTACAATGTCATATTTCCTTCTTCTTCTCCTCCCCGCGCTGTCTCTTCTGTCGTCTCTGTCCCTTGTCCACCCTCTCCCTTCTTCTCCTCTGTCGCTCTCGAATTGGGTGGGGAGTCACCGCATGCGGTGATATCCGATTCTGCATCTTCTTCCATCTATATCCCTCCCAGTGCGCCGGAATTCACCCTTCGCTCCAACATGGCGCCTGTGTCTTCCGCCGGAGAAGCTGGTATGCGCTGAGACTTCCATTGCATCGTTCCTGCAGGAATTGATGTGTTCACCTCCTTCAAAGGCCTGATTTGGTGGCTGACTCTTCACAGTGGCGAGAATCGCCTACCTTGCGAGCGACGTCGTTCTCTCCGTCCAGCCTTCTCTCCGCGCTGATTCCTACTTCTCCAAGTCTCTTAAGACTCTGAAGGCCGACCAAGCCCAGAACATCTTGCCCAAGGGTCAGACGGATGTGAGTGTCTCCTTGGCTAAACACAATCTCTACGCGAGAACCCCGCCTCTGACTGAGATGCCCTATAGATCGTCGCCCTCCGTCACAATGAGGACCCTCTTCTTTCCGCTTTCCACCCCCTCCAGTCGGGCAACGTCGTTTCCGCCGTCACCAGCTCGTCGGTCCTCCTGTCGTCTGTCCCTCACCTCTACCGCCTGGCGAGCTACCCCGTTGTTCTCCATGTCGCTTTGGAGCCCTACCCTTTCCCAGATTACTCCGTGATTAGCTCGATACGGCAATGTGGTTTCACCTTCCTGCATTCGGAGACTATCCAGGAGGCTCAGGACATTGCCATGACCGCCCATGCCTTGGCCCGCAAGTCCGGAAAGGGTGTGATCCATTTCTTTGACCCCGCCAACTCGGCTCGCGACGAGCCCATTGCGGAGGAAGACGTGAATGTGTTCAGAAGTCTGATGGAGCTGAGCGGAGCTTCTGCTTCCCACTCCACCGGCTCGGGCGTGCAGACCTTGTACACTGACTCGGGGCGAGTTGCCACTGTCTCGGATGATGGTGTGCAGACCGCCTCCAGACCTGACGGCTCGTCGACCCCCGCGCAGGCTACCCAGACTCCCTCCAGCGTCAGCGTGGACAACTCGTCCGTCGGCTCTTCCCGTCGCGACAGCAGCGCTGACAGCCGTGCTACGAGCTCGGCTGCTACCACAGTCGATACCGCGTCCTCCGCCCGACCCGTCAGGGCTACTGATATCTTCGACTGGACCGCTCAGATCTGGCAGGCCTTGTCTGACTCTGTTGGTCGCAAATACCGCGCAATTGAGTACACCGGTCCTACTGATGCCAAGTCGGCCATCTTCGTCTTTGGCTCTACTGGCCTTTTCGTCGATGTTCTTTCGCGCGAGGATACCCCTGATGAGCTGAAGAACATTGGACTTGTGACCGCTCGCCTGTATCGCCCCTGGGTTGGAGGCGGTCTGGTGAACTCGATTCCCAGCTCGGTCGAGAAGATTGCCGTCGTGGAGCAGGTTCGCAAGACCACTAAGTGGGGTCCTTCGTTCATGGATATTCTGTCCAGCCTGACTCCCGCCGCCGCTGGAGCTCGCAGCCCCCAGATCGTCGGTTACCGGTTGGGATACGTCGAGCCCTCTACCGCTGTTCAGGCTCTGCGAGGCATCGTCCAGAACCTCGACTCTCCTACTCCCGTTCAGAACCTGGAGGTCGGTACCTCCAAGGTTCCGGCTCTTCAGACGACCCTGGAACAGCCTGCTCTGGAGAACGCCTACTTGAAGATTTTGAACCAACTCTTCGGTGAGCGTCTCCACATTGCCAACCAGCTGGGCTCCAAGAATGCCGGCATTTCTTCTACGATTGCTGCTAGCCCGGAGTACGGATTTGGTTCTTTGATTGCCCGCATGGAACACCGTGCGCGTTTCGTCCGTGAGGTCGAGGAAGCTTCCAAATCCACTAGTTTTGCGACCGATGTCCCCAAGACCTGGCTCTCGAAGTGGGCCCTGAACGCGGGAGATGCTGTCAAGGCGAACAAGCTGGCCCCCGATGTTATCGCCCGCCTTTCCAACGATGGCTCCTCGCTGTCCAAGCAGCTGTTGGCGTCCAAGAAGCTCTTCTACGACGAGACTCACTGGCTGGTAGGATCTGATGCCTGGGCCTACGATCTCGGAAATTCCGGTGTCCACCACGTCCTCGCTGCCGGTGCCAACGTGAACATGCTCATCATCGACTCCCAGCCCTACTCGGAGCGTGCGGCCGCCGACCCGACCCGTAGAAAGAAGGACATTGGTCTGTACGCCATGAACTACGGCAATGCTTATGTTGCCTCCGTGGCTGTCTACGGCTCCTACACGCAGGTCCTGCAGGCCATGGCCGAGGCCGAGCAGTTCAACGGTCCTTCCGTCGTCGTCGCCTACTTGCCTTACAACCAGGAGAACGACTCTGCTCTGACCGTCCTTCAGGAGACCAAGAAGGCCGTGGATCTCGGCTACTGGCCTCTGTACCGCTGGAACCCGGGCAATGAGGAGCAGGGTGAGCCCAAGTTCTCCTTGGATTCCGATCGCATCAAGCGGGAGCTCGAGGAGTTCCTCCGCCGCGACAACCAGCTTACGCAGCTGATGAACCGCCACCCCAACTTCTCTGCTGCTCTTGCTGAGTCGTACGGAACCGAGGTGCGTGCGCTGCAGAAGCGCAAGGCCAAGGACTCGTATGAGAAGCTCCTTGAGGGTCTCTTCGGCGCTCCCCTCACTATCCTCTTCGCCTCCGACAACGGCAACGCCCAGAACATTGCTAAGCGTTTGGGTAACCGCGGTCGTGCTCGTGGCCTGAAGACCATGGTCATGGCCATGGATGACTACCCGGCTGAGGACCTGGCTACTGAGGAGAACGTGGTCTTCATCACCAGTACCGCCGGTCAGGGTGAGTTCCCCCAGAACGGCCGTGCCCTCTGGGAGGTGGTGAAGAACTCTGGTGACTTGGATCTCTCGACCATCAACTACTCCGTCTTCGGTCTCGGTGATAGCCACTACTGGCCTCGCAAGGAGGACAAGATCTACTACAACAAGCCTGCCAAGGATCTCGATGCTCGGGTTGCCTTCCTGGGTGGTCGTAAGTTGACTGACATCGGTCTCGGTGACGACCAGGATCCCGATGCTTACCAGACCGGCTACTCGGAGTGGGAGCCCCGTCTCTGGCAGGCTCTTGGTGTGGACAAGGTGGAGGGTCTTCCGGAGGAGCCCGCTCCCTTGACCAACGAGGACATCAAGATCCAGTCCAACTACCTCCGCGGTACTATTGCCGAGGGCTTGCTCGACGAGTCCACTGGCGCCATCTCCGCCAGCGACCAGCAGTTGACCAAGTTCCACGGAACCTACATGCAGGACGACCGCGATGTTCGTGACGAGCGCAAGGCCCAGGGTTTGGAGCCCGCTTACAGCTTCATGATCCGTTGCCGTCTGCCGAGTGGTGTCGCCACTCCTTCCCAGTGGCTCCAGATGGACGAGATCAGCAGCGCCTTCGGTAACGAGACCATGAAGCTCACGACCCGCCAGACCTTCCAGTTCCACGGTGTCATCAAGCGCAACCTGCGTGGCGCCATGCGTGCGATCAACAAGGCTCTCATGACCACCATTGCCGCCTGCGGTGATGTCAACCGTAATGTCATGTGCAGTTCTCTGCCCGAGCTCTCGTACTTCCACCGTGAGACGCACGCTGTTTCGAAGCGGATCAGCGACCACCTTCTGCCCTCGACCTCCGCCTACCATGAGATCTGGCTCAAGGACGATGACGACAAGAAGGTGCAGGTTGCCGGTGACGCCGTGGTTGACCACGAGCCCCTCTACGGTCCCACCTACCTTCCTCGCAAGTTCAAGATCACCATCGCCATCCCGCCGCACAACGACACCGATGTGTATGCGCACGACATCGGTCTGATCGCCATCAAGGGCGCCGACGGCCACCTGGAGGGCTTCAACATCCTTGCCGGTGGTGGTATGGGCTCCACCCACAACAACAAGAAGACCTACCCCCAGACCGGCCGCATGTTCGGATACGTTCCCGCCGACCAGGCGCACATTGTCTGCGAGAAGATCATGCTGGTCCAGCGCGACTTCGGTGACCGCAAGAACCGCAAGCATGCCCGTCTGAAGTACACTATCGACGACATGGGCGTCGAGGCCTACAAGGAGAAGGTCGAGGCGCTGCTGCCCGACGGCCTGCGGTTCGGCGAGCCCCGGCCGTTCAAGTTCTCCTCCAACGTCGACACCTTCGGCTGGCAGAAGGACGAGACCGGTCTCAACCACTTCACCTTCTTCATCGAGAATGGCCGTATCGAGGACACCGCCGACTTCCAGATGCGCACGGGTCTGCGCGAGCTGGCGAAGCTCGACAAGGGCGAGTTCCGTCTGACTGGTAACCAGCACGTGATCCTCTCCAACGTGCGCGACGAGGACCTCCCCCAGATCAAGGAGCTGATGGCCAATTACAAGCTCGACAACACCGCGTTCAGCGGCATGCGGCTGTCGTCGTCCGCCTGTGTGGCCTTCCCCACCTGCGGCCTGGCCATGGCCGAGTCCGAGCGTTACCTGCCTGTGCTGATCTCCAAGCTCGAGTCCACTCTCGAGGAGGTCGGACTGGCGCAGGACAGCATCGTCATGCGTATGACCGGTTGCCCCAACGGTTGCGCCCGTCCCTGGCTCGCGGAGGCGGCCTTCGTCGGCAAGGCCTACGGCGCCTACAACATGTACCTTGGTGGTGGCTACCACGGGCAGCGTCTGAACAAGCTGTACCGCTCTTCGATCAAGGAAGACGAGATCCTGGACATCATGAAGGGCCTGCTGAAGCGGTACGCGGTCGAGCGCCACACCGACGGAGCCGAGCCAGAGCGGTTCGGTGACTGGTGTATCCGCGCGGGCGTCATCAAGGAGACTACTGATGGACAGAACTTCCACGAGGGCGTAAGTACCATCTCCTTCATTCACTACGAGATAAGGCACTAACAACAACTGCAGGTTGCCGAAGATGACGAAGACGAGGAGTAAGCGAAGCACATAGGCTGAAAAGTTGTTTGGTTGGGACATGTACTTCATGACTCGTTTTGCATATTAGATCTGTTTTTTGTCTTGTCCAGTTTGATCGCTCCTGACGAATGTTTGGGATTGTATATACCGCACATTTCCGAATTTGCATAATATCCATTCCTCACGCTGCCGCCTCCCCTTCCCCTCCCTGAAGCAGTCTAGCCAACTGCTCCACCTCTGTATGATCCCTCGTCGTAGCCATCCGATGACACCACACCACATGCCCCCCATCCCCATTGCGTTCGAACAAAAACTCCCCGCCCACCTGCCTCGAATCACCCCCCTTCATCGCCAGCCCGCTCGGCACCTGCTTCAGCGCCTGCCACACCGACTCCACTACAATCTGCAGCATGCCTTTGCGGATATACTCCGGGCGCGCGCCCAGCGCGAGGGTATTCACCATGCCGAGGGCCTCGTACAGAGTGCGGCTTGGGTCCGCATAGATAGGGAACGGACAGGTGGTGTCGGCAGCGTACATGTCGATGAGGGCTGGGTCGCCGCAGCCAATGATCACGATTGAGGTGTTGGGCGGGGGTTGCGATAGGGTTCGAGAGAGCGCGCGGACGTACTCTTGGCAGCTCTGTCGTGGGTTGTCAGCATGTGAGTAGCTTTCAAGATGATGGGACAGAGTACACCGCAGAAGAAATGGCGGATAAAGATGACGAGGGTGCGGTTCGCAGAGGAGGGGCTGGCGTAGAGGTCTTGGAAGGCGTGGGGGTTGCTGTGGCAGTCGAGGATGGGGTGGTTGGCGAGGGCGGCGAGAGTTTCTGGCGAGGGAGGCTCACTGTTGGCCATGGCGGTTATCTCTGGATTGCAAAGCCGGAACGCTGTAGAGTCGGCTTGCGATGATGCCATCCGTGTGGTGTTGACCGGTTGATATAGATGCATGTATATCGTCCTGATCCGGAAGGCGGTAAGCCCTTATCAAGCCGATAAAAAAAATCCCCTCGACGATCTCGATCTTTCAACTCCTTGACCAGAACAGCAACTATCCCACACAATGACAGCGCCAGCCGACGACCCCGTCGTCGCGTCCTACGACGTCTTCCTCACCGACTCGGAAATCTCCCGATACGTCCTGCAGTACCTCGACCGCGACCCCAGCTACCCCTACGATGACCGCCACGGCCAGAAGCCGACGGCCTTCCGGATCAAACCCCGCACCGGCCTGGTAGAGGTCGACGTGCCCATCAACACGCGCGTCAACTACGATGTGGAGAAGGGTCTGCGGTACGGTGACGCCATGCGGAAATCGCGCAGTGCGCGTGAGGGCGGCTCGTACGGGATGGCCGGGGGTTTCAGCGCGGGTGGGAGCGGCGGTGGGGGGAAAGTGAAGGCGGAGGCTGACGTCGAGATGGGCGGAACGGACGAGTCTGGGTCGCTGTTACGGGTGCAGACGCTGGGCGGACGGATTAAGAGCCCGGAGGAAGGGGATCCGGTGTACATGCTGGCTGCGTTCCGGGGGGGTGAGTCAAGCCCGGATTCTGATTTGGTTTTCATTTTTTTTTCTTGCAGTGGGTGATCGATTACTAATGGAGTAGGAAATCTGCATCTGTCGCCCGTATCGGCGGTTGTGCAGTTGCATCCGCAGCTGCACCATCTGGACGCGATGGATGAGCTGCCCAAGGCACGGGGCGGCAAGGCGCGCAAGGAGGGCGCGGAGGAGGATCGCGGAGAACCGGAGGCCCGGGCGATTGATGTCAAGATTAAGGCGGCAGAGGATAATGAGGGCGCCATGGTTGCGGGCAACCTGGATCTGCTGAAGAAGATGCAGGAGGATAAATGGGGAAAGTTCGATTGGGTCGATGCAGAGGTGCGTTTCTTGCTTCGCTGGTGGTCGAACTTGCTGGGTATGGTTGCTGACGATTGTGCAGACCGAGGAGTCGTGGCAGGTCTACGAGAGCTACATGATGCAGCAGGAGCCGGAGGAGCTCCCCCAACTGCAGTCGGCGATTGACAGTGAGGATTACCTGGATAAGATGAGTGCGCCGCGGATTGACCCTGCACATCCCGAGATGACCGGGTGGGCGATGAAGCAGAATCGGAAGAAGCGGGGAGGAGCGGCGACTGGAGAGGCCGAGGAGGGTTCATGAGTGATATTGGAAATATAACGAAGACATAGAGGCTAATAATGATGTACTCGAATCGGACGAGTCGCAAGTTCCAACTCTTGTCGAGAGATGTAACGCGCTAGACAGCTCTGTATCCATATCTACCTAGAAACATAGGCAAACAAACTCCTACGAACCGCATAGGCGAAATCCTTTCGATCAAGCTATATCGACTTATGCTGTCGACAAGTTTGAAGTTGTAGTTATAAGCGATGCTCTGATTGGCTGGGATTTACCTTTAGGGTGTCTTCATCAGGTGACTTCACGTGCCGCGTTCCCCGATCGGGATCGAATCGGGGATATTTTCATCTTGCCGTCTGCACTCTTTCTTCTCCTCCAGCTTCATTCGATTCCCCCTCTCCCTTCTTCTTGTCAATTCCGGCGGAGGATTCCCAGACGGCCTGTTGGTTTGGATCTCCAGGCTCTCGTCTGACTCGATCTCTTTTCTTCGCCGTCTCGACTCCATCTTGCGCGATTCTGCGTCGCCGATGGTTTCGTTCTTGTACTCCTATCTATCATAATTCTTCTTTTCTCTCTTTCTTTCCTGTACTTCTATAATTTAATCTTTGTTCTTTTAGCGATCCCTTCCAGTCATGTTGTCTCGTGTCGCTCGTCCGAAAAATGCCTTGCATCTGCGACTTGGTCGCCGCGCGTTGTCACCATTGTTGGCCACGCTACGACATCACTCTCACACCAGTCGACCAACCTCGCTAACAAGCCTCCCGACGACAACGGCAAATCCCCAGGAGCGTCCACGTCGTCCCTCCTTTCACTCCCACCGCAACCTCGCCACCTCTGCCGATCCATCCGCTATCGAACAGTCTGCCTATTCGCCCTTCGAAAACTCTTCCTACCCCGTCGGCGGATCCTACGAACAGTTGTCGTCTCTCTTTCCACCGCTAGCACAGGACTTTGACCCGTCATCCTTGATCATCGTGGATGATGCCCTGCAGACAAAACCGCGCGTGCTGCGGAAGGTGAAAGGGATCGGCGGCGACGAGGAGGAGATGATGGCCAACCTCGACATCTCCCTCAAGGTTGGCCGGTTTGACCGCGCCGCCAGCCTGGTGACCCGTCTCGGCGAGTTCTACCCCGTCGGATCGCCTGAGTATCTGGCCCTGCATAATCGGTATCTGGAGGCCATGGTGTCCCACATGATCGTCACCCGCCAACACAACATGGTCTTGCCGCTGCAGCGGTGGTTCGAGGTGGATATGCCTGCTGGTGGAGTCAAGGCAGATGCAACTACGTTCGCTATCATGATCCGCATGGCACTGCGGATGTTCCACGGTGGCAAGCGCGACCGGTCGGTGCGGCGATACTGGGAGTTTGCGAAGAAGGCTTCGCTGGAAGAGGAGGTTTTGGCTGTTCCGGTTCTGTCGGAATTGGAGCTGGGCGAGCTCTCCGAGGTACGTTATTACTTCGAGCGATATTGAATTCCCCCGTGCTAATTCTACTAGATCTGCTCTTCGGATCTTCGACGAGTCGCGATAGGTAGCATCCACGCCGACGGTGCCGATCTGAATCGTATTCCCGAGAATGATGAAGTTGCCGCGGTTCGCCCTGTGGATCAAAAAGGTTTGGGACTGTCTTCGCTGCAGGAATCCCTCGAGCTGTTCACGAAAGGCTCTGACATCGCCGTTCCGTCGAATCCCGCGTACACGAAGGAGGAGAATTTGGAACTCTACAATCAGCTCCGGCAGCAGCAGCTCGAGGCTAACTCGATCCGCTCGTCGCTTGAGCGCTGGCGTCAAGAATTCAGCGATAGACAGAAAGCAGGCATCGACGCGACCGCTGGCGGGAAGCGATTGGGCGCCATCATGAACCAGTGGCATGGGGATCTTGTTTCCCGGATCCAGGAGGAACTCAGGCTGGTCGACGAGGCGGAGGCGAATCCCGTGCGGACATTCGAACAGAAGGAACGATGCGAATATGGTGTGTTCTTGCGGAGTCTTGACCCCGAGAGGCTCGCCGCGCTCACCATCCTGGCGGTGATCTCCACATTCAGTCGTGGGGGCATGGAGAAGAGCATCAAAGTCTCCGCTATTGTCACGACAATCGGAAAAGAGCTCCAGGACGAACTGATCGCCGAGAAGACGCTGCAGAAACAATCTGGGGCGGATGCTCGCCGCGTCAAGGCAGTCAAGGAGATGCTGGCGGGCCGCAAGCAGAAGGACGGTCGGGCGAGGTGGCAGAACATTGTCCGTAGCCTGGAACAGGAGGATTCGACTGTTGTTTGGCCGCCCCGTGTGAAGGCGAAAATCGGGGCCGTCTTGATGAGTCTGCTTTTCGAGGTCGGCAAGGCTCCCGTTGCCATGCAGAATTCGCAGACCAAGAAGCAGGAGGTCACCATGCAGCCTGCTTTCCAGCACTCCTACCAGATCTCCTGGGGAAGAAAGGGCGGATATATCCATCTGCACCCGGAGATCGTCAAAGTCATTACCAAGGAACCAACGGCAGATCTGCTAGGGCGCCATTTGCCTATGATCTGCAAGCCCAAGCCGTGGACCGGTATGAAGGAGGGAGGCTATTTCCTGTACCAGAACAACATCGTTCGGTCCACACCGGGCGAGACCTTGCAGCCGTCCTACATGAAGGCCGCGTTGAAAAACGACGGGCTCAAGCAGGTCCGTGAGGGTCTAGACATCCTTGGAAGTACCGGGTGGACGATCAACCGGGACGTGTTCGACGTGATGCTGGAGGCGTGGAACTTGGGTGAACCGATTGCCAACCTCTCCCCTCTAGAGCCTGACTTGCCTCACCCGCCCCGACCGGCGCCTGAAGAGGGCTACGAAGCGGAGAAAAAGTGGGACAATGCCATGCGCGATATTGAGAACCGACGAGCCGGTATGCATTCGAACCGATGCTTCCAGAATTTCCAGATGGAAGTCGCCCGAGCCTACCGTAACGAGACGTTCTACCTACCTCACAACATGGACTTTCGTGGCCGTGCGTATCCCCTTCCGCCCTATCTGAATCAGATGGGTGCCGACAATGCGAGAGGTCTTCTTCTTTTCAGTGAAGCCAAGCCTCTGGGTGCGTCTGGGTTGCGGTGGCTGAAGATCCAGATTGCCAACTTATCGGGCTTCGACAAGGCCAGCCTGTCGGAGCGCGAGAAATTTGCCGACGAGCACCTGGACGACATCCTCGACTCGGCGAACAAGGGGCTCCACGGCCGACGGTGGTGGCTCAATGCCGAGGACCCATGGCAGTGTCTGGCCGCCTGCTGCGAGTTGCGAAACGCCCTTCAGTATCAGAACCCGGCCGAGTACCCATCGCGCCTCCCAATCCACCAGGATGGCTCCTGTAACGGCTTGCAGCACTACGCGGCGCTTGGTGGTGATCGCATTGGTGCTCAACAGGTCAACTTGGAACCGTCCGACCGGCCTTCCGATGTGTACACTGGTGTCGCTGAATTCGTCAAGGCCGCGGTTGCGCGTGAGGCGGCGCGGGGGGACCCTGTGGCGCGGTTCCTCGACGGACGGATCACACGAAAGATTGTCAAACAGACGGTCATGACGAACGTATACGGTGTGACGTTTATGGGGGCGATGAAGCAGGTGCGCAAGCAGCTTGTCGACCATTACCCGGAGCTGTCTGCGGAGCAGAAGCAAACGGGAGCGCTGTACATCGCGCGGAAGATCTTCGAGGCGCTGGGGACGATGTTCAACGGGGCGCACGAGATCCAGTACTGGCTGGGTGACTGTGCCAGTCGCATCACGCAGTCGTTGTCGCCGGAGCAGATCGAGGAAGTTGCGAAGGAGGTGCTGACTCCGACGAAGTCGGCGACCGGCTCCAAAGGCAAACTCAAAGATCCTTCGGAAAAGTTCCGATCGACCGTGATCTGGACGACGCCGTTGGGGATGCCGGTGGTGCAACCGTACCGGACGCGCAAAGCGCGGCGGATCCACACGACACTCCAGGACCTGAGCATCGTGGACATGAGCTCGGAGGATCCGGTGTCGAAGCGCAAGCAGCTGCAGGCGTTCCCGCCGAATTTCATCCACTCGCTCGACGCGACGCACATGATCATGTCGGCGACGGCGTGTCACCGGGCGGGCCTGAACTTCTCGGCGGTGCACGACTCCTTCTGGACGCACGCCTGCGACGTGGACCAGATGAGCCACATCCTGCGGGAGGCGTTTGTGCGGATGCACTCGGACGACGTGGTGAAGCGGCTGGCGGCGGAGTTCGAGGTGCGGTACGGGCAGAACCTGTTCCTGGCCAAGGTGGACGTGACGAGTCCGCTGGGCAAGGCGATCCGCACCCACCGACGCCGGGCGAACCAGCAGTCGGCCAAGGTGCAGGAGCTGCTGGAGGAGTACAAGCGGCAGAAGCTGCTGCAGTCGGACGACCCGGAGCTGCAGGCGCAGGGCCGGGCGATGGTGACGGCGGGCAGCATCTTCGAGGCGATGGGCGGCACCGACGGCGACCTGGCGATCTCGAGCTCGCTGGGCGAGACGGCGGTGGGCCACGTGCCGGAGGACTTGGCGACAGCGGAGCGGAAACCGACGGGGGGCATGGAGACGGATGTGTCGGATCCGGCCCTGGAGAGTCTGCTGACGGACTTCAACGACGAGATCGGATCGAAGGCGAACGTGGGCGAGTACGCTAGCGCGGAACACGAGGACGAGGTGGCGGCGGAGGGGGCGTCGAGGGAGCCGGCGGCGGCGCCGACGAAGAAGCGCAAGACGACGGCCATTCACACCTGGCTGTGGCTGCCCCTTCGGTTCCGGGAGGTTCCCCGAAAAGGCGCCTGGGATCTAACGCGGATTCGCGAGAGCAAGTATTTCTTCTCGTAGGGGTTTGGACAGGGATCGAGTGTGGTAAGATTAACAGGGGGATCGACTGGCCCGGTAGGATCCCCGAGTCGGGAGTGTCTTGTATTATAATTTTTCCTGTATATATGATGAAGACATAATGATCTCTAGAGCTGGATATGTTCATCGCCGTTGCTCTCCAAGATCCAGACCCATCCGGACCTCCCTCTCTCCCTCCTGTCGTGACATCCTGAATCGAGACCCCGTGGGGAAGTCCGGGGTAATTTAGGCAGAATACGACGAGTCTTAGCGAAGGCGTGCTAACGACGAGGGACTCATACCGCGACTCCATCTATCCGAGCCACTAATTTAGTCTGAGGGGTTCGGTTTCAGGTCAGGAGAAGAGGGAATGCCGGTGTTCGACGGGGGTTCTTGGGTTCAGATATTTATCGATCATTCTATCATTCGATCAGGCTTCGATGCTGTATCTACCGCGTCTTCTACTCTATCTATATTTCTATCTTTGATTCTATTTTTCTTCTATTTCTAATTTCTGTCTTCTCTTCGATTATTTATTTATCCTCGAACTTCTAGGACTATATTCCTCCCTGCTATACTACCCATGGCCTGACTAGTCCAGTCTGGCCACTTCTCCACCGACCCAAACTCTTCGCTTCCACTTCTTCTCTCTCCCCTCTTCTTCCTCTCATCTCTCCTCTCTCACCTCTCCCTCTCTCTCCTTCCTCCCTCCTCCCTCCTCTCGTGTCTCTCCCTCCTCTCCCTCCCCACTGATCCACTGGGGCCGTACGGCCCTTCCCTTCCCCACCGTCGATTCCCTCTCTCTGGGTCTCATGTCGCCTTAGCCTCACTCCACCTCCCCGTGAGGATGTCGACCACCTCTCTCCAGCCTTTCGCCGCCTCCTTCTCTCCCTTCTCTGCCTCCTCCTCTGTCGGAATGGCCCAGTCGCAGACTATCGGCCTGGATACCCTCGCGGAGGGTTCTCAGTACGCTCTCGAACAGCTCCAGCTGTCGCGTCAGGCGGGCAACGACCCTGTCGCCGCCTCCTTCAAGCACTCCGATCAGAATCCTCCCAATCCGACTGGAACCCACTCCACCGACTCTCTGCCGTCGTCCGACTTGAAGTCCGCCTCGCATCGGGATCCCCTGGCGGAGGCGCGCTCCGCCATCCGGAAAAATTCCTCCACCGCGGCCCCCGTCCGTCGCCGGATCAGCCGCGCCTGCGACCAGTGCAATCAGCTGCGCACCAAATGCGACGGTCAACACCCGTGCGCGCACTGTATCGGTATGTCGGCACGCGGAGGGCGTCGGACCGGAAATCGCTAACTTGTCCAGAATTCGGCCTCACCTGCGAGTACGCGCGCGAACGCAAGAAGCGTGGCAAGGCGTCCAAGAAAGATCTGGCCGCGGCCGCTGCCGCCGCCGCCGCGTCCGGGTCGACGACGACCACCCACGCGCCGAACGACGGCGGTGCCCTCCTGACCAAAGGCCACTCGCCCTCGGATGGCCCGTCGTCGCACGAACTCAACGGCCGGTACGACCCGGCGTTCGATGCCGCCCGCACCCTGACCGACTCGGCCCAGTCGCAGCTACAGCAACATGCAGACGTCCCCGGCATGGTCGGACCCCCTCACTCGCAACCGCCGCTGGGGTCGGCCATGGATGCGCTGCACTTGAATCATTTCGGCGCCCTCAACGACTCCAATCGGTCGCAGATGTCGGTGCCCGATCTGCGCACGCTGCAGATGCTCCATCCGCCCGGCGCGAATCCCCGCTCGCCCTCGTCCGTGCTCCCCTCCCAGGGGCTCAATTCCGGCTACAACGACGGGGCCTACTCGTTGATGAATCCGCAGGACTCGAATCCGGCCTCGATCACCAACCACTTCCGACTCGGCAGCTCCGCCGAGAACCCCCAGGCTCCGTTCCTGGGGCTGTCGCCACCGGCCCAGTCCCCCGGATGGCTCCCCCTGCCGTCCCCGTCCCCCGCCAATTTCCCCTCCTTTAGCATGCAGCCCTACCCCTCCACCATCCGATACCCCGTCTTGCAGCCCGTGCTCCCTCACATTGCCTCCATCATCCCCCAGTCGCTGGCCTGCGATCTGCTGGACGTCTACTTCAGCAGCTTTTCGCCCTCGCACCTGTCGCCACTGTCGCCGTACGTGGTCGGCTACATCTTCCGCAAACAGTCCTTCCTGCACCCCACCAAACCGCGCGCATGCAGCCCGGGCCTGTTGGCGAGTATGCTCTGGGTCGCCGCGCAGACCAGCGATGCCGCGTTCCTGACGTCGCCGCCGTCGGCCCGCGGTCGAGTCTGCCAGAAACTCCTGGAGTTGACCATCGGTCTGCTCCGCCCGCTCATCCACGGACCGGCCCCGGGGGAGACCTCGCCGAACTACGCGGCGAACATGGTCATCAACGGCGTCGCGCTGGGCGGCTTCGGCGTCTCCATGGACCAGTTGGGCGCGCAGAGCAGCGCCACGGGCGCCGTCGATGACGTCGCCACCTACGTTCACCTGGCCACGGTCGTCTCGGCCAGTGAATACAAGGCCGCCAGCATCCGGTGGTGGACGGCCGCGTGGTCGCTCGCGCGCGAACTGCGGCTCGGCCGCGAACTCCCGCCGAACACGAACCCGTCGGGCCAGGACGGCGAGCGCGAAGCCGATTCCGACGTGGACATGACGAAGCGGAATCTGCCGTCGCTGGTGACGGAGGAGGAACGCGAGGAGCGTCGCCGGCTTTGGTGGTTGCTCTACGCGACGGACCGCCATCTGGCGCTGTGCTACAACCAGCCCCTGCGGCTCCTGGACAAGGAGTGCGAGGGGCTGTTGCAGCCGATGAATGACGATCTGTGGCAGACAGGCGATTTCGGCGCGGTGGGCTACCGCCAGGTCGGCCCGCCCACCGAATGCACCGGCCACAGCATGTTTGGCTACTTCCTGCCGCTGATGACGATCCTGGGTGGCATCGTGGATCTGCAGCAGGCCAAGGAACACCCGCGGTTCGGCCTGGCGTTCCGCAACAGCAGCGAGTGGGACCACCAGGTGCTCGAGCTCACCCGCCAGCTGGAGACGTACGGCCAGAGCCTGAAGGAGTTCGAGGCCCGGTACACGAGTAGCCTGACGCTGGGGGCGGCGGAGAACGAGAACAACCCGGTCGATAGCGCCGGCCCCGGCGGGCATCTCGACCACCTCAGTCCGTCCGGCCGGTCCAGCAGCACCGTCGGGTCGCGCGTGAACGAGTCGATCGTGCACACCAAGATGGTGGTCGCGTACGGGACACACATCATGCACGTGCTTCACATCCTGTTGGCGGGCAAGTGGGACCCGATCAACCTGCTCGAAGACCGCGACCTGTGGATCTCGTCTGAATCCTTCATCGCGGCGATGGGACACGCGGTGGGCGCTGCCGACGCCGCCGCGGACATCCTGGAGTACGACCCGGACCTCAGCTTCATGCCGTTTTTCTTTGGGATCTACCTCCTCCAGGGCAGTTTCCTGCTGCTCCTCGCCGCCGACAAGCTGCAGGGCGACGCCAGTCCGAGCGTGGTCCGCGCCTGCGAGACGATTGTCCGCGCGCATGAGGCGTGCGTGGTCACCCTCAACACGGAGTACCAGGTACGTTTGCTCCTTTTTTAGTGTTTGTTTGTTTGTTTGCATGAGTTCGAAGCTAATTGTTTTCGCAGAGAACCTTCCGCAAGGTCATGCGTTCAGCTCTCGCGCAGGTTCGCGGGCGCATGCCTGAGGACTTTGGCGAGCAGCAGCAGCGCCGTCGCGAGGTGCTGGCTCTGTACCGCTGGACCGGTGACGGCAGTGGGCTCGCCCTGTGAGCGTGAGCGACTGTCGATGATGTGATGTGATCTATGACAGCTGGGAGTTGGGATGAGCCTGGGATTTGTTTATAATGTTTGAGTTGCCGGTATATACCTCGTACCTGAACCTGTACACTACGCGCATACCCTGTATATGATTTTTGTATTCGATTGGATATACGACAGACATTAGTATCTAGTAGTATGGCGCTGGTTAGGAATGTATTCCATGGCCGAGCGGGCACCTCTTAGTGGATTTTAAGGCCTTTTATCAACGAGACCGCTGCATTCTTATATAGAATCTAATCACAAGGTGGATTAGGATATCTAGCTCTAGTATATCCTCAAATTTAACAATTAGAATACTACGGTGGAGCTTATACGTGTGGCTTAACCACAGAAAGCGCTGGATCTATAGGGATGTATTCTAGACTTCTTGGACCTTATTCTCATGTTAGAATCGTTTCTAGAAAAGGTGATAAAGAGGTTCGTCAGTACCGCAGATACCACTTGCGAGATCGCACTCAGCGGAGAAATTGACCTTTAACTATTTATCCTAGACTAGACCCGCCTACAGGGAGCGGAGAACGGGCCGAACATTTGCCCGTAGAGCCGAAATCACGCTCCTCTCTTGGTTTATTCTATTCTTCTGGCAGGCTCCTTGCAGTGGATCTGGGCGCTTCTCCGGCCGTTTTCCCGCTTGCCGGAGTTGCAAACTATAAAAGCTCCCGCTCGATATTTCCATGACTAGTTCTGTCTCTCAAAGCAGAGGTGCCAAAAGAAATATGACTTCTATCCAGACCTATGACAGCCCGCCAGGCATTCCGATCAATCGAGACTTTATCGTTGAAGTACAGCCGGCAACAGAGGCATGGGCTTCATGGAGACCTGTACCAGCATACGCAACCGACGTAGCCAACGTCAACACCACCAGCAACATCTTCGACCGCCACACAGTGGCCGTCGCGTCTTTTGACCTGAATGGCCCAGTCCGGATCAAGGCCACCTATACAGCGGGCCCCGTGCACTCAGCGGAAATTCGGCCACGCTCACTCAACATCTCGACCCAACTAGAGAACAACACCATTCTATTCACGCTTGACCGCGCCCGAGACGTCATGCTCGAGATCAACAACGACAAATGGACCGCCCTCCACCTGCTCACAAACGAGATCGACGTCAATGCCCCAACGGAAGACACCGATGATGTCTGGTACTTCGGTCCGGGCCTCAACCAGGGCACCGCATACAGCAAGATCACCGACGGAGTCAACCTGGCCGTCCCATCCGGGAAAACCGTCTACCTCGCCGGCGGTGCCTTCATTGACTTCCGACTCAACTTTCTCAATGTATCGGACAGTGCGGTCTGCGGGCACGGCTTCCTCCTTGGCCCCCAGGGCGGATTCACGTACCGCGAACTCGGAGGCCCAATCCACATGAATGGGGCACGCAATATCCGCGTCGAGGGCGTAACGTCTCTCGGCTCATATGGATTCAGTCTCTCTGCTGGGGAGTGTCAGAATGTCGTGGTGAACCAGTACCGATCATTTTCGTTTTCGGGCAACGGGGACGGAATCGATTTCTTCTGCTCGTCAGATATTACGATTGAGAACTGCTTCCTGCGGAACTCGGATGATAATATTGCACTTTATTCACATCGGTGGGAATGGTATGGTGATTCGACTAATATTACAATCCAGAACTGCGTATTACTTCCAGATATCGCGCACGGGATCAACATGGGCACACATGGAAATCCAGACAGGCCCGAGACGACGAGTAATGTCGTTATCCGGAATATCGATATCTTGGATCAGGAGGAGAATCAGGTCTGGTATCAGGGGTGTATCGCGATCAATGCCGCGGATGAAAATCTGTTCCGCGATATTCATGTGGAGGATGTCCGGGTGGAAAGGATTACGCGAGGACAGCTATTCAACCTCCATGTGATGCACAATGCAATGTACAACACTAAGCCTGGTCGGGGCATCCAGAATGTGACCTTGAAGAACTTGTCGTTGAGTATGCGGGATTCCAAGATTGTGAACCCATCGCAGTTGATAGGTTACGATCAGAGCCGGCAGATTGAGAATGTCACGTTTGAGAACCTTTCGATTGAGGATAAGGTCATCCACAATGATATGGAGAAGCCAAGATGGTTCATGACTGAAGACTTTGTACCGGCTTTTATTAATGAGCATGTTAAGGGTCTAGAGTTTTTGAAGACTGTTTGATGGTCAGGATTTGTCGGTCGAATTTTCGTTATTAGATGATGTGCACCTTCCGACTGAATCTGTTTATTAACTCATAATCTCATCCGCTTATATTCTAATCTCTATTCGAAAGGAGGTTATATTTTGATTTCGATGTGTCGAAGCCTCGCCTCAAGGCTCTGAGGATCATACCATCAAGCTCTGGAATATCGAGACGGGTGACTAGCTACAGACTCTGGAGGACCATTCTAGAAAAGGCATTGATATAAATCTAACTAGTTTTGTTTCAGGTATTCAGACTATATCTCAGATATAGTTAGCAGATCAGTGGGTATATTTTTGAGGCGAGAAGTTCTTGTGTCTACCTTCTAAATACCACCAATTCCACCGCTCGACTACAAAAGATAGTGCACTTGCTCTTGGATATGGTTATGGGCGATTTTTCATAGTCAAATTGTGCACACTTGTATAGCTTGGGATTTTGTTGCTCTTATCTTGCTCTACATGGTTTTCTGATCTCTAGTCAAAACGAGCTCCTAGGATGGCCGAACAAATTATACTTCATATTAGGAACCTACTAGCATATTCTACTGATTTCTAGTGTGTGTGTAGATCCTGTATCCTATGTAGGTCTGCTTCATGGTCGGTGCGTCGTAGATGTTCAAGGTTTGCGGGCCTATGTCCAATGTAGATGAGTTCATTGGATGTGGCGCTGGGAAGCACAGAGAGAATATGCTGTATACTCTGTAGAGGCCAAAATTGTGCGCCTCTGTGAGGTCCGCCCTGTGTAGACCTATAGAGAAATGTCGTCTTCTAAGGGTGTAAAAAGCACACAGTCCTTTGGCTTCTATCATTCCTGTTAGTTGGGTTTCGAGGGTCTATAATTAAATATCCCGGTCAGCGATAACTTCTACATATCCCAACAGATTCTACGGTATCCACACACCTTCTATTTTGTAGGCCTCCTGAGTTGTAGGCCTCCCACATTGTACTGTACCATGTGACAAAAAGCTTCCATGGAATTCCAAGTTGGCATTTATGAGCTTCCATGTGACTTGGAATTTCAGTTTCTCATAATACACTCACCCACTAGGAAATACAACCGCCCCGTGTAGTCGTGTATCGGCGAACATAGGTATCGTGGCCTACGACAGGCTTATACTCGTAAAATTTACTTGTGTTGCGGCAAAACAAAAAGACCTCCTATAACTACATTCCACGGCATGGAGCAGATGACAAGAATGAAATATAGATATTATGAACAGAGGAAACTCTGGAGGTTCGCCACTGGGCTTGAATTTTGTTTGACCGAACTGGATACAAAAGCTTGTATAACTGGGACTAGGTACTGTCCTCCAAAAATAACAATCAAATTCGGATACCCATGTTGTAACAGATCTCTCTTGCTGCCAAATGGCCTGCTTTTTTCTTATTCTGTGCCACCCCTGAGCCTTGTAACCGACCGAAGTAGAATATTACACGGAAAATGGGAGGGTTAATACTCAACATGGCCTCCTTCCGCTCTGGCTGTATGCCCTCTACTTGACCCTTTTCATATAAGATAGAGGTGTATTTCGGAAGATGACCATTGACTGTATGCTTGTAAGGCCTTGTAGCTGTTTGGGACCGGATCGGTTCGAAACTAGACCCATGCCTAATTTCTCTGGGTATTTCAGAGCCTTTTCCCACTTTGAATGGGTCTATAAGGTCCCTTATAACGTCGTGAACTTCAACCTCTGGTCGAGATATACAACACAGTCCGATGGCCTGAAACAGTTGAACAGCATCAGATTCATCTTCATTGAAACTCTCCTTCGGAAGGCCATGCAACATCTGTAACTTCTGAATTCCCCATGTGTAGTCGTAATATGTAATAAATTCATCGATGCTGGCCTGGAAATTTCATAAGAATCCTAAAAGAGTGAGGCAGGATAAAAGAAGACCAACCACCAGCTCGTTGTCACGCTTCTCTTCTCGTGCAAACATCACAGCAGTATATGCACGAAAGAACATCTTTCCTACACAGTGACCTATTTCATTTATAAGTAGAACAACATTAATATAAGAGTAATAACTTACAAGTCAACTTCTCTAAGTCTCGGGATATTGGAATGTAGCTCATAGTCGATAAGAACGGTTGCCCCTTGTCGAGAAGGCGGATTTCGGAAGGCTCTCTTGAAAGGTTTTATAGATGCAATAGTTGGGCTGATGTTACCCTTTACAATAATGATTACCCAGCGAGAGTCGATCCTTATATATTTTTGAATGGTGCATCACTTGCAATATATTTCTATGATTTTTCAATAACTCAATCTAAAGGGGTAGACTTCTCTATGAACCTACTTCTAGCAAATAAAAACTAATTGGCCATCTATCTTTCTGATGCTGATAAAGTCATGATTTTATGTGATGCCCTTTAGAGAGCGAATCAAACATCTTCTACACATCGTTCACCTGCAATATATAACACGTCACCAGCATGCAAGTTGACTCCTACAGGAGAAGGTTTTTGAAACGTGTCAATTCTGATCCTGCTTCGACTTATCCTCATGTACCACTTCAGGTTTCGATGTAATCCTAGGTGGGGGCAGATGGCAACAGGTATCCACTAAAAGACCGGATTGCAGAAGTCGGGCCTGCTAAGTGAGTTAGGCATCGATGAATCATTCATGTAAGACTGGAGGTAAGTCCAGTCGAGATCCATCATCTGGGGCCACAGGTGCAGGATACAGCGCGGAGACATTGGGAAAACGCTAAGACCAGGCGGTGTGGCGGTCAAGGATGTAGAATGCTTGGGAATCTCGTATCCTGTCTCTGGAGCGGTAAGTGATAGGCGTTATATGCGGTACCGGCTATGAACATGTACTATTGCTCTTAGCGAGTATCGAACAGCCGTCGTCCAAGGTCTATATAAAAAGGTGGTTGCACTATGTGCCAGGCAAGATTTCTATAGGCAGGACCGTCTAGAAGTATGTTCTTTTAGACGGATCTTAGCTATGGCGTCATCGTTGTCCGGCGAAGCTGAGAATCTACCCTGGCTGAGTTGGTCGCCAATTTCACCTGCTAGCCTAGGGAATGAGTTGTCAGACTTTTTCTCAGGCTATCCTGGACCATGTGAGCCCTTCTTTGCTTTAAGTCAGTACGGCCATGATCTTGCCTACCAAGACGCCATGGGTGGATGGGAGCAGCAACATACAAGCGATATCGGCTCTGAAAGCTTTGGTACAACAGGGGATCAGTCTAGTGTTCGTCAGAATTATCATCTGGGAGAACAGTCTCAGTAGAGGAATGTCTCGGAAGAATTTCTGGATAGTATGAACATTATTCAATCTCCGACAAACTATTCTCTGTCGAGTCATAATGGGAAGTTTGTGGAAGCAGAAATGCCCCAGGATGACCATATTGAACCTTCGCCAGAGGATGGAATGTACCACTGCCCACATCCAAAATGCACAGGCCGTGCTCCGTTTTCACAAAAGGGTTTGTTCAGGTGAGTGCCACGACCGTTATCCTCGTGCGTACGTTGACAGGCATAAGGAAGCATATAAGACAACATGTGAAGCCTATTCGATGCCCCCTATGCAACAACTTTTCTGCCGCTCAGCGAAAGGATGTTTACCGTCACATTGCCACTCATAATAGCAAGGGTCAACCGTTCGTCTGTCAACTCTGTGCAAAGCAGTTTACACGGAACGATAACCTCCAAAGACATTACAAAACGCAGCATTCTGTATCTAGCAACGGATTGAAAATTAGTTAGGAAGTGTCTGACTTCACATCGATGAACTTGCCTTTTGAACTCCAACTATATTTTATTAATCTATTTTATGCCATGATGTAGTATTGAGCAGGTTTGTGGCCAGCCCTTATACCCACCTAGTAATCTATAAGGTCTACATTGCGCTCCGTAGCTAAGTCTCTAATTATTTTCAAACATTATGTGAAGTGTTTGAACATCGATTTTATGCTAGAACCCAAAATATATGCTCTCTAAAGATTGATCTTCACTCCACCTGTTGCATCAAAATCACAGTCCGAATCTTCGATGTCATCCATGTCCTGACACTGAATCAGAGAGAGGGGCCTGCTGTGTCCAGCCACTTGAGTTTGGATTGTGGGACATTCGACTTTCCAATTGATGGAATTGCCACTTGCTACTGAACTTGCACATCGGATCTCTGTAATCCCTGTCTGCGAATCGGGGTGCCAGGGAAATGCCAGTAAGGATCCAAGAATTTGAGAAATAGCAAGACCCCGGAGCTCCTCAGTCATTTTGTTCAGAACTCCCAATTGTGTTTTGGAAGCCGGATCATCCCTTGCGAATCTTTCCAATACAGGAGGCCCCCAGCTGACCCAGACCTTGCGGTGAGACACAGGAACGACCATTCGAGCGGGATGATTTTTGAAATACAGCTCACAGCAGAGACAAGCTGGCTTACTGCAGGCTATATAGCGATCATTTTCCACGAATCTGAGCTTCATGTTGTAGAAGTGTTCCAGTACCTGCACCTCTGCGTGAACTTGTGGGGTGCAGCGCTCGTATTGTTCCATGAAACGTTCGAATATATTGGATTGCCTGTTCAAACTACATAGAGTATTTTCGATTTCGGCTCTCTCATCGTCGTCTCTCTTCAGCATTCGGTTTAGGATGCCGTGTAGCGTAGTGTGTGAGTCTGGCACTGGCTTCTGCACAGAGGGAACTGGTCTAATGGCGCAGACTTTGTAAGACTCAAGTATTTGATTCATGTGGCCCGCATCCTCAACAAGATGGCGAGGTGCCCGAATGTGTCGTGCTAATCTCCCGAGATAATGCTTGACCATGGCGAATGAGGATCTTTTACTCTGAGGGCCTACTCGGCCCTCTTCCTCCTCAGCTCGCCTCGCTAGTATATCAGTAAAAGAGCTTCGTGTGATATAGTAGGCAAAATGGCATAAATCGAAGCAGTCTTCGCATTTCGAAGCAAGCAGTCTGAGACCGCTTTGTAGCCGTTGATCTAGAAAGTGTATCAGGATATCGTGTCTGTACATCATCCGCTGGGGTATATTAGTGCACACCTGATTTGGTCTTCATCTCTGGAGTAGAGCAGCATTGCTTAACTGCTCTAGCTAAGCATCTCACTTCTTCCTTAATTCGAGGAGCTGCAAATTTCATGCAAAAATCAACAAATTCTTCTCTATCCACTTCCAAGTCTGGTGATGGGTGGCAGCTAAGTAGCATTAACTTGCTAAGAGCTGTACCCAGGAAGTGAATTATCTTGTTACTCGCCACATTAGAGGCCACCCAAAATCTGTAGCAACTTTGGGAGTCTTCGAGCCCAATCGCGGTACAAGAGTTACCGCCCTTATCAAAATCACATATATATGAAAGATTGCGCAAAAATCTCCGTCTATAGGTTTGATCGCAACTCTGATCAGGGGAGGTAGACGTGTGGTCACCACGTGTTTGACCAAGAGTCTGCAAAAGAAACAGCGGTTCATAAAAACGGCTAAGCAGCCTCGAATAAGGATCCCGCCTCGGGGGGCCAACTCGGTTGGACTTAATGATCAGCCGCTTATTGTATTGTCCCTCTTTGACAGACATATTTAAGCAGATAGTAAGGAAGGGCCTGTGTGTAACTGGCAAGGCGCTGTTATTCCAAAAGTAAAGGGTGTTCCTCGGTAGATAAAATTCAACGATATTGTACCCTTATAACATTGTGAGCCTGAAATATGAACAAGGTGTAATATTGCTGGGGTCCACATTGCGCAGCCCACGATGTGCGTGGCCACAATACAAGAGGCCCACTATGCAGGAGGCCTTCAATGCAGGAGGCCTACAATGCAGGAGGCCTACAATGCAGGAGGCCTACAACGCAGGAGGCCTACAACGCAGGAGGCCTACAATGCAGGAGGCCTACATCTAGAAGTATCTAGTATCTGCAAGTTACACTTCGTACCAATCGTGTTGATCTCTGATTGTGGACTGTGTTGTATACAGTATCCTTCAAATTAGATCTGAGACGTGGAAACATGTATACTGTAGCTATATAAATTTATCCATTACGTCTCTTCCTGGCTTTCCCTGCGTTGGCCTAATTAGGTACTGAATGAAAAGAAGCTGGTCCTCTGGTCTTCATACACTTTGTTGTTCTCCTTCTCTTCTAATACTTTCCTGATTTTAATGACCCAACATGCCCCAGAAGCGGCAAACTACAGCCAGATGGTCGATGTTCCCACGGTATCACAATAATTTATCGCTTCTATTTGCAGAGGACAACCTTAATTTCCAATTCTATGAGATTGATGACGACCAGACCTGTATCAGACAGCGTGACTCCCACATTATGGGCAGGTTCAGGTGCCATAACCATAACTGTACGCTGAACGGATGGTCAAGCAAAAAGATAGCAATTACTATACGGATGTACCCCGGTCACAAATATAACGCACGAGTATATCATCAAAGGTGTCAAAATTGCAATACTGTCAGTCGGCCGGTCCTAGATGGAAGGTATGTCGAAAGGGTTGTCTACTGGATAAAAAAATGGAATGGAATTATGGTTGAGAGGCCGCCCATTGGAAATGGTAGTAGGGGGCCACATAATAGACAGCTATGTGAAGGGTGTTTAGCTGGTCATTGCAGAGAGACAAGCGATGATGTAGTGGCGCAAATGCAAAGGTAAGATCTATAATTCGACGTCGCATTTTGTACCCCGCTAATAATTCAGGCTGAATCTTTAATGAATCATTTAGCAAAATCTTCCAACTCGTCATTAAAGACGACTACAACCTAGTGTTAACACTGAATTTCTTCCTTCCAGTTATGCGGCCTAGCCCCAGTGGAGTCATGACTGAAATGTTATAGTTGAGTGGAGGAGGCGCTCGGCGGATATGCGATGAGTTGATATTAAAGACGATGAAAGGTGTAGAGTGGTTTAAATTGGCTGCTTGGGTCGTTTTGATCGCAGGAGGTAACTCTTAGTTTAGTCAATTCTATGAAATGGGGTAATAATGCATCACGTGACTCTAGGAGTGGCTTCAGGGGGCTTAGATCCAGTTGTTCTTCCAGTGCATATCTCCCCGTGGTTACCTATCGAGATGTCTGCAAATATATTACCTCTTCTTAATCTGCACAAACCTATTACTCCGTCCCTATTATGTGAACTCAGGGCTGCCCTTCGTCGGTTTGGAGCTTTCGCTTAGCGGCCCCTGAAACCATGCGGTACCATCACCGTGATATATTCCAAAATGTAGGCTTGGTTCCACGCTCCCAGCGATAATATTCACCGCTGACCACATCTAATAGGCTCGGGTGTTTTTTCAAACAACCGACTGCATCTAAGAAGAATGTAGCAGGTTACTCTTCCTTTGCTTCCGAACGTGTTCGGGGCAGAACTGTAATCCCCAAAGAAAGTATCTGCTTCTTTCGTAATAGCACAGAGCTAGAAAATCTAGAGAATCTCCCTCCTGACTTTTACCGTTCAGTTAAAGCCTTGTATGAGGTATGCACAATGTCTTATTCTATATCCAGTTCGTGTACTGGGAGTTACGTCTCCTAGGAATGGATACCTGTACGACTGCACTTGTTGGAGACCGTATCTCAGGTTCTCGACTCGAGAACTCCGTTAGCAGGAACTACACATCTTGAATTCGCCACTATAGGGGTCCACTATTATAATTCACGAAATCTTAGTGACTTCACTAGTCATTTCAGTCCCTCACATATACATATGGATAGCGGAACAGTAACTATCCTGTTCCGGTCTTATAATGCAAACGATGGCCTAGAGATTGCTGATCTCCAAACAACGAGGAGGCACGATAGCGAGGGAATAGTGTCGGGGGCATCCTTTATACCTGTCCCTACTGGACGCAATGAAACTCCTGAGGTGATCGTCTTTGCAGGCACCAGACTATAGCGCTTACTTGGGGTGATCGAGTTCGGGCTTGTGCGCATAGAGTCCGCGCTCCTGGTCCAGGCAGCTATGATACCAGTGGAGTACAACGGTTGAGTATTGTAATGTTCTGTGCTCCTTCTGTGCCATCTATGCGGTCTTCTTCACCTTTACCTTCCTCCTAATTCGAGGGGAGGACACAGATGCTGTTACAGTACTTTATACTGTCTATTATCTCTAGTGTCTTCTGGTAAATATCAAAAATAATTACATCTTGTTAAAAGTTACCAAATCTCTTTGAGACAGTAACGGGCACACCAAGTAATCAGGCAGTCGAGAGTTTCATCACACTTTCCTTTTAGTTTCTTCCAATTTTGTACTCCCTCGTCGGTCGAGATACGGCAAGGATTCTTCTTATTCCATTACACTTCCATAAACTAAGGCGTCTGCGGGAAACTTGAGAAAACAATAGTTGTCTCTCACGTTCGACATACACTTGAGGGAGTACGGCGTCATAATAATGGTAAAAAGGTAAAAGCAATATAAAGATAGATGATACGTAGATAAGTAAATCTATAAATTATTAAATAAGATAATCAGTAGGTTAGTAAATATTACAAATATTAGATAATTGGTTAATATTAGGGATCATTGGATAAATATATAGTAGGAATAGCTTTGAAACCGGCTTGGCTGCGGAGTAGGTCCATCAAATGTATAATCACTTCCTCATGTTACATGTACGAGTAATGTCATCTTTGACATGTGATCTGTTCATATTTGGACTGCTATGTTAAAGACACTACTGTAGAATTCCATAAAAGACATTTGTGTCTCTAGGTTGCACCGTATTGACTCCTTGTGTAAAAGTATTACATCACGGACACCATGGGTAAAAAGGCAGAATCTTAGATACTGCTTTGGACTCGATATATTGAGAAGACATATATGCTTGTCATAACGTTTGTTCAGTTAGAAGGACTCCAGTGCCAGCTTGATGGGTAACCAGATCCCCCATAGTCAAAGCTCCGAAGCCCGTGAGTGGTCGTCTTATCCAATTTATGGTGCCTGTGCCCCTTGCAATCTCGGCAACCTCCTCTACCGTTTGCCAATCTCCCGTAGCGTCAGGCTTATCTTGATAGCGAAACACAATTCGATTACCACCATCTTCGAAAACGTACTCACGACGCCATAGTCTTTGCCACTGCTCTGTAGATGTGCCTTCGACCGCGTTTGCACGTTCCACATCCTGGCTCTTTAGGGCCAAGATATAGAGAGACTGTACATTCCATAGTCCGTCTTGGCATGGATAGTCCCTCAACATCTGTACAGCTTCATCGCGAGTTAACGGGTCACGACAGAAGAAAGCCACGAGTAGCAGATGCCATGCAATCCCACATTCTAGGGAGATATGACATGGAGGATTTGGGACTTTCCGCTTGGCAATATTCAACGCAATGCTTGCTAGAGACAAATATTCACGAAACAATGGAGTTTGCGAGTGTAAAGTCTCCCAACTGGAGTATTGCGGTGGGTTTTCGAAAGCATAAACCTGAAGGAACTGCAAGCGTAGATGTATGGCCCTTAGATATGTCGAAGATTGAGTGTCGGACATGAAGATTCTGTTAAACAGCGGAAGTGATGTGGCGTTCAGCGTAGCCATAGCCTTCCTCGAAAGTTCGCAAAACTTTTTAATCTCTGGGTTGCCTAAAAGATCGTAGTAAAACACGTCAATGGGATCTCCCTCTTTGGAGCCCAAAATACCCGAGTTCTGTATAATTTTTACCGCCATTGGGCCCACTGCGGAATTGTTAATCCGAACATTCCACCAATGCTCTTCAAATTCTTCGAGATTGCTAAACGCAGATGGGCAGCCATTGGTTGCAGGGCGTTCTGATAGCCGGCCCAGCAGGACTATGAACGACTCTATAGTCATGTCATTGCGTTCGAGGCCTCTAATGAAATTTGGCAGTGGCCAATCTTGACCAGTGGAGCCCAGGAGAACGAAGCGAGCTTGCGGTGCCAAAACTGCAAATATGCTGGCAAGTGATAAAAGGAAAGGTTTCGGGTTTGGTGCGACAGCATGTAGATAGCTGTGCGTGTCATCTATCAACAGGGTCAGCATTAGCGATAGGCCATGGTTGAGATGGTTCAACGCAGTCTTCCTGTTGCCCCGAAGATTCTCGAAAAATAGTAGCAGTACCGAACTAGAGACCACGTCCTGAACGGCTTTGCTGTCACTCAGAATTTTAAGGGCACGACAGTAATACCGCACAGCATTTTGATAATGCGTATCGTTCTCGAATGTCGGGCTCGGAAGCATCAATCGCTTACAAGGATCCGAGAAGTTAGATTGATGGCTAACGCTTAGTGCCCCGATTCCTATTGCGATACACCGGAGCGAGTTGTTGCTTCGAGCAAGCTGCGGCAGAGTCGCTTGCCATAATTCAGCGTTGGACACCGCCGAGATCCAAGGACCTCTGACCAAGGCTATGAATTCTTCAAAATACAGCATACCCATGGTATCATAAAAGTCGCTAGCACGCACAGCCTGCTGCAAATTGATCTTTGGGGCCGAGCCATAAACATTTTGCTTGGAGTCCCAGCAGATTTGGACCGGACCAGAGGTTTTCTTCGAAATGTTGACATAACCCTCGCAATGTCCGCGGCTCCGGAGACAATTATTGCAGTGTGGTTTTGTCTCATCGCATTTGATATGTCGCATCTTGCAGGTGATGCAACCCGTGCGCACCTTCAAAGTACTCCTACGGGTCGACTTTGGCTTCTCGTATGCTTCGTTTGAATTCGTGAAGCCATTCTGACTTCGCATTCTGGTCTAGAAATTATTAGCCATGACCTCGTCGCGTCAAAAGTTTCGAAATTGAGGTTTACAATTTTGAAAGATCTTCTGGCAATTTGCTTATGGAATCTGCCATTTATTCGTGGTTCAACGATATCGCAACAACAGCGTTGTCGAGGACAAGCTGGTTGACACCCGGAGCGGATTATCGTTTATTCAAGCATGCGGCTCCATCGATGAGCGACTCAGTGAAGCAGTATGGGGGCGCACAGCTTTGTCCAATAGAGATGAAGGTCGGGATAGCTGACAAAGAGAACTTTCCATAGTTATGGTGGAAAGTGGTACGTTACTTATACCACCGAAATCGCCATCAAGCAACTCGACTCATGTCCTCGTCAGCTTAACAACGCCTCAACCAAAGGTCTTCCTACTGGAATATTAGGTATGCGAGCTGCAAGAGAGTCAGGTTCTTCAAAAACAAAAAACAAAAAAAAAAAATACTGACGACTGACGACATCTGTGTTCAGAACTTGGAGCGATGTTCGGGGCTCTTAGTAGCGGCCCAATTGCTGACAAATATTCTAGGAAGGTGAGTCTTGTCATAAACAACTAATGCAAGCATCCTTTAATATGAAAGGGCTTTCAATTTCAGCCTGGTGCATTGTATTTATGCTAGGTGTCGCCCTTCAGGTTGGCGCGACAGATGACGTTGCTTTTATCTATTGTAGGTAGCAGTGCGTTCAGTCGGGTTTTGCTGAGGTATTGACATAACATTTTAGCAGGTTGCTGGTTTGCTGGCATGGGTATCGGTGGACTTTCCGTCGTTGTGCCCATGTTCAATGCCCAGCTCGCTCCTGCATCCATTAGAGGTACTTTAGTTGGTCTACAGCAAGGAGCGATTTGCTGTATGTTATGTTCAACCCAATCGATATGTCATTTCCCACTAATATTTACACCAGTGGATATCACGATATCATACTGGATTGGATACGGCACTAATTATATCGGTGGAACTACCTACCCAGAGCAATCAAGCGCAGCTTGGAGGATTCTGCTTGCGGTTCAGCTGGTTCCAGCCATTATTCTTTGCATCGGCTCGCGGTTCCTCCCGTACTCGCCTCGATGGTTAATGCTGGTCAATAGAGAAGAAGAATATCTTGCCGTTTTGTCTCACCTTCGAAAACAAGACGTAAACTCCCCAGCGGTTCAGTATGAATATCGGTCACTTCAGGTAGAAGCCTATGCAGACCATGAGACTTCTCGATTACGCTATGGAACTGAGAAGAAGACTTGGCGCACTGAGGTCCTTGAGTACAGACGAATATTCACAACAAAGGTACTTCTACATCGTGTTGGTCTCGGTGCGGGCGTCCAGGCATTTGGCCAATGGTCAGGTCAGCCGAGATCCTTTGCAGCTTCGGTGCAACTGCTTTAAAATATAGCTGACCTGCATAGGAATCAATGCAATCATCTACTACGCTCCAACCGTTTTTGCGCAAGTTGGTCTTTCGGGCGGAAGCATTGGACCACTAGCCACTGGAGTCGTCGGTATCATGATGTTCATCTTCACGATCCCAGGTGCATTTATGGTGGACAAAGTCGGTCGCAGGCCAATGCTCTCTTGGAGCTTGGTTAACATGGGTATCGCCCACGCCATTCTTGTCGCCCTCATTGCGACCTACGGGAGTAATTTTGGGGAGCACAGGACTGCCGCCAACGCTGCTATTTTCTTAGTTTACTGGATTATTGTTAATTACGCCCTGCCCTATGGACCGGTCGGCTGGATCATCACAGCGGAATTGTCATTGCTTGATATACGCGCCAAAGCAGTCGCTATTGGATCCGCAGTGAATTGGATCATGAACTTCGCTGTCGCACAAGTCACGCCTGTCATGATCACTAACATTGGCTACAAGACATTTATCGTCTTTATGTATTTGTGTGTCCTTGGCCTAGCCTGGGTCTGCTTTTTCTTGCCAGAACTCAAGGGCTTGTCACTCGAGGAGATTGATGCCGTTTTTCTGGACGAGGTTAGTGCAGAGCATCGTCTCCGCTGCGAGCGCCTTGCTTACGAGCTTGGAGTCAATCGCATGGCGAATGTGGCCGCCGCGGGTAGCGAGACTGTAGACGGGTATGGGGATTCGACATCTAAGCGAGAGATCGAAATGGTGGAGAACTAAGTGTTTCTGGATTGTGATCGTGCGTCACATCACATGTTAGTGATCCACACACGACACTCTTTTTACCTCAGAAATACCGTAATCCAAGTGGCCCACAGGTCTGGCTGAAAAAAAAACATGCTAAAATCGTTCCGCATAGTTCAATTGATAATCGGTGCTTTTTCAATAGTATAAAAGTAGACGGTAACTCTGTACTAAACGCTTTAGAAGCTTCGACAACACGGTATCACTGCAAAATTACTACAGCGCTGACGAAAGTCAATCAGCCCCAGTCTCTCAGCACCACTTTGAGATTTACATCTCTGCTTATATTGCCCAAAGAGTTGTCTTGAATAAGTGCTAGTTTCGACAATGGCGTCTAGTGAGTCTTTATTCATGCACGAGCAGCGTTCAGACATGGCTAAACTTGAGGCTGCTGGCCTCGAACTCCTCGGTCCATGTCCATCTCACTTAGGTGAGGCGTGGATTGACATCCCATTACCCTACAACCAATCGAATGCAACAAAAGTGGTGTGGCCTAGATCGTCAGATGGACTACCCCTTCGGTGCCCTCTAGTCATCTATTTCCACGGTGGTGGCCTCTCGGTGTGCAGCCCTGACCTGGTCTTAGCACCAGCCCGCGGATTTGCCACCCTCTTGTCTTGCGTGGTGGCCTGTCCAACAATCAACCAGCTACCAATGCAGCCGTTTCCAGAACCTGTACGAGCCGCCTGGGAAGCCTGTGCGTGGATGTCCGAAGTGCGAAACTTGAACGAGGGAGTGTTAAAAAATGCTGGGGTCAGTGTTGACCCGGGGCTTGGCTTGGTGGTTGGTGGACTCAGCTCAGGTGGCTCTGCGGCTGCTGTTATCGGAAGCATACCTGATGCAATATCGGCTGGCATTGATGATTTTGCTGGTCTGACCCCTCTCCGGAACCCCATCACCGGTATACTCTCAGGCTTGCCATTTTTGGTCACTGAAGCTATGCTTCCATCGGAATATCGTGGTATTTTGAAATCCAGAGATATGGCGTTGGAAGAACAAGTGCTAGCAATGCGTCATGATTTGGAGGCTCGGCTTGATGTGCACTCCCCTTGGTTCTCGCCAATCAATCTGGAGTTCTCTAACGTCAGGACTTTTCAAGGACATCCACCCAAAGTTTTCGTCTATTGTGGAGAGCTTGATCAGTTCCGAGATGATGCAATTATCTATGCTAAATGGCTCTCTAAGTTAGCAAGGGTACAAGTCAGATCTACCACTCTCAAGGGTGAGAGTCATACGGCTTGGGTATCTCCTCCCTGGCCTGCCAGCCACAGCCGCATGATCAAGGACGTGACACTCGATGGTATGGCTTGGCTGTTGGACATAGAGTGGGACAAAAGCTTGAAGGATCTACCATTTTAGCTTTCAGCAACACATTCGGCTAGGAAAGTTGGAAAGAATGCCGAAGAGATATGAAGCATCCTATCGTATAGAAAGACCGCACAACAGAACCAATCTCAGTTTGACCTACTGAGAGGTATGACCCTTGGGATGTGCGCTGCAGGTATTGTGCTCAGATGATTTGATAAAGTATATGATTGTCGAAAGCTATATTGCCCTATGCTACACTATACTGCTTTTGGGGTGTTTACGAGGGGCTCCACTCCCCGGATCCCCAGCACTACGTACCCGCAGTTCGTATTTTACCAAATCAGGGCGGCCGCTTTTTTATTCTGATTTTCGTTCCCTTTACCTTTGCATTTGAGTGCAGTATATTTGAATCCAGCCTTATCCCCCGAAATCTTCGCTCCTCTCCTTTTCATGACTGAGCTGGAAATGAACGCATTCAAACTATGGGTGAGGTGGCGGCCTCTCAAGTCAATTGAATCCCAAAAAGGAGAAATTATACGCGGATCCGACCAGGATGACCAGCGTCAACAGCTTCAGATCTCGATTACCGCACCCGCCCAAGTCCAATCGCTTTCACGCCGTGAAAGATCCTGGAAAAGTAATTTCTCATTTGATGGAGCTATTGAACCTCATGAGAACAACAAGGTTGTATATAATCGCATTGTGGCACCAATCATCCCAGATGTGCTGCGCGGCCGGTGCTGCAACTTCTTTGCATATGGGCATTCAGGCAGCGGCAAAACACATACCATGATCGGTTACGATTTTGAAAACGGCGATGAATTTGGTCTTTGCTTAGCAGCAGCGCGGCAGCTGGCCATTGCGCTCGATGGAATTAATGCGGGGGATAACGCCTCCAAATTTGGCATTGGCCTCCGAGTGTACGAAATACGAAAAAACAGCGCTTTTGATCTACTCAACAACCGAAACGAATGCTTCGTCCGCGAGGGCCCCGATGGGCATGTTTACATTCGGGGTGAAACAGAAATGCTGGAGGATGGGAGAGTGAGAGTTCGGCCAATTGTTACCAGGGCATGCTGGAACTTCGAACAGCTACAACGGGAACTACAGCAAGGACTAAAGCACCGCAAGTCTGGAACGTCGACCGTACATGATCAAAGCTCGCGGACGCACGCAATTATTGAAATGGAAATCATCACCGCAGATCTTCTACATGCGCGTGACAACGTGGTTGAGCGGCAATCCGAGCTTGTTCCTGTCGGGAAACACGCAACAGACATGTATATCGAGGAACAGCTTCGTGCAATGGTTCAGACGGAAGATGGGAATTACATCCCAAATCCCCATTATGAAGTGAACCAGCAACGTATCGATGCTGCGGAGAGCAAAAAGGCCCAGTTTGAATCTCGGGTGAAAGAGGCAGAAGAGCACGAATCTGAAGTATTCGCTACTACCGCTCGTACACATGAATGTATCGGCGGAAGGCTTGTTTTCGTGGACCTGGCTGGTGCCGAATTCATTTCCGGTATAGCTGGGGCTGCGCTCAAACAATCTCCTCAGGAGAAACAACAAGGGAGGCAGATTAACACGGATCTTCTCGCCTTGAAAGAAGTCATCCGAGCCAGGTCACTTGCTCAATCGCGTATCCCGTACAGGTCCTCTCCATTGACCATGGTGCTGCGGCAGCATTTCGAAGCATCGAACGATGCTCAATCGTCAGTCATTCTAACCGTTTCGCCGGGGGAAGATCAATATGCAGCAACAATGAACACATTGAGATATGGGGACCTGGTCGGTTTAGCAAATAGAAACAGGAAATAAAATGAGATTTTTCATATATTTTCAGAAGAATAAACTCGAATTCTAGGCAATCAACCGCGTAGTATTTTGATGAGGGAGCCCAGTCGACCGTGTGGCCCAATGACGCAGCGCTGAGATAAGCCTTATCGATAAGGGACAAATTATATCTACTTTGACTTCACCTCGGTAATTCCTCATCTACATCCTCCGTTCATCCCCCCTACCATGACAATCCCTCTCAGCAGGACCGGTCGACTTCTCTCCCTCCGGCCACCAGCCCAGCGACAACCCCACGTATCCAAACGCTTCATCGGCATCCCCCCGGCATTCCTCCTCGACGACTACATCCCGCGCTATCAGCTCCTCTCCTCTGTCGATGCCGCAAAGAAACGCTCCCGCGCCTACGCCCACCTGTCCAACTGCAACCTCTGTCCGCGACGCTGCGGCGTCAACCGCTTCGAAGAGACCGGTGTGTGTCTGATTGGCGCTGAGACAGCCAAGGTCAACGTGATCGCGCCGCACCGCGGCGAGGAGCCATGCATCCAGGGTTTCCACGGCAGCGGATCGGTCTTTTTCTCCGGGTGTAATCTGCGCTGTGTATTCTGCCAGAATCACGTACGTCACCTCCTCCCCCGCGCCCCAAGTGCAGCCTAGAAAGGGACCGGGCCTAACAGCACGCAAGGACATCTCCCACCAGCGCAACGGCTTCGACCTGACGCCGGAAGAACTAGCCGACTGGTACCTGAAGCTCCAGACGGTGGGCCACGTGCACAACATCAACCTGGTGACGCCGGAGCACGTGGTGCCGCAGGTGGCGCTGTCGATCCTGACGGCGCGCGATATGGGGCTGCGCGTGCCGATCGTGTACAACACGTCGTCGTACGACTCGCTAGAGTCGCTGGAGCTGCTGGACGGCCTGGTCGACATCTACCTGGCCGACTTCAAGGTGTGGAGCGGCGCGGCGTCGCGCCGCCTGCTCAAGGCGGACGACTACGCCGCCACCGCGTGCGAGAGCATCGCCGCCATGCATGCCCAGGTCGGCGACCTGTGCTTCACCGGCGACGGCATCGCCAAGCGCGGCGTGCTGCTCCGACATCTCGTTATGCCGGGCAAGGAGGACGAGGGCCGCCAGATCATGCGCTGGCTGGCTCGCAATGTCTCGACCGATCTGTACGTGCATATCATGGAGCAGTACCATCCCGATGCGCATGTTGGGAAGAAGAAGCGCGGGGGTGCGGACGGCGTCCGGTATGCGGAGATTAATCGCGCCGTGCGCGATGAGGAGCTCGGGTCGGTGAGGGAGGCGGCGGTCGAAGCTGGGTTGTGGAGGTTCTGTGAGCCGAATGAGGGCATGTTTCATTTGTGATGGTGTAGATTTCGCATCGATGGTTTGTACCTATAATACATGACGTTATGAGACTGCTACCTAGGGACCTTAGTATCTGCAGGCCTTGTCTGCCTATTGGGGAACGGCACTATGGTACCAGCCACCATGCTCTCTAGCTATCCGCCCCTTGCTGTTGCTGAGCTGCACCCTAAGACATCAATGTTTTCATAGCCTACACCGTCTCGCTTAGCGAGGACCTCGGCTTCCGAGTTTACCGTCCGTCGACCAACAAAGTCAATCCAGCCCGATATTAATGCAAGTCACACCATGGGATGTTACGGACTCGGTCATAGCGGCCAACAATTCTTCGGCGATCGTTATGGTTCTATGGATTCATATACTGATCAGCGTGGAATAAGGATATATATTTGACGATGATCCGGGCGAGAATACACTCGATCCATCCAACAGGACCCACGAGACGAACCGGGAATGGTGAGGAAGCAGCCCCAGTATCTTGCAGATGGTCCAAGTGCTCCAGACCTAAGCGGGTGCTAAAGATGAGTCAATCGATGCGGTGTTTGCGAAAATTTCGGTGCCCGATAAGGACGTTCGTATAAATACAGCAGTGTCTGGGCCTTGGGATTGAAGACATGAGAAACACCGCTTGCGATAGATCACATCGGGGAACGTGGGTTGCAGTGACGTGAAGCCATTCCATATGCAAGTTACTCCTTGCATATAGAACGTGCAGTCAACCACCATGGATTTTTAGAGTCTGAGCATGGCTAGTCCCAGGCCCACGGCTAATCTGCAGCAGTGATAGAGTTTGCCGATATGCAGGCCAAATTTTATCCCTCTAGATCAGACATGCAGCAGAGGATCATGCACGTTTAAGACATATTGGTTATTTCAGCGTTAGACTGAGTTGCTATCTCTGGCATACATGATAGCGCCAGATAACTTCGGCTAGAGTCGTCAAATGCGCACGATGGGCTGTCCAGAGACAGGAAATTGCGCATACAACTTGCATGCCTGTATGTATATATAAAAGGTAGCAGTCGCCGGCATTCTAAGGCCATGTATGCATTGAGGAGCATATAATACTGCCTCCTCCAGCTCATCTGGACGGACACCACCAACGCAAACATGGAAAACCCACAAGCATTTAACCTCTTCTACTTCACTAACGAAAAGCCCCAGGGAAATATAAAAGAATTATGTCGTCGCCTTCGTTTGCACAGCAAGACTAAAGATCATCAAACCCTGCAGGCTTTCATCGCTGAAGCCACTGACGTTGTCAGAGAGGAACTTCGCCATGCCCCCGACAGCCTGCGAAGCCAGCTGCCCCCGTTCGAGAACATCCTAGATCTTGCCGAACTGCTAGATTGGCAGCAGGGCATATTTCTCGCGATTTTCGAAACCTTGTTCTTATGTCTCCTGCAACTAGCACTTGTCATTGGGTCAGTACCTCCTTATCCCGATATCGCATAAACTAACATAACCTACGATAGGTACTTTGAGAAATACCCCGTAAAGTTCGTGTTTACAAAATCCACAGCATGTTTCACTGCTATCGGACCGGGTCTACTGGCAGCAGCCGCTGTTGCTGCATCTCCAAGCCTGTCCGATCTCCCGAAACTTGGCCGGGAAATGGTCCGAGTCGCACTGCGCTTCGGTACGGTGACAAACGACACGACGCAGGGTATCGAACCCCGTGAGCCTGGGGAACCAAATGAGAGCATAGCTATGATGCTCATAGACATCGACGAGGATACGGTACAAAAGGAACTTGAGTCCTTCAATACTTCCACTGTAAGTCCCGTGGCCTCACTGCATGATGAAACTCACAGGTCGGCAGCATAACCCGCGCCCCAGCCATATCTATATAAGCGTCAGAGGCCAGGATACAATTACAATCAGTGGTCCTCCCTCCAAGCTCCGCAGGCTCTTGAAAGAGTCTGAGACTCTGCGTTCTGCACGGTATGCGCAGCTACCTGTCTACGGCGGTCTCGCCCATGCCCCGCATCTATATAATGAGAAGCACTCCTCCGAAGTGACGGGCTCAATGGAGTCTTCCGTAGCCGACAGGATAATCATTAACGCATCCCCTCTCCTCTCCCCCGGCGATGGATCCCCATTTCCAGGCAACACGCCACGGGAGCTGTTTACATCAGTCGTCAACGAGATTTTGACAGGAGTTGTCTGTTGGAATAACGCAATGGATAAAGCTTTGGAAATCGTCGAGAAAGTACCCGTCCCTAACCCGCAGCTCTTCGCACTCGCCCCTTGCCATGTGGTCACTCAGATTGTGAATGCGGGAGCTACATACCAACCCAAGTATGACTTTCAAACGTGCACCATGGGTGATTGGGTGTTCACCGATAGTATTGATCCCTCCACAGTTCGCAGGGAGGATTCTCCCATCGCCATTATCGGCATGTCCTGTCGATTCCCTGGTGGCGCGGATGACCTGGAGCTGTTCTGGCAGCTCCTAGAGGAGGGAAGGGATGTGCACAAGAAGGTCCCGGCAGAGCGCTTCGACGTTGACCTACATTGCGATCCAACCGGCAAGAGGAAAAACACCAGCCTAACACCTTTCGGGTGTTTCATTGACCAACCGGGTCTTTTCGATGCTGGTTTCTTCGACATGTCGCCCCGTGAAGCGGCAAACACTGACCCCATGCATCGGCTCGCCTTGGTAACGGCGTACGAGGCGCTCGAACAGTCTGGCTTCGTACTGAACCGGACTCCAGCCACGCACTGCAAGCGCGTAGGCACATTCTACGGCCAAGCCAGTGATGACTACCGCGAGGCTAGTAGCGGTCAGAATGTGGACACCTATTACATCACTGGCGGCTGCCGTGCATTCGCTACCGGCCGGATCAACTATTTTTTCAAATTCAGCGGACCAAGCTTTAACTGCGATACTGCCTGCTCCTCTGGTCTAGCCAGTGTCCAAATGGCCTGTACCTCGCTGCTACACGGCGATGCGGATACGGTGGTAGCTGGAGGGCTGAACGTCCTCTGCGACAGCGACGGTTTTACAGGGTTAAGTCGGGGTCATTTCTTGTCGAAGACAGGAGGATGTAAGACATTTGACTGCGATGCCGATGGTTATTGCCGTGGAGATGGAATTGGGTCCGTGGTGATGAAGCGGCTGGATGATGCGCAGAGGGACAATGATAATATCCTAGCGGTCATCTGTGCATCTGCTACTAATCACTCAGCCAACGCCATCTCCATTACCCACCCGCACGCCCCAACCCAAGCAGACTTGTTCCAGCATATCCTGACGAAGGCCGGGGTGAGCCCCTTAGAAGTGGACTACGTGGAAATGCACGGCACCGGAACTCAGGCAGGCGATGCTGTGGAAATGGAGTCGGTGACTTCCGTATTCAGTCCTGGCCCAGGCAAACGGACACATCCGCTCCACATCGGATCGGTGAAGGGAAACGTCGGGCATGGAGAGGCCGCCGCAGGCATCACGGCCTTGATCAAGACCCTTCTGGCGTTCCAAAAGCAGGCTATCCCCAAGCATGTGGGAATCAAGACAATGCTGAACCCCAAATTCCCCGAGCTCGACAGCTTAAACGTGCATATCCCCAAGGAGCGGGTATCCTGGCCGCGAGATGAAGCCAGAACACGCTATGCACTGGTAAACAATTTCGGCGCATCCGGAGGCAACACCAGCCTTCTACTCAGAGAGCCGCCGTTGCGTGCCAAGCCCGACACGGACCCCCGGACATCTCACGTTGTCGCCGTTACGGCGAAGAGTAAGGTGTCACTACGAGGTAATTTGGAGAAGCTAATTGCGTACTTGGAATCTCGCCCGTCGAGCGTGGATCTGGCCCATTTATCCTACACCACGATGGCCCGCCGCACACACTACAATCACCGCGTAGTAGTCCATGGCAGCACCCAGGAAGAGATAACGCTGCGTCTGCGCCAGGCCCTTCCCACAGTAGACACCCGTCGCCCGCTAGTGAATACAGAGCCCTCTATGGTATTTGTTTTCTCAGGACAGGGCGGCTTCTACACGGGGATCGGGTCGCAGCTGTACGCGAGTCACCCGGGATTCCGGGCAGAGATTCATCGACTGGTTGAAGTGTGCCAGTCCCACGGATTCCCATCATTCCTAGGCGCGGTCACCGGTAGCCTTGATGCACGGGAAGTCGAATCTCACCTAATCATCACTAATCTGACCATCATATGCGTGGGTATTGCCCTGTGTCGGCTGTGGGACACGCTTGGGGTCCGTCCTTCCCTAGTGGTTGGCGCAAGTATAGGCGAGTTTGTTGCTCTCTATGCGGCCGGAGTATTATCCGCTTCTGACGCCATTTACCTGGTCGGTCAACGCGCTCTATTACTGCAGGAGCTGTGCACAGCCAATACACATTCCATGCTCGCTGTCCGTGCCAGCATCGATCAGGTGGCGAAGGCCCTGGACGGCCATTCCTACGAAGTGGCTTGCGTGAATGGCATGGACGACGTGACCATCAGCGGAGCGACAGAAGTCATTGCTGAGCTGAAGTCCACTCTTGAAGCCCATAGACACCGATGCACGCAGCTTGACATCCCGTACGCTTTCCACTCGGCGCAAATGGACCCAATCCTTGATAAACTCGAGGAGATCGCCGGCGGCGTCACCTTCCGCGAACCGAGTGTCCCGGTGATTTCGCCGGTGGAGGCAGATTGCGTGTTCGACAGCAAGACTCTTGGACCTTCTTACATTCGTGGTGTGACGCGGAAGCCGGTCCAGTTCGTCAGCGCGCTGAAAGCTGCGCAGGATCTGGGTCTGGTGGACGAGATGACGATTTGGGTGGAAATTGGCCCCCGTGCATCCTACAGCCACTTTGTCCGTAGCGTAATGCCATCTGGCGCGGTTACTATTCCTAGTCTCAAGAAGGGGGAGGATAACTGGGAGACTCTGTCTCGTGGTATGGCGCAGATGTATGATCTGGGAGTGCCGATTATCTGGCAGGAATGGCATGCCCCCTTCGAACCGCAGCTCCGGATGCTGGATCTTCCTGCTTACCAATGGAATGCGAAGAATCACTGGATTCCTTATACTGGGAATTGGAGGTTGTATAAAGGTGACGTGCCACCGACGGAGACTCCTTCTCCGACGCCACCAGTGTTACGCACGTCGTTGGTGCACTCGTTGGTGAGGGAGGAGATCAAGGAGAATGAAGGTGAAGTGGTTATCCAATCTGATATCCTGCAGCCGGAGTTCTTGGAGGAAATGTCCGGACATCTCATGAATGGGCATCCGGTAGCGACAATGGTAAGCTGTACCTCTGCACTGGTGTGTTTACGGTGTTAACCTCGCTAGACAATCCATTCCGACGTTGCGTTCACCATTGGGACTTACCTCTTTTCACGCTTACGGCCAGGCGAGCCTATCCCAGGCATCAATGTGAAACATATGCATTTCGACCACGGCCTTATAGCCCGGAAGGATCGCTCTCGACCGCAGTGCATCCAAGTACGAGGGATGGCGGACTTGACCCGAAGATCTGTTCAGCTTTCATGGTACGAACTGGACCAAAATAATAAGCCAACAGAGGACCCCTTCGTAAATGCCGAAGTAGAATATGGTGATGCTTCGCTCTGGCTGCAGGAATGGGCTCCGTCCGCACATTTAGTAACCAGCCGTATCGACGTTTTGGACCGAATGGCCGACGAAGGTCAGGCGAGCCGGTTGTCTTGCGACATGGCATACGAACTGTTCAACAACTTGGTAGACTACGCAGACAGATTCCGCGGCATGAAAACGGTTGTCCTAAATGGCATGGAAGCATTGGCCAATATCTGTCTCTCTACCGACACGGCAGGCAAGTGGACGGTACCGCCGCATTACATTGACAGCTTGATCCATCTGGCCGGTTTTATCCTCAATGGGGGGAACGCACTCAACCCTCGGAGGGACTTCTATGTCACCGCCAGTCTTGAGTCCTTACGTTTCGCGGAACCATTGGTTCCCGGTGGTCGCTACGTGTCCTATGTCAAGATGTTCCCCGTCCCTGGGGAGCCGGGCTACTATGCTGGCGACGTGTATATCCTTCAAGAGGGCCGCATCGTGGGGCTTGCGAAGGGAATGGCATTCCGCACATTCCGGAGGGTGCTTCTGAACAAGTTTTTCAGTCCTCCAGATGCACAGTCGGGCCCTGCGCTGGGCCCGGACCCGGCCCCTCGGAGGAGTCACTACCCATCTGATCGAGACGCTTCACCCAAGCCAGGCACAAGGAGCCCTGGGTTATCCAGTGTGTCCCCAAGCTCGTCTGGACAGCCCTCCGCGCCAGATACGGACTCTTCAGGTGGATATGGGGCCCGTCCGCCTGCCCTGACGCCTGACTCTAGTAGGGAAAATGCGGTCGTCCAGCAGGCGATTGGCCTCATCGCGGCAGAAACAGGTATCGACGAGGCCGAACTGACTGATGAGACTGAGTTTGCAAATATTGGCGTCGATTCTCTGCTGTCGCTCGTTCTGGCTGAGCGATTTGTGGCGGAGTTGAAAATAAACGTGCGTAGTTCGATGTTTCTGGATTGCCCAACAATTGCGGATCTCAAGGAGTGGATTGTGAATTATTGTTAAAGCAGTATAGTCGATAGATAATGGAATATTTAAGTGCAGCTCTAAAGCCCTAATTATCAACTGCTTGTCTTACTCCTTTTCCTTTATACAACTTCCATAGACCCTACAAAGGTACTTCATGGCATATGCCTCTGTCCAACAAAGCGCACAAGGCATTGTCTGGTAGTGCCCACAACCTTTGTAGTTCAGAACATTGCAGCCTACATAAAGTGATATTGGCAACCATTTGATCCCACGCCTCCAACCACCAGATATATACGAAACCACCATATCTTCAACCTCCCTCAAACCCAAGGTCGGCATGGATCCAGCCTCTCGGGCTATCAATTTCCGCATCCAATTTCAAAATCTTCGCCATCAACTCGCCGCCCAGGAAATCACCCTGCTCCTCCTCCAGGCATCCATCGCACTCTCGCACGCTCAAGACACCAAGGCGGAACAGCTCGTACGTCGTGCTTTGCACATTGTATCTTCTGCGCCTGAACCCAGAGATCCCAAGCACGCTGCCCGTTGTCAATACTGGCTCGGCCGCATTGCCTGGTTCCGCGACAAACCCACGCAGGCGCGGGGCTGTTTCCGCGCAGCGAGGGCAGAAGATGGCCTCCGAGGTTTGCGGGAAGGACATGAAATTGACGAATATCTGTTTCTCCTTCAGCGAGGTGTCAGGTATGCGCATCGAGGCGGCCAACAGGACCCGCTGCCTACAAGTCAGAGAGAAGGGGAGAGCAGCAAGGACTACAAGAACCCTAGGAAACGGAAGCGATGGGAGTTGACACGCCGGTCGCCTCAGGTCAAGCTATCTTCCAAAGTGAAATCAACCCCGCCGCACAAGGTTGACAGCGAGCAGCAGTCACACTGTTTGCCTCGTGTACAGTTCAGGTTCCGTATGTATCCTACCGGTCTGGCGTCGCGCACGCGTCCAACCAATATATTCGCGGAGCAAGAATATGAGGGACTTATCCCAGCAGAGAAATGGGAGGTCATCCGCCAGAAGAATGAAGGGCGGGTTGTCACGATGGAGTTTCTGAAGGGGGAGCGGGTGCGCATGTGGAGGAGTTTGCGGAAGTTGTGTCTCTTTTTATGCTAGTCTATATTCAGCGTTCAACAACTCAACATCAGCTCTATTCCATGCTGCCCAGGATATAAGTCCATAGTGGTCCGTAGTCAGCTAGAAAGAAATACCCCAGACGTAGTTCGCGACTCCCATCGCGAAAACACTCATGGTCAACGCCATCAGAATATTCACGGCATTATTATCTAGCAGGTCCTGCCCACTCTCTACCCGACGACTCTCGTGGGATTCGTCCTTCTTTGGTGCAGAGTCACCGGTGTCTTTCTCGCCTCTCCGCTGACGTGCCGCTTCCGACGCATGCAAGCCTGCAGCGCCGAGGCCGGTGGTACCGCCCGGCCGGGCAGAAGGATGGATGAGGACCTTTGCTCCTCCACTCCCCTCAATCACTTTCCCCGTTCTCTTATCAACGACACTCGCCTGTAAAAGTCCGCCGAGTACACTATCCAGAAGGCTTCCCAGTGTGCCGCACAGCGTGAACGCGAGCACCCACTGCGTTCGGTCTACCAATGATCTATACCCACAGAATGGGATAAGAATTTCAGACGTAACTGCAACAATGAAAGCACCCAGCATGCCAGCCATCAATCCAGTAGCGGTAACGCCACCGTTCGTGCCTGGTGGAACAACTCGCAGAGTGGGCGACGTGATCAGACGTGGTTTAGACTTAGAGAGGATACCCAGCTCGGAAGAAAAGGTGTCAGCTGCGACGGCAGCGTAGTTCCTAAGCCGTCGATCAGCACATCGTTCAAGAAATCATATCATGGCATAGGCCTACGCTACAATACCCACAACGAACAGGTCCGCCGCATGTCGACCGTTCGAGAAACACGATTCGAGATCTGACTTCCGCTCCTTCGCGATGAAATATGTGTGAACAAGGATGAGAACGGTTGCGACTATGGAATTGGCAAGGACTTGGATGTGGGTTCGCTGGCCCTCGCCGCCTTCAGAGCCTGTTGCGGAGAGGGTGAGACGTGCTTTGATGTCGTGTTTGACCTGGAGAGTTAGCATCTTCAGTACTTTAAGAGCACTGCGGCATCAACCGTACCTTCGTTACCTTGGTGCCGCTGAGATAGAACACCACCAGGAGCGCAAACGGGGCAGACCATGGGTGGAGGGCATGTGCGATGGCGGTGAACGCAGCGCAGACAATACCAAGAGGAGTGAGCGACTTGCGAGACCAAGCACGGTGGACAAGTGCTAGGACAGCAGGGACTGCAATGAACGGTTTCATTCTGGCGGGGCTAATACATGCAGCATATCATGGACGAGCTGCTGTCTTTTGTTGATGACGATGATGTTTGTGTGGGGGAGCTGAAGGTGAAAACATGCAAACACAGCAAACAGATCAAAAGTGCAAACATTACATGCAAACATGCAAACATGCAAACCCGTCAAACAGCAGGCGAACACGCAAACAGCACGAACTAGACGTCATCGGATATGCAACCGACGTCTGTCTCGACGTTTGTCCGGAATGATTAGAGGATTCTCCACATGCTAGCTAGAACGGATCTCTAATAGTGCTCTTGGTGTGCGTCCTCTGGTTGTCTTCACTGGTTGGCGTTTAGGTAGGTCCTTCCCGTGGGCTGCCTCAGGTGATCATGTCTGACATGGATGGAGACCTGTCGGATCCCTCCAAGCGGATGGCTTGGAAATAACGGGCCTAGGCCCCGTGTGCCACATTTGTTGGGGCTCATACCAGTGTGGAGTGTTTGCAGCAGGATGTCATACCCACCCGTTGACGGAGCAGGTTCTATGGATCCAGGAACCGTCTTACTGAGATGGGTAAGCAGATATGGATTGCTTTAATCATTTCCGAGATCTTCCAGGCCCTTCCTACTTCGTATATGTCTGTGAATCATTCAAATATTCCCGGTGTCAGCCATGTTCTACAGAGATTTCTCCCTTCTGCTCCCACTCTCTTCACCCTTTTCCTCATTATCCCCCCTCCTCATTATCCCCCCTTTTGTTCGTTCCGAGAGCTCTATTTGCTTTTTGCGGTTCTTGAAGTCCTCCCCCTATACAAATAGAATCCTGGTATACTTTATAAATCATACTTCTTCTCATTATCCACTGTTCAGTTGGTGGGTGTCACTCTTGCGTCTGCTGGTACTCTCCCTTGAACCTGTATACTATCTTCTTTCCCGATTTCAGAATGTCTCCCATCGCCTGTCCGACAAAGAAAGTCGATATTGCCGACATTCGTCAGGATGACGTGAAGTTTTCCCTGGTCAATGAGATCTACGCTGGCATTGACCCACCCCCCGGTACCAAGCGCTCTATGCCTACAATGCTCCTTTACGATACCGAAGGTCTCAAACTTTTCGAAGAAATTACCTACGTGGATGAGTATTACCTCACCAACGCCGAAATAGATGTCCTACAGACTCACGCCAAGCGCATTGCGGAACGTGTCCCCGACAATGCCCAGCTACTTGAGCTAGGAAGCGGGTACATATTCTCACCAATCAAGCAAAAAGTGCACTATTAACTGTTTATCTAGAAATCTTCGAAAAATTAAAATCCTCCTTGAAGAACTGGACCATGTGGGCAAGAATATAGATTACTACGCTCTGGATCTATCGCTATCTGAACTGCAACGCACCTTTGCCGAGGTTTCGGTCGACGATTTTGAGCATGTCGGCCTGCATGGTCTGCATGGGACATACCAAGATGCGTTATCTTGGCTGAAAGATCCTCAGAATCGCCAACGGCCCACAGTAATACTTACAATGGGATCGTCGATGGGCAACTTCGACCGTACGGCTGCAGCCGAGTTTCTTGGGAGGTACACGAAGCTTCTCGGTCCGTCTGATATGATGGTTGTTGGTCTCGATGGCTGCAAAGACACGGAGCGGGTGCATAAAGCCTACAACGATTCCCGAGGGATCACTCGGCGCTTCTACGAAAACGGGCTACGCAATGCCAATACCATATTGGGATACGAGGCTTTCAAGCTAGAGGAGTGGGATATAGTCACTGAGTACGATAATATCAAAGGATGCCATCAGGCGGCTTACTCGCCCCGAAACGATGTGACTATAAACGGCGTGCTTCTTCCGAAGGGCGAGAGACTCGGCTTCGAGGAAGCATACAAGTACGGACCGGAGGAACGGGATCAGCTATGGCGCCAAGCGGGTCTAATTCACTGTGCGGAGTTTGGCAACAGTTCTGGAGATTATCGTAGGTTTCCATACGCTGCGGGTAAACCAGCAGCCCGCAGAGCGGCGCTGCACGATTGCTTGTCGTGGATGGCTACTTATACTAACTCCTCCAGATATCCATATGTTAGCATCAGCGAGTCTTGAATTCCCAACGGCCCCGTCTCAGTATGCAGCGAGTGCCATTCCCAGTCTCCGCGACTTCCAGTCTCTTTGGACCTCGTGGGATGTCACAACCAAGTCGATGGTGCCGCGTGATGAGCTCCTGTCGAAACCTATTAAGCTGCGCAACGCGCTCATTTTCTACCTGGGGCACATTCCGACTTTCTCTGGTATGTTTATCGAACTCGATAACACGAAACAGTCTAACGGATTCAGATATCCATCTCACTCGCGCCCTCCGAGGAAAACCGACTCACCCCAAGTCCTATCAGCTAATATTCGAGCGCGGAATTGACCCTGACGTGGATGATCCTGAGCAATGCCATTCTCATAGCGAGATTCCTGATGAATGGCCTTCCCTCAGCGATATCCTTGATTACCAGGAAAGAGTCCGGAACAGAGTGAAATCGATTTTCCGGAAGGACGACGTTCAGCATAACAGGATCTTAGGTGAGGCACTTTGGATCGCCTTTGAGCATGAAGCAATGCACCTAGAAACTTTTCTGTACATGCTTATCCAGAGTGAGAGGACCCTTCCGCCTCCGGGTGTCGAGACACCGGACTTTGAGGGCATATTCCACCAAGCGAGGAAGAACGCAATACCGAATGAGTGGTTCACCATCCCCGAACAGACCTTATCAGTCGGATTGGACGATTCTGATGATACATCGGTCCCGCAGAGCTCGTTTGGGTGGGACAACGAGAAACCAAGCCGTACTACCACAGTACATGCATTCGAAGCCCACGCACGACCTATAACAAATGCCGAATACGCTGAGTACTTGCGCGCGAAGAGTATTCACCATCAACCCGCTTCTTGGATCCCTGTAGACCGGCAAGCGGCTAACGGAGCTCCCGATGGAGTCGACGGAACAAGCCAACAGGCCATAGATGACTTCTTAGCACGCTTCGCTGTTCGCACTGTTTTCGGCCCAGTTCCACTAGAATTGGCACAGGATTGGCCGGTCATGGCCTCCTATGATGAATTGGCAGGGTACGCAAGTTGGTTAAATTGCCGCCTTCCCACTTTGGAGGAGACAAAGAGCATTTATGTTCATTCTGCGCGGCTGAAGGACGCCGATAAGTCCAGACTAAAAGGCGTTGGGTATGTCTAGAGCAGCGACTTCCTCAAGGGATACGCTATTGACAGCTCTGCAGTGACCAAGTCTATACGAATGGAAACGGGCAATCTAAAGTCAACCCGGCTCCTCCCCGCAGTCCAGACCATCAACCTGTACAGCACCCTTCCCATCACTCTCTGCCGGTGTTCCTTGATCTCGACAGCTCGAACGTCGGGTTCAGACACTGGCATCCGACCCCAGTCGTCCAGAATGGTGATCGACTCGCCGGCCACGGTGAACTGGGGGGTGTCTGGGAGTGGACCAGCACGCCGCTGGCGCCACACGATGGCTTCCACGCCATGGAAATATATCCCGGATACACATGTAGGTTGCACTCTTGCTTCTGGGATTGTTCATTGTCTAACACAGTTTGGTTCAGCGGATTTCTTCGATGGAAAGCATAACATAATTCTCGGTGGTTCCTGGGCTACCCATCCCCGAATCGCGGGACGTACTACGTTGTAAGTTCTCCGATTTGGTTCCTTTCCTTTATAGTATGTACTAATTAGGGCAAGTGTCAACTGGTATCAACGAAACTACCCATATCCTTGGGCTGGTGCACGTCTCGTGCGGGATCTTTAATGTTGTTGCAAGTTCGCACTGCTATTCTGGGTGGTTTATATGACGCATTAGGACTATGGTTAAGTAGAGGCATATGTATAAGTAGGAGGCTGTTTTGCTTTTTATGTACTATTGAAGATTAACACGTCCTTGCCACTCCATTTGGTATATCGATATTGATATTGTTCTGGTGGTGGGTAATAATGGGGTACCTTGTAGAATATTATCGGGAGGAATGACATAAAGCCTGTTTCTTTCCAATTACACTTTGCTTTTAAGTCGACGATACATACTTGATCACGGACGACCACGCGTCATATTCAAGACCTGGTTTTCCCTGGTTGATTCTATGTAAATCTGATCTATCAATCGCAACAATGGGAATGTAGCGGCAATGAATATATACACAGTAGTGGTCCTGCAAAGCTTAAGATATTATCTCAAACATCTCTTCCTGGAAAACACGTGCCTCTTGGATGATACTTTCCACTTGCTCTGCAACTTGTCTTGCAGACCTCTCACCAACAAAGAAGAAGTGATTTCCAGACGCAGGAACACACAGCCTATTTGGTGCTGAGTGTGCATGGTCCATTAGTTTTTGCCATTTAGAAGTCCCTTGAATCCTAGACAACGCTTGTTTTTCAATCATTGTTTCGAGTTTATAGGCCATCAAGAAACCCCAGCTTGCCTGGTCTGTAAGCGCGTGGCTGGCGTCGAGGATACTAGTCGGGTATAGTGCCGTTATAAAAGGGAAGCTTCCAACATCAAAGACCTTAGTCTCCGCTTCGTGCGGCACTTCGTCTCGAACGAAGGTGCTTTCCCCGTCAAACTTCAACCCCATTCCAACCAGATTTATTGGGGTCCCCCCGAGATACTCCCGGAAATAAATATCTTGGGGCACAATCTCCCGGCCTCCATTAAGTCTTTCCATATCCTGTACCTGTTTATAGAAAGCATCAAACTTTGTTTGAGCAGTGAAATACCCCGCCTTGGTGCAAACTATCCCTGTCGGAAGGGGCCGAATGCTTGATATTCCTGGTGTTGCTGCAAAGCTAATATACTGGGAAATCTTCAAACCTAGCTCTTTGGCTGAAATGTTGAAAGGCACAACCATTCGACCTCCCATGCTCCATGATATCAAGACAATCGGGCGTGACTGGAGGTGATGCTCTTCAATCACTTTTTTGGTAGTCAAGGCTGCTTGTCGACCCCAGTCTTCGATCCGGAATCCGGAAGCTGTGCATGGCATAATTTCTGGCTTGTTTTCAGTGGGATAGGAGAGTGACAGAACTCCAAACCCCCGCTGACTGAGGTGATATGCCAAGAAATCCACTGGGTTTGAACCTTCGTGTCCTCCGTAGAAGATCCTCCCCAGATGCATACCCCCCGGAACACAGACAATCAGCGGCTTAGGTATTCTGTTGGTGACTGATTCAACACCTGGCTGGTAATGATATATGGTCGGGAAACCGGCAATCCTGTCGAGAACCTCTCCCGCATAAAGCGGGGGTATTCTGGATGACGTGCATGCAGAGTGCATGTTGTTTATACATGTGGCTGCTTGCTTGTAGGAAAAAGTTGATTCCTTTACTATACGTGTTTTAGCTCTCCAGAATATGAGGTGAATGGGCGGGGTTTTGTACACTATTCCCCATCCTCGGGCCGGCGGAGTAAAAATGACGCCCAGATATGATGCGGAGATCGAATGCCGCGTCATTCTATCTGACTCTTTTAACTGTTAATTCAGTAATAACATGGATAACATAAGATCTTATGTTAAACAATTCCACGTTTTCCAACAAAAGAGCTCGGCTTCTAGCCTTCCCACCAACGGATTATGCTTGTATTACGACGCCCCAGCCTACGTACATAAGATCCCTGGTCCGGTACAGAAACAATGCTGAAAATAGATAACATTGGTAAACAAGAATGTTTATGAAAAGAACGTGAAATAATATAGGTTATATAACATGAAAATCTTAGTATACTTTAAGGAATACATCGATAAGCGACAAAATTCTGTAGGAATTTCTAAAGTTTTCTATTAAGCGCCAGCCAGCTCGAAAACTTATCCAGGATCTGGCCTGGAGAGGTAGCACTGGACCTAGAGATAGTCTATGAAGGCGGGATTATAGTTGGCGAGGTCTTCTAGGAGTTCTATCTAGTCAGGGGATTTATTAGATGGGAATGTATCTATTAGGCTCTATCAGGGATAATTAGAAACGAGTTCCTCAATGCAACAATATAAAACGACTCAAGAACACACAAAAGCATCATAGGTATGGGGATGGGTTACGACAAATATTAGGCTGGAGAACGTAGTTGTTAAAGCTCTTTTAATATGATATATAATGCATACCCCGACTTGCACATCCCGTTATTTCCAAAGTTTTGTTTACTTTCGCGCATACCCTTCCTTCATACAGGTTGGTATTTTACCAGTCTCTCTCGCAGTCTCTCTCGCAAGACTTGTCTTTCCTCCCCACGGCTCAATCAGAAAGCAAAGTTCAATTATGTTCTGGTTTGCTGAGAGGCGCCTCCAAGCGCCACATAACTTGAATACGATCTCGGGCGCTGCATAGTCCCGAACAAGAGCTCAATCACCAATTTACAAGAACTTATTTATCGTTTCGCTTTTCTTTTATAAATACAGAGTGTATATTTCTATCGAGAGTGTATGGAGCCGGCGTATTGTAACTACAGCCTAGATCAAAAGAAAAGAGACCGGGACTGTTCGGTATTTCCATATGTCCTACATTAGGATAATACATTGGCTTAAAGCTGTTATAATATGTGTAAACTGACTCATCTGATGTTTATAGGAGTGTTGGTCTGTGGTTCCTCGTGTTCACAGTATTGCTGTGACCAAGCCATGAGCAAGGCAATTTACGCCGTAATCGCTACACATACCCCAAAATGTCTATGAACCAACCGATAATGTATACCTCTTGTTTCTTGGCTTGATTCTTGGCCATCTGGATCCGATGTTGGGATGTTATGCCGATCGCCCAAACTAGGTTGTCCTTCAACATATATATACATAACTAGCTAGAGAGATTTCCAAATAAATGCCAGGGGCCACTCATTAATCCCAACCCAAGCCACAATATTTTGCATCTTCCATTCTGAATCGATATGGATGTGAACTCCAACAATGAAGAGTTCATACACACAGGAGTCTGGACAGACTGGTCGCATGGGCGCAGCCATGGTGCTACATTAACACTACTTGCCCAGGATGCCGGCTTTCTAACGGCTTTTCTGGCTCTCTTCGTGACTATCGCGGCAAACCATCTTTGGCGCATTATTAGCTTCATTATCCACCAGCTTCATTCATCCCAGAAACCCAAAGACGCCCTCCATCACCAACAGCAAGTGACCTTTAAGAACACCACATCGCCCGCAACATTGATATGGGAATTCATCCTCCTAGCCTATGCATGGAGACACAATACCCGTCGTTCAATTCTCCGCAACGCCTTTTTTGTCCTCTTGGCCCTGACCTGGCTTGCGATTGCTGCGAGCACTACAATTCTGTCTGCAAAAATCACCAAGCCGGCCGGTAACCATTGCTTGATAATGAGCCCTAACTGTGGGCTCTGGACGGCTGCTGGTGACCTCAATACGACGGATCCTGATCAGCTGGATCGATTTGACACTACTCAGCTTCATGAAACCAACACAGCTACTGCCTACGCACGATCTTGCTATGCCAAAGAGGCAGACAGACTTGCACAATGCAACATTTATTCAAAAACTAGTCTCCCTTTTCGGACTACTGCCAACGCATCTTGCCCATTTAAAAGGGGCATGTGCCTCGAAGGAGATTCTGCAGCATTTCTCATGGACACTGGAATACTTGATAGCCGCGAGCATCTAGGAATGAACGTACCCGATGATGATCGATTGTTTTTTCGAAAGGCAGTGGGTTGTGCACCTCTAACTAGGGCCCCCTATATTACGGTGCATAATGACTCGCACCCATTGCCAAACTACCCCTTCGAGAACTATACAGCAGCTGCCTACCATTATGGATCCGCATATGATGGCAATGGGATCCAGAACTATACCCATTATTACGATACCGTAGTTACTCGGGCTCCAGTCGGATACATGATCCAGTAAGACACATTAAACCCCCCATAACGTGTATATCTCAAACTGATCGGTGTACCAATTAGCGCGAATTTGGCATATGCAGGCGATTCACCAGAATCGCAGATCTGGGTCCCCCGCGACGAGCTCAATCGCACCGACGCAGACATATCCATATTTTTTCTAAACTCCAACGTCATGTATGAATTCCCAACAGACGACCCTATGTTCAGTGCGCATGTCTCGGCTCTTGGTGAGCTTGCCAAGCTAGACGGTAACACCTCTATCGCCGAGTTCGACAATTGGTATATGGCGGATGCACCTACAACAATCCTCGGATGCACAGATCAGTTCCAGATCTGTAATGGACGGTCGGGAATCTGCTCTGAATTACAGGGTATCCAATCATTTACTAAAGCAGATAAGATGATTGAATTTGTCCAAAAATATCATCTCACTGCGGTACAGACCGACACTTTCGTTCTACTGACGAACTTTTTGGCCCTAAACAATATGTACTACAGCATCTATGGCCGCACTACGTATGCGCTCCGAGCACAAGAAACCTTGTCAAATCTCAATCAGGTTGCGGCGCTTCCCAACAATCAGTGGCAGATTGAAGTGCAGTCATGGTTCGAGACAAATTTGGCTAAGCTGCAGGAACGTAGCGTGGAGTTCGCGACGGGGCCTCGCCAGTCCCGTGAAGGGAGAAAGAGACTAGACCAAACCGATCAATCTCCCTTGTGCAAAGCGCAAAAAGTTCGTTGTCCAGCTGGAAATATCTCTTTCTCGGTGCTAGGGATTTCGTGCATCATTGGTATAGGAAGTGTTATAATCATCTCAAATCTGTGTTTGGATACGGTCATGGCCTGGATTGGCCGCAAATGGTTTCCGAGAAGTGGGTATCGGCGGCTGAATTGGGCGCTTGATGACAAACTTCAGTTGCAGCGCATGGCATTTCAAGGCCTGCAGGCGGGTCATTGGTATGGCAATACTTCGGCAGTTCCCGTCACAGAGAAGGGAGACTTATTTTGCGCACCGTGCGATGTGAATGAAGAGCCCGTAGATGTGCGGAGACCTAATAGTCCCAACATATCCGAGACTCGTTCAACCATTACGAGAGAGCAGGGTGCGTGAAGTAGGAGTATCAAGATGCTTCCGCCTTTTTATATCCACTTCCTGAAATATACCTAGAAACCAGTAATATTGTGACTATAATAATGCTTTTCTTAATAATTGTTAAGTTGAAATAACATGTGCGCAGCTCAACTCGGCTGCCGTTGAATTGACTGGAGCGGGATACTTTTAATACAACTCCTTGCAAACTTCCTTCTAATTACTCTTCAATAATCAGACATTAGATGGAGCGATAATTCTGAACTTAGAACTAGAGATCCACGTGGACATCAGTCATGATTCTACCTCGAGTGCTGAAGAACGCAGTGTATCCACACGAGGATTCGTGCGTTATGTCCTTCCTTCATTTATTGCGCAGGGCTCCATGACTAAGTCGAAGATACCTCATTCAATTATTGCTCAGTAGTTATCGAACTCAACGTCCACTCCCCTTCTGCGTAGCAAGGTCCGTGTATTCATATCAGGAGTCGTGATTGGTCTTGATGGCCACGCGCCTCTGTTTATCAAGAGGTCGACAAATTGAGGCAGCCCTAGATTAATTGCCGCATCCAGTGTATTCCCATGATACGCACAGGGAGTGTTGATATTAGCCCCCGCCTCTAGCAGAAGCTCGACCATTGTTTTGTCCCTTCTGCACATCGCTGCATGTAATGCATTCCCATATTCCCCACTTTCAGCATTAAGATCAGCACCTGCATGCAGAAGCACTCTGACGATATCCTTATGTCCCTGATATACTGCAGCATGAAGCGCACTTCCGCATTCACCAACTCTGCCCGACTGCCCGGCAGATATATCGGCACCTCGCGCAAGTAGAGTCAAAATGATATCCTTTTGTCCACTATAAGCAGCGGCTTGCAGAGCCGTTCCGTACTGTCCACCCTGCGCATTGACATCTGCGCCTTTTCCCAAGAGAACATCCACAATGATCACATATCCCATCAATGAGGCTGCCTGCAACGCATGTCCGTAACTTCCACATGGGGCATTGGGGTGCGCTCCATAGTCAAGGAGCAACTGCACGACATCTTTGTTCCCGCCAAGCACGGCAGCTAGAAGAGGGTGCGTGAAGCGACCTCCCATGGAATTGACATCGGCATTTGCATCACATAGGATCTGCACAATGTTCTGACGCCCGGTCCATGCTGCTGCCTGTAGGGCGCTTCCAAACTGACCACATACAGCATTCACCTTTGCACCCCTCTGAAGCAACATATTCATGATGATGTCGTGCCCCATGTATGCAGACGTCTGTAGGCATATGCTGTAAAGTCCTCCGTCGGAAGTGGCATCCTTCTCGAGTAGGATCTTGACGACTTCAATATTGCCCAACCAAACTGCTGCCTGGAGAGCATTTTCATACAACCTGGCGTCTAGCTTGGTTTCGAGATTATTGGTTGCCAAGATTGCGTTTATCATGGGTTTGTCGTTTCTTTCGATAGCAGTTACCAAGTGGTCCCCGAAGTCAGATTCATCAAACCCCATTAATTCATTATCAGGCTGCTGGGGATCAGATTCAACCGCAAACGTGCACCCTTCGAGTCCATCATACGAGCCGTCATATACAATTGCTACGAGCTCATCTGCCTCTGGAAAATTGGCGTGTTTATTCCCAGAGAAGATCAGCCAACCTGCACAATCCTAATTAGCACCTACCATCAAATACTAGCTACCCATCTGTTAGGAACAGATTGACTCACCAAATTCATACTCCGTCTGTAGGAGGCTCACCAAGGCACCAAACGCTTCTGATAAATGATCTTCGTTTGGCCTGTAAAATATTGCCTCTTGAGGGTGGCTAATAGAAAGACCCAAGCGCTTAAAACAGTCGAGAAAAGACGGACAGAATCCATCTGCATCGAGTGCCAACATGTACTGACTAGATTGGTATCCGCCAGAGCCAGTAGCGACTTGAACAAGATTTTCGAGATCCGAACTGAGGTTACCACCTAGTGTGCGTGGATTGAAATGATGGGACCAGTCGTATCGTCCAACGTACAAGACATCCTAATCCATTCGTCAGATTATTATAATAGTGGATCGTGGCTTTTTGGCCCAGTTACCTTGTCCACGTGCTGATTTCCATTCGAGATCGCATTAGTGATATTAATGCGACTGCAACGCTCTAGAGTCTCCAGCGAGTCAACGCTTTCGTGGCATATGATCCAACCGAAGTGGGACGTCGGTTGTCCCATCTGGGCAAGATTACCATAATCGCTGTATGCCCGCCGGACAAGCCAACGACCATTTCGCGCAGCTGAGCGATACTTGTGTACGTATTGTTTGATCGTGCCCCCAGGAAGCATTTTTGGTATGAACTCGGCGTTCGTCTGGAATTCACTGTTTCTTGATCCTGCATACACGGTCTCCAATTGACCCCATAACAGGATTCCGGAGCTCACACTAAATGAGTTGGATACGGGGGACAGACGGTCAAATCGATCACGGAGTGGCTTAGATACCACTGCACACGGCTGGGTGGTATCCCGCTGTCCGAATCTGTGACAATCTTCCAGGAAAGTTGTGAACAGGAGTTGGACATCATGGTCATCATGATTGCTTCCATAGAGTATGATATTCCAATCAGCTAACCTCTTTCTTGTGAAAGCAGACCAGGACTTTTCAAATTCTTCATATTCCTGTACTTTCCTCATTAGATCATTCCTCGTGTCCCCTTCCTCAGTTCCGTCCAACCTGCGCCTGAAATATGACAACGCATTGGCATAATACCTCCAATGCTTCATCGCAGACACTGTAGAACGATAACACTGCTCATCGCTCATTTCAGCTAGATATCCAGCATGGGTATAGAGTGTTACTGTAATGAGACTCTCTTTCATCTGATCGTGTTGGCAGACTTCACCCACAGTGTCTGAATCCCTGAGATCACTGGGCGCGGCACCATCCTGGCTGTTGCATTCTCCTCTGCCCGGGCTAAAGTGAGATTGGATCTCTAGGGGTATCCCATGCTCCTCGCCGAGTTTGTGTCTAATTTGTAGGATAGTCGTTGATGTTCTCTGGTTGCGTAGTATGTAAGGGGTGAAGGTGTTGTTCAGTCTGCCGGAATTCTCGGACTGTCCACAGAAAGTGGCATATTGAGTGGAGTGATCAAGGTACACTTGTAAGGAGACCGTAGACTCGGGCATTTTTGTTTGAAAAAGGATTAAAGAATACCTATTGATGAGCCAGGGAATTATTTATACCTATAGTCAAACCGACGAGCGGAGCATCTAGCCATCCCATGGAATTATGATCTACTGTGGGTCAACGAACACGAACAATTGACATACGGTGTACGCAATAGAGACGGCCAAACACGAGAATTCTTGGACGATCTGTCCTCGTATCTCTTATTGATTTCTTCTCTCCTCTTCCATGATCTCAATGATGGGCCTGTGTCCCCCGGTGTGCACTAGAGGGAAGGGAATAGTGGGTCCTGATAAAGCATCAGTTGACGATGGGAGCCAAACCAGGAAGACAAATTATAGTCAAAGGGTGCATGGTTCAGCAGTGTGGACTCAATACATCTCGGTGCTGCGTCTCCTACATCAATATTATTGATGCTGCTATGTAGCCTTCATAGGGAATATATAATGCGAAGACTATGTGCCTTAACTACTAACATTCTTACGTCAATTTAATTCAACAGTATAGAAAATTCCTGGAAGTATAACCAAAAAAGAATACACGAGGATAGATAAATCTAACCAAACGCAATTACCTTGAGACGAGCCTCCCCACGAATGGCCAAGTTGCGCAATTTCCTCGAAGCATGCAGGCTATTAACGTTATTAGCTATCATTAGTTGATTATTATTGATTCATGATTATTATTTAGGGGTATGAATAATTAATCTAAAATTAATAACAAAGCATGCTATAAAACATGAGTTCAGACGAAAGAAGATGGGGCATTTCAAAAGGGATTAGGGACAACAAGTGGAAGAGGAAAGACTAGGAATAATAGCTTGAGCAGGCCTAGAAACAAACCTTAGATATAAACGGTACCGAGCGTGATCAGAATGGAAACTCAAGTATTGTTAGATCAACTCCACGAAACAGAAGATAGGTAAGACCTTTCCTTCTCTGATCGAAGACGCAAGCCCAGACCGAGGCGGATTTGAGATGGAGATGGATGAGGCTGTCATTTATCTTTATTCAACCTTATTATCAGTGCTTGATTTCCGCGAATAACTCTCCTGAAGCTCTTCAATCATCAACTCCTTCCGTTCGTCCAAAGATATCTCCCGTGCTATATCAGAAACCTCACCCTTTTTATGAAGCTCTATGATTTTGCGTTTGATCCATATTCGCGCCTTCGCTACTTGAAGCTCCCAGAGTGCCTTTGAAGCGGAATGTTCAAAAATGATGTAAACTACTGCGAGGACTGTCAGGCGTAGATCCCTCAATTCATGACACTCTTGATCAGAGGCTTCCTTTCTGGAGATTACGTTCATCAGCTTTACTAGCGTCGGCGTTTCGTAATACATTTCCAGCTCCATCGAGATGCTGTCTGTTAGGCTAAATCTGCCGTCTGCTCCTTGTAGGCTGAGCAACCTCTCCAGAACGAGGGGCTCTGACCTTTCCGTATAGGGATCCTTTCTAGAACAGGAGGCATACCCCGAGGACACTCCCCATAAGGCTTTCCCCGATTGTGCTGTCTGTACTGAATCGGCAGGTCACAATCAAAATCCAAACACTTCCTATGAATACTTTCTGACTGTCTTCCAGAGTCTCCCAGAAAGCTCTCTGCTCCCCTGTCATATCTAGATACTGCTGAACGCCCACGGGAGAGAAAAAAAGTTGTCGGTCTGAGAGCTGAGGGCGATGGGGAACAAGCCGCATAGTTAGCTGTATTCCGTAACCGAGTCAGTTCCGTGACTTCAACAGCCTCGGCTTTTTGGATAGATATCTCTGAAAGATCAGTCGAATTTTGTCTTCTCTTCAGTCTTGCTCTTCGCGATCATGTCCTACGGGAGACATACATGAGAGTGTACTAATATGATTTCTTGCGACCTTAGGGATTAAGTACTAACCGGAGATCTTTCATGATACCTACATATATTCGCCAATCCTTTCCGAATTTACCACTACTTGTCAGACATTCTGATGGATGCAGCAGTGTATACAGATGGGACTGTGATGACGAAACAAGCAAATCTCAAGCATCTGTTGGGTGGCTCTGGTTGGCGGGGCGGCCCATGCCGCGCTCCCCACTACCCTGCCAGCTCTTGCTCGACCGCTACATTAGTGATCCCATATCTTGTTTGGACAAATGGCATGATATTCCTCAACTCGGTGCCACAGAAGCGCCCAGACGTCGTTCGAGGAAGGCAAGAACGTGTGCGGTAGGATTCCTGTGTACTTGAATAGCGCCGATCCATCACAAGAGCGATTTCTGAGATTCAAAAGAGCAGCACCTGCTTCCGATAACGATTCTATAATTGCTGTTGTAATCTAGAGCGGGCTTCTGTGTATGAAAAGGAGGATGAACATCCTGTATTTATGATTGTGTTTCTTGACTATCTACATTGCAAAGCTGGCATGCACAAATCACTTTCTATTACCCTCAAACCTTACCTTTCGTTTATCGGCGAGTTTCATATAGCTCTCATGTCTAATCAGATTGATGTGAAGCGGTCTGAGGTTAAATTTCTCGAAAGGCTAAAGGAGAGTAAACCCTCGGTCATTTTCAAAGTCATTTTCCGGGAACTAACATGTGGAATGAAAGTGGTAGATACTCTCATTCATTTACTGACCTTTTGCTTATGTCTGAAGTATCATGACAGGGGTCTATCTGAGTTTGATCTCCCGGTTTCTCGCACTTGTATCTCAATACTTAGTGTCCTAGGTATTATTTACACCCAGGAGAAACAGTTGGTCGTTGGCATTTATACTGTGTCGACTGGTGGTCTTCCTTGCAGCAGTGGACTTCTAACATGAAATGTATAATCTTCTGGTGAACTGAACACTGCCTGTTCCCCCCTGGAGTTGCAAGAGAACTCTACCGTTCATTTTCATCATGCTAAATGACGATAGGGCCCGCAGCAGATGGTTCATCGGCAGTAACAGTAAAATACGTAGTAGCGAGCTTCCCGGCTGAGCGAGTCTTCGCCCCCACTTCCACGCATAACTACCCCCGCAGACTCTCGGTAAGAATATCTTCACGCCTTTCGACTTACCTCTCGCACGGCTCACGGATCTCCGGTCTGCCCACGGAAGATCGTCCGTTTTAAAGACTCTAGATATCCCCTCCGGGAACGTTCTGCAGGGGTTCCGTATAAACCAAGTGTCATCCGTTACTGGTCAGACTATCCCGTCATGTCGTCTAACCCTGCCCCCACAGTGCTTACCCAGATTCCTTTGGACGAGGATGCCCGTCCACGCTACAGTGACGCCGAGTTGCGCGACTACTTTGAGTGCATCAATCTTCCACAAAAGTACCTAGACTCGATTGTGCTGAAAGACGCGACACATGCCGGAACCAAAGAGCATGGACTGCCCTTGCTGCGGGCCCTGACACGATACCACACATGCAATGTCCCTTTCGAGAATCTCGTCCTGCATTATTCCACACACAAGACCGTCACGCTTGACGTGGCGGAGCTCTACACGAAGATAGTTCGCCGGCGGCTCGGCGGGCGATGTATGGAAAATAATAGCTTTTTCGGGACCGTCCTTCGCTCGCTCGGCTATGAAGTGCGCAACTGCGGAGGCCGCGTAGCGCGGGCAATGAGTCCCTACCCAGACGTCCGGCGCAAGCAGAGCACGACTTATGACGGGTGGAACCACATGCTCAATCTTGTTAGACTAGACGACGAGTGGTACGTCGTGGACGTGGGGATGGGCTCCATGGGCCCCAACCTCCCATATCCGCTGCGCGACGGATTTGAGACGACCAGCATCCCTCCACGTTTGATCCGCCTGCAGTTACGGTCGATAGCCGAGTCGTACGCGACCAATTCCCCCAACAGCACAGGAGCGCCGAAGATGTGGTGTTTCGACGTCTGTTACAACCCAGCTGATGACGCCAAGAACGAGTGGCTGCCGGTCTATTGCTTCACGGAGACAGAGTTCCTGCCCCAAGATTATGAAGTCATGTCCTGGTTCACGTCGACAAACCCGAATTCCTTCTTCACCAGATACGTCACCTGCATGAAAATGCTCATGGACGAGGACAAAGAGATGATTGTGGGCAATGTCACCTTGTTCAAGGACACCGTGAGCAAAACCATTGGCGCGAACCGCAAGGTAATCAAAGAATGTAACACAGAAGATGAGCGTTTGCAAGCGCTGTCTGAAATCTTCAACGTGCATCTGACAGACGAGGAGAAGAGGGGGATTCCAGAAGATCGGGTATTAGCATAAAGGCTAAGATGAGAGGAATCCTGTGACATGATCGTGATGCCAGTCATCCTATCCCATTGTGATTTACACAATTTGGCTGTTGGTCCAGGCATGAGTCTCTCCTCGTATGCGTGCCTGTATGCACTTGTTACAACTCCGACTGTTTATTAACGTCCGGGTGGCAGAGCCGATTACTAGTCTATGGTTGCATTTATTTTTATTTAACTTTGTTTCAGCTCTATACTCCAGTTCCAGCTTTACGGCACTCCGTTCAGCACGTACCTCCGTGTGCTAGTAGTCACCGCATCGGTAAGAAGACTGGTTCATATCCAGCCAACGTGTGGTCGTGGCGAAACGTATCGTTGCTCGCACCGCATTCACACTTGGGGCCATAGAATTTACGGTCTGAAGGCACCTTGTCACTCAAGTAGAAGTACATGTGGCTCCTATGAGTATCCGTGCACTGTAGCAGCTTTGTCCTTCATTCATTCCACCAAATGATCCTGGCTGGAACTAGGCAAGAATTGTGGCTTGCTAACGTGGGTTGTACCTCTGACCCAGAGCCCAGAAAACCCTGGAATAGCTCGCCTCCTTCTCCAGCTACATATATCGATTCATAATGGATGGTCGCTGCAAGGGTCGAGCAGCCTGGGTGTCAAGAACTGTACCGCTGGCCATTTTTGCCTTTCGCCGTTGTCGCCGGCTGGAGATCAATGCAGCAGCGTCCCCCTGGCTGAGCCGGTTCCTAGGCTACCCCGCATGGACAGGAGCCGACTCACTACTAGATAGTGTACCTCGTAGCTCGTTCCAGAGATAACGGCGAAATGTCCTTGCGACTGTAAACTTCCTGGTCATCGAACAACAGCGAACCCTATCATCGATCATTCGCCATGACCCAGATTGCTCACGATGATTTTCACGTCGCCATCGTCGGTAAGCCTGCCAAAACCCGGCCGCCTTCTAGGGGCGCTCCACTAACCGTCTTCTACAGGTGCTGGCATCGGTGGTCTTGCGCTGGCTATGGCTTTGCACAATAAGGGAATCTCCTTCACGCTGTACGAGGAAGAGAAGGAGTACTCCGTAGTAGGGTAAGCTTCGACCTGCTTATCTTGTAGAGAATTAACCTCTACGATTCTCATACTGACAGTGAGGAAGTGCCGGCATTGGATTCGCCCCTAATGGCATGCGCACTATGGATCTCATTGAACCTGGTTTCCGCCCCCTGTATGAAAAGGTCTGCGTCGGTAACAAGGGCGAAGACGCCCAGCATATATTCTTCGAGGGCATGCTTCTTGAAGAGGGTTTCGGTACGCCCCGACTCCTTCATCTCGCTTGAGTAGGTGGTCGTGAATGCTCGTGCTGATTTTCCATCAACAGGTCGTGGTCAGCCATGGTATGGCAAGTCCGGATGGGGCCACCCTGACTTCGTTCGCAAATCCGTCAGTACACCCGTCGCCTATGCGAAATCCGTCAAGGACGCTGCTGATTAACCACAGGCACACCGCAAAACGCTACTTGACATTATGACAAGCTTCATCCCGATCGAAAAAGTCAAGTTCAATAAGCGCCTGACGAATGTCGAACAGCGGCCGGCCGGTGTCACCCTCACGTTTTCCGACGGCACAACCGCCGAGGCTGCTATACTTGCCGGCGCTGATGGTATCAAGAGCACGGTGAGAGAGCATGTGCTGAGGGATCTATACCCGAGCCAAGTGGCGCCTGTGTATGCTGGTGCTTACTGCTATCGAGCCGTCATCCCAATGTCCGAAGCCTACGAGATCCTCGGCGGTCTCACAGATGTCGCTAAGTTCTATTTCGGACCCAAGCGTAGCGCCGTCACCTACCGCATAAGTGGCGGTGATGTAAGTGTTTGATCCTTATAGAAGGCCTGCATTCATGGCATGAGTGTGACGTGCTAACATGTTTATTGTTCGACAGGAATTCAACTTCCTCCTCTGCGTTGCCGACGACGGGTGGAAACTGAAAGACGCGGTCACAGAGAGGATCACACATGAAGCCATGATGGCCGATTTCGAGGGCCCCGGCGTCGACGATAGCTTTCGACAACTCCTCCGAAAGGCCAAGCCGGTTAAATGGGGGCTCTTCCACCATCTCCACACGGCGACATACTTTCGCGATCGCGTGGTCCTGGTCGGCGATAGCGCTCACGCGTCTCTGCCCTTCCAGGCAGCAGGCGCGGCGCAGGGCTTGGAAGATGCCTTGGTGCTGTCGAACGTGCTTGCACAGCTTGCCAAGCTGCAGGAGCGCGGCGCAGGCCAGCTGCCACCAATCCGTGCAGGCCTGGCGGCATACGACTCGGTGCGGCGTCCACGTGCCCAGAAGCAACTGGAGAAGGCTGCTGAGGTGGGCCGCATGATCTTCTTCCAGCACGAGGAAGCGGGCGTCGACATGGAAATGATTCTGCCCCGACTGCAGCACGGTTGGTTCAACTGGCTGTGGTTTCATGATATAACCGACGACGTCCAGGAGGTGCTTAGCAGGATGCAGTAACAGATCATTACCAGCTCTCATGGGGCGAGGATATGATGAATCGGTTTCTTAGCGCTCAGCGATGGACACTGTACTTATGGGACACCATGGGCCTCTGTTTACTTGATGGTCGGTCCGTGATGCTATTAGCTTGGATACACTACCTCCACTTGTATATTGAGAATAGGTTTTCTCTCTGTCCAACGAGTCTGAGGGAGTTGAATCATAGACCCAATGCAGATGTACCGCTGAGATAGGAAATTGACCGCTATCTATGGAACATCGATCCAGAAAATAAGTTACTCACGACGCCAGGCGCTCTGGGGGCATCACCGGCCGTCGAATGGCGCAAGTACAAATATACTTGCTGTTTCACCGCTGAGTCGCACTTATACTGCTGGAATATGCGCATGTTACGGACTAGAATTGGCTACAAAGCCAATCCAATCACGTTGATCAGGCGACCGTTTGCCCAGTGGTCTGGTCTGAACATGCAGCGAATTATCAGAGGAAGACAGGTCCCTCTCCATCTGTTGGCAGAATGCGCCCAGCTTCCCATGACAGATCTATGTCTAGATCTGATCCAGGATAGATTGAGGCAGACTCCAGAGACTTATACTCTAGTTGATGCTCGGTACGTCACATGGTGCATCAGGAAGCTCATGTTCGTGTTGAGGGAGTCTCTGGTTCTCACGAATCCCGAACTTCATCCTTACGCTTTTGCTCAGATCACTCTCGGACTCCGCTCTGCATTTTCTCGATCGTATTCGATAGTCAACGACGAACTGTACAAATTCAGTCTGGGTGTGGCTCTCGATCGTCAATCACGAGGTATTTCAGCATACCTTCACAACGAGCGACAACTCGGTGACGAGATTGAGATGGCCTCGGGGACGAACCACAGGTCGCGAGAAAACGACGCAAAATGCGACCAGATTTTGATGTGCATTGTCATCGTCGGGGGCATCGGTATAACCGCTTTTCTTCCGTCGATCCGTGACTGGGAGAGTAAAGGCGTGCCCTACCGTATTCATTACGCCGTGCGAAGTCCGGAAGAGGGCGCGTTTCTGGAATAACTTCCTGCAGATAAGACTACACTATGTGCCACTTCAAGGCACGAACGACTTGACAATGGAATGGAAGTGTCATTCTAAAGCCTGGTTCGGACAATGCTCATTAAGCCTGTATCTTCTCGTGTGGATCATCGCGTATAATGTAAGAATGTATGTGAGATAGGATCGAGCCAAGATCCTATGAGAGTTTAATAATAACCTACTCGCCTGTTCGTCACTGCAAAAACTAACGAGAGCACAGTAGGCCATGTACCGTAGTTGTATCACATTTTATTAGAGGTCTCCACACTTTAACGAGCATGAGTATGCTGATGATGTTTGCATTTCCGCATAGCGGGTCTAGTATATTGAATCGCGATACATGTCTCTAACGGGTCAAAGACCTCGTAGTCAATATGATGAGACGTAATGTTCCCCTCCCCTCTTTGTTTGGTTAGCGCCCTTGCTGTCCTCCCCTTTAGCACGTCTAGTACTTAGTAGCATATCGCCTGAATGATTCCTGAATTCCGTCTCAAACTCACCCCCTGTCCCGCTCGCATTTCTTAAATCACGCAAATTTCCGCGGGAATTTCGTTTTCTTGATTCCTTCCGCAGGATCCTCACAGTAAAGCAACGAACCTCCGTACGTATTCTTAGCACAATGTCTTACCCATGGGTTCGGTTTCACACGAGCGAGAATATTAGCTTCGAGAGACAGGGGAGTTAAGCAAGCTATATCCCTACACGACCTATTGACGGGACAAACAATTTAATTGTTCCTTGAAAGCTTATCGAGAATTCCTTCAGGATGTAACACAGCAATGTGGCCCAGCAACCGCTCTGCTGTGCCATATTGGCCTTGGGAAGCATAGAGTGGCAAACTTAAAAATCGAGAACAGGGTGAACCTCCTGCGGATCTTGAAGGACGAACACGGTAGTCTTTCTAGTGATAAGCTAAAAGGCCTCGCGGCATATCACGTTCCAGAAGAAATGAGTATGAAATGACTTAATCGGAGCAAGACTGACTGATGTAGCATCGAGACCAAGAAATCTTCCAGCAATCTCTCAGAAATAACCGTGGGAAGAGACTCACGTTGCTGCATTTCCTTCAGTGGCAGGGGAGCGACAGTACTGCTTGTTTTCGTTCATGAGGCCAGTAAGATAGAAAAGCTACCAGAACCGTTCCGTTCCGGAATGGTAAGGAGTAGTCTCTAGAAAAAGGAAGAAGAAAGAGAGGATCTTGCAGTTACGAACTGTTTGTCCATGTACTTGCCAGAAACGGTGCATGACGATGCTTTCTTTATCGCAAGAATAGGCTACGAAGATAGATTCGAAATCTCGAAGATATCTAGTCTAGGAAATCCTGAAATTCCAGGCTTGAATAAAACGAGACCAGAATAATAGGTTCCTTATATCTACTTCTCTAATTTAATCCACGCGCTCATAACATAACACCGATATCCTTTATAAACCCTTCTTTGCACTTTACCATGTTCTTTGCCTAACTTCTCGACAAGGTTTCCTGCAGCATCTGAAATATTGCATGATCCCCCTTCAAATATCATGGTCGCCTGTTCCTTAATCTTAAAGGAGTGGTTCGAAATCCACTCAAACTCTCCAGATAATGCCTTAGCTCCAACCTCATTGGACATAGCGGCTGTGGGCAATCGCAAGATTGACGCAAGGGTTCCAGGTAACGGAAAACGTCACAGCAGTGGGCTATGGAATAGACGCGGCAGATATAGTCGACTTCACACGGTATCGCGAAGTAACTAATAGGGAGGTAGATATCAAATCCCAGTGGGCATCGACACACCTAAAAGTGTCAGACAAGGACAACAATGGGACGGCCGCATCGACTCAAAAAGAAATCTAGAATGTTGAGTCACACCTGCAGATGGAAAAAGAATTGGGTATTCGAAAATTTCAGCGGAATGTTAAGTCGCGCGATGCCAGTAAGGAAACGGGTAATTTAGAAAGTGCAAAGGAATAATTATACGGTGGAAGGGGCAGAGGAGAGGAGAGCATGTCACGGCATCTTTAAGAACACTGACGACGGTCCCATGGAAACCTCCAACGGGTCAGTACCCGAACTTCAAGTTCGTCTGACGCCAGAGAGCGGGGAAGTCTGAGTTATGTCTGCCCCACGTTCAAAGTGATTGGCACGTGAATAGCCATTGGGACATTGGGAACCACCTGGATGCAAGGCTTTCTTCGACATTCACTGTGAACCCCGGCGGGGTAGACGTCAACTTCTTTGCTAACCTGTTTGTCTGGACAACTGCATCGGTTAAAGTACTGATTTAGCCTGATATTGCGGGACGACCCAAAAGTAACTAGAAGCCAAACCCCTGTATAGGTATGGTGGAATCCGCTCTAGGCTGATCCGATATATCTGAATTCATATGGACTCCTCCACACTCCGTCGTCACATTCCGAATGTCATCCATCATCTGTAAGTTCACTAATAGGCTCATATCCAGCTCGATACTTCCTTTTTAATATCCTCACAGATGTGCGTGACCAATTTCGGGAGCAACCTCCAGCTCACTCTCTGCCGGCCACATGGCTTTTCCGTTTCTCTTCAAAACGGTGTCTGACTTCACAACGGCATGAGTAGATTTCACTAGCTCCCATACATCTCTTCCGGGGGTATATAGCCGGGGCACGCGGTGTGGGTCCCGTTCACAGGCTACGTTAAATCTTTATAGCAGAAAGTCAGGTGCCAACCATTCGGATGCTCTTAGTGCCTACCATTGATGCTAGTAGTTTTGTGAGATCCAGACCTGAACCAGGTATACTGTTAGCTGCTGATTCGACTATAGAAGAAAGCAATGGTGCTGAAAACGATGCAACCACCGGCAGAGTATATGCCTGTAGCCCTAAGGTTTGATGTACCTGATTAGAATCGCTTTTGGGTACAACTTTCGGTCCCTGGCTCTCTGATATGCGAGAGAAACCTTTTCCCTTTTTTTTTTTTTTTTTTTTTTTTTTTTTTTTTTTTTTTTTTTTTTTTCAAAAGTTCGGGATCTCGAGGCATCATTCCCCTGTAGAAACAATAATTGACCAGATTCACAGTCTACATTGTCGCAGCGGAGCTTTGAAACAATAGATAGGCTGGTGCTAAGCAGAAACAAAGCTGATATCAGTATTCCATAAGTGGATATGGACAAGGTCTTATATGATACATGCTACTTTGCAGAAGACGACTCCTAGGAAATTGTAAGTTAGTAACCTCTAAAGCTACTATCTTAAAAGAGTACGGTGCAATTGACTTTCAGAAGCACAGCGACAGGGGTAGTATAAAAGTGCGCAACGCAGGATATTGAGTTGGTTTGCTAAATAAATACAAAGAAACGCATGAATACGCGTGAAACTGCGGAAATATATGTTATGTCGGGTCAGGTGCTCCGCTATACCAAGAACTTAGAAAGGCGTAGCACGCGTCGTGACGGTGATTTCATCATTTGGCTGTGCATGCGCTCTTGCAGGTTGCTTTCCATTTTTAAAGAAGTTGGTAAATTTCGAGCCCCGCACAGATAACTCAGGATACATTTAATCGTGGAAAATTATGAATTTCTGCCATTACCATCCCAAGCTCTTGAATAATCCCTCACGTCTTATGAAGTTAGCCTTCCACCCTGACTGCACCACACACGCTACATTTCAGACCACGCTAAGTTCGAAATCATATACATCTCTCACCGGAGGACGGAATGAAGAGTTGCCAAGGAAAATTATGATACTCAGCACAAAATCGAGTACATACCGATTGAAGATGTGGAGAGGCTCGAACGGTATCGTCCGGGAGGATACCATCCGGTAACTGTCGGAGAGCAGCTGGGTGGTAGATATTGTATCGTCCATAAGCTTGGTTTTGGTGCATACTCGACGATTTGGTTCCCTTTGAGCTTCGTACTCCAGTATACCTATTTTTAATATATTATAAAAAACATAATTTTATCCGTAGTTTTAGATTAAATCTCAATCTCTACTATAATACAGGTTTGGTGGTAAATCTCTTCATGAGATAAACGTCCTAGAAGGGGCTAATCAGAGCAAAGCGAGGGCGCAAGTTTGGCAGGCCAGCTTTCGGGACAGAAGCCACGTCTCTCAGGTGTGGCTATGGCCGAAAATAACCCCTCTCCATCCACTCCTCTAAATCATTGCACTCTATAGGGCGCATACTGTCACGCCAAACTGCGTTTCTTGGCTGAGGCCAGTATGAGCCTAGGTACTGTGGGTTGGCAGAGTACTGCCGAAGTACCTCCTGGGCATGCGGGTGATCAATAAAGAAGTAGTGTCCAAAATTCCAGAAGGCCACAGTACCACCCGGTCATACAATGCGAGACAGCTCTTGCCATAACTTTATTGGGTCAAACCAGTGCGCTGACGGACAAGCAATCACAAAATCAACTGTTTGAGAATCCAGAAAGGGCATACGTTCTGCCTCCCCTACACGAAGCTGGACCTTGTCACTGATATCAGGCGGAATGTGGGCAGTTGCCTCGTGTATCATGCCATTTGATTTATCAATCCCAATGACTCGATTGAATTTGTATCCCATCCTGTGAGCTGCAACGCCATGGCCAGTACCGAGGTTGATACAGAGATTCTGTTTACCATTGTGGTAGTTGAAGAGGGTTTCGAAGAGCGAATCTGGTGGTCCAGGTCGATACTTAGCATAATTCGCGTGATTGAATTTGCTGTCTCTTGATAATTCATTAACACTCTCTATCCATTAAACATGTTGAAACCGAACTTACGAGAAAGTAGTCATGGTAGAAGTGGTCGCATTTATAATTGATTACTTTTGAGTAAAGTCTGGAGCAGACCATAAATCCCATTTAGTCTAACTCATTTCTTTAGTGATCCACTGCAAATCTGGGGAGTTTGGAATAACTAATATGGGATGCTTATGCGGTTGGGCTTTAAATTTTGGGTACGACTTGGATTTGCGCTTGGAAGTACGCTTCGGAATTAGCATATACACAGTTTCAGTGTTACTCGCATCCCTATCGTTTTTTGCCATTGGTAGGTCATAATGACATTCTTGAAAGTTTGGGCATTGGTGCATAGACAAACACCTCCTGGACGGTTCTTCATCTGATATCACAAGGGGAAAAAGAAGAAGCAGGTCATAGGACTTTTTCCGTGCCACAAATGAAGTTCTCCATTCCTTGTTTGTGTGGTGTTGCCTTACCTATATCCTGTCAGGGGTCCTATCTGAAGGTACAGAAGGTTCGCCGAAGGACCTGTTGGTCTTACTTTCTGCCTTCTTGGCGCGTGTTCCAGCGGTAAAGTGGGCACCCACGACGACCTCCTATGTATGTAGATCTCAGATTTTATTAGGCGGTCACACAACAGAGGAAGGTAAGATGCACATGCATTAATGCCCGAAGCAATTAAAGGCTCAACAATAACATGATAATGTACATTAGACCAATGACGATGTATTATATAGCAGTTCTGGCACTCTCGTTTTCACAAGATCCGTGGATAATTTCAGTGTGTCCCTTTCATTCCGTACGCCATATACTCCAGCTAAGCTCGTCATGACAAATAACGACCTCTTTCCTCAAGATGAAATTGTCACCTTTCCATATTTGGCCTGGCAGGATATCTATAAGTCCGTAAAGCCTTATCGGCGTGCTCGAACTGATCAAAGTGTCTCCGAGAAAGATGAAAATCATAATCTTCTTCAAACACGGAGAAGGACAGAAAGTACGGGGTATCCGTGGTATTGAATCCGAATTCACTCTCGATGATTATGGTTTTATGTATAGGAACTTTCAGTCCCGAATGCAGCAAACCGATTTTCCGTCCAAAGACATGATTGAGAAGATATTCATTCCCGAATGTGAGAACATCCTCAAACGCGAAATCGGCCATGTGGATTGGGTTCTTATATTCGACTGGTGTGTGAGTAAATACAGGTTTCTTTTACCTGTTCCCATGGGCATACTATGTTATCTGTCACTAAAATCCGCTCACAGGTGAGATCAAATGAGACATATTCCACGGTCCTCCCACCCTCAAATAATGTGCATATTGGTAGGCTTCCGTATTCTCTTCATAACTTAGTCTAAGTGACTTTAAGACCCGTCTCGTGCATCAACAATCCGACGTGTTCGTTTCCATTTTCCAAAAGAGGCTGACAGGCTCCTCGATGGTCGGGTCCAAATGATCAAGTGAGTCTACAGTTGTTGTAAGAAGAGTACTACTTATACACGCTAGTATCTAGAAACCTATAAACAATGAAGTGGTTGATCGTCCTTTGGCTGTTTGGAATGGCAGGAGCATCGACCCGTCAAAGCTCATCGACACAGATATCCATAGAGACGACTATATCGGTACCATTATTTATTCTTTGTTTGAACAAATGTACTATCTCGGGGATCAAAAGAGCACAGAGGCTCTCATTTTCAAAAGCTTTGATTCGGAAGAGTCGGCAGTTCAATGTATTTCACTATAACGCGCTATATCAACATCACTAACGCATATAAGTGTCCCACATACCTCCTCCAAGCACACCTCATCAGATGCTAATGTCCAACCAAGGCAGAGCATCGAGGTTCGTGCTGTTGTCTTTACGAATCCAGTTGAAACCGTTCAGTACTCCGACCAGTGATCATATAGGCTGCTGTGAGCATATCACTGGTGTTAGAGGGCTGTAACTAGTGATTGTTCATGGAGATTCACTGCCCATGCTGCCATTTTAATTCTAATATAGTACTTTCATATAGTACTTTCAACCTATAGACTCATGTAAAGAATGAAGACAATCATTGGCTTAGAACGTCGTATGCTTATTTTCGTTGCGGCAATTATCGGACGCATAGGCTTCGCTAGGAAATACAGAATAGGCTAGTCATCATTGAATATTTGTTCCCATCTTCCAGAGCCTTTGTGAATGATATTCGGGACCTCACGTTCCACGTACTTCAAGGATGAGTTTTCAATTTGACCAAATATTTCGAGTGGTGGGACACTTACATCTCGATATTTGCCCTCCATCCTCATTCGCAGAAAGCATTTAAAAGGCATCGTGTCTTTCATAACATATTCGTAAAACTCGTCCCCCATGGGTGATTGCGTATTCTTGAGAGTTTTCGAAAGCACATCACGCACGATACCCCATCCACCATGGCTTTCTAGCCCTAAATTGTAAACTAGAAAGCCAACATGGTTTTGAAGCAGTGAGTGATGTACTTTACTCCAAACATCATGCAGGTCTTCCGTCATAGTGGCTCCACCGGGAATCATACCGCTAAAGTCAACACCATAATGTTGAAGAGTCGGAACGTGTAGCCTCACACCTCCAAAATCTCTGATTGCAAACCCAGTCACCTCCCGCGATGAACGAGAAACTCGAGCAACAACATTCTGCCCATGAGATTCTAATCCAATGCCATATTTTACTAGTGGGGGAAGAAAAAGTTCCAGTAAACACGTCACGTATCTAGAATTTCAGTGTCAGCCTTTTGTATTTCTGTATATTATAAGTCCGTGTCGAGCTACCTTTTAAACCAGTGGTATTTCTCATCAAGGCTGTGGAGTTTAAAGAGATCCTCAGCATATGTAAGTGTGCTTTGCGGAGACTTTTGTATGAATGCTGCGGCTAGAATAAGAATCTCATTATTTCCGCTTGCTTTATCCTCCAGGTCTTCCCTCAGTATGCACGATAAATGCCGAGCCTCTCCAAATTCCTTTTGATGCCCTGTCACTGCTGCAGCCTCCTTAAAGATCCACAAATTCTGAGGAAGGAACTTCTCTAGAATATCGGATAGTATCGGGCCGGCAGTGGTCGTCCAGGGTGTGATAGTGCGAAGAGCTGATGTTATTTGGCATGCAAGAGATAACTTCAGATGGTATTTAAACCCAATTTCAGGCCCGAATGTAACTGTTCTCATGGATGCCTGAGCATGAGCACAATTTGTGGTCGAAGCTATCACTTTCACTCCTTGGAACCTCTGCATGATAGCGGGAATCTGCTGAGCGAGGCACGGGACTATAGCATCATCCTTGTGAACTTGGGGTATATGAAGTCGTCGCAGAAGTGGCCCAAGGAGTTGATCAAAGGGCCCAGAATACCGTAATTGCTCGCGAGATAGAGATATAAACGCAATCTGCGGTGAGAGCATTCCGGGAATATCACCCGGGTAAACATCCTTCAGCGGAGGTTGTGCATAGCAGAGCCGGTGGAACTAAAATTATCGAAGCTTGTTAGACATTAGTATTGAAGATATGGTTTTGACGTACTGGGTGTGTTGGATGCCCATGGATCAAAGATTGTTCCCACTGGATACTACTTGAGTCTTCCAAGCGAAGGGGCCTCCTTGTCTCTTCAATTTGCATCCAAACAACTACTCAGAAGTCAGTAATTGCATCTGTGATTAGTGGAACAGGGTCCAAGAAACCCTGATTTGCTGCAGAATTGCGCAGTTCAAGTGCTATGTCGTCAATGACTTCTATTCCGATGTGTGCTGGTACTGACGGTATCAAAAATGAAACCAGTACTCCTGGATCAAGCTCTTCTGCCTCATTCTGGTTTATTTTGATGATCACTGGCCGTGTTAAATCTGCAGGTCGAATGATAGGTTGAACTTTTGTGTTTTTGATCACAACAATTGCCTCGGGTCTGAGGTTAACAGTTGCCCACATTTGACCTTGAAAGTCCTTTGTTCGATTTTGTAGATACAGCTGGCGCTGGTGGCAATGAGGGCTGTGATCTATTGCCTCAACAAGCCCTTCATTGATTAATTCTGCCAACAACCGCCGCGTTGTCTCAAATTTTGCATCGTCGGCCAGCGAATCTCGTGTCATTTTCTGTCGAACTTTTTGAAGTGTCAATGCGAAAATCCTTAACACTGCAAATTCTGTTAGATGTGCTGGGTACTGTGTGAGACGATAGAGTTATCCTTTACATCTCATCGACATAGAGGAGGGAACGGCTTGGTCATTTTGACATCTAGAGATTTGCTTGACTTGGGAAATGTTCACCACGAATTACCCCTCCAGCCGTTTACAGGATCTTCGCTAATCCATTTTGTTGCATAATTTCACACCACATGTTTTTAAACGTATCTTAAACAGCCATTATAGTGCTGGATATGGCTTATACTGACCTTTCTGTCCTGTTTATTATGAAGCAGTGTATTCAGAATACTCACACTCATGCTGCGTCTTTGGTTTTAGCGGTCCTACAATCTTGGAATATCTGCGGCCAGAAGGGGTGGTCGTTACATAGGTACAATTTCTTGACAGATGCACGAACGCATTGCTACCCAAGTGGGACCACATGACCTTGTGCATATGAGGTACGCCATTTACCAAGCTTTTACAACTCACCACATATATCATAATGTACTAGATCGGCCAATCCCTGATCGGAATCTCTCGATCGCACGTCTTCTCACTGTATTTACTAGAATGCAACGCGATGTATTATTGTCATTCCGACATCACCCTGCAGACTTGCCTGATTATCTGACTGCATGGACTTTTATTCAAATGTCGGCTTCTTTGACTACACTGCTTTGCTGCTAAAACTAGAGAACAGGTAGCATCCATTAATACACCCTTTCAGTAGATAAACCACCACACTAAATCTTCCCAATCCGTTCCCTGGGCCTTCTTGTTCATACTTTTTCAGTTCCCTATATCGAGATTCGGCATGAAATACGCCAATTCCTTGGCCTATATTCCCTATTTCTCAAACAGTGACACTGTTCTACAGCAGACTCTAGACAAACCTAGCGAGCGAATACAATTGAGCGATGGCATTCCAGACAAATTACTGTTCCCAATGGCATGGAGGGGAGAGGACCTATTATTTGACGGGTCTCAAGGAGTGAACACAGAATACACTTTGCATCTTGATGCCGGTCATTTAAAAGAGATCAACGAAGCTCGTGCACCCTTTAAATGTAAGATTACCCTGGTCATTTGTTACAAACAGCATTCACAAGCTGCATTTCAACCGCGCGTATGCTTGCACTCTACTCCCCAGTCATGGTCTTCCCGGCCGTACATAATATCCCGAATCCAGGCTTTAATAGCGGCTGTGTATTCACCAATAGTGGCTCCTTCATGGGGACTGTGAGGTCCCTACAGCGGAAGTTAATAGTCGACACCGGACAGACAAAATATGCGGTGCCACAAAGGCTTTCAGTAGCCAACCCTCATCGAGAGCATCCACAATTTCATCCATAGCATACTTCCGCTCCACGACCTCCAGAGGTTCCATCACCACCTTGTTTCCTTCAACCGATAGCATCTCCCTTACCAACTGTAAAATACTCCGCCTAGTGACACCATCGAGAATCATCCTATCATCCAACGGAGCCTTGACCAACTGGAGCTGGCCCTCTCGGGTTCGCCAAACAACAAAAAAGTTGCTCGGTCCACACTCCGTAACCCATCTCTCCTCACCGAACAACCACAAAACCTGGTCATAACCACTTCGGCGGGCCTCCAAAGCCGGCACCAACGCCGGCCCATAGTTACTCCCCACTTTTGCATACCCAAAACCCCCAGGCCACGCTCGGATTGTACCATCCCCACTCGCCATAACCCGCAAGGGTTGCTCGCCCATCTCGGGCATATATGTTGCGATGATGAACAACATGGCTGTATCAGGGGCATGCGGGCCCAACCCTTCATGCATGCCGATCATGGCAGGACGAAGGTACAGAAACGAGCCTGGCTGCGACATTGGCAGAAACTTATCTGCGTCGACCTCCAGCAAGGCTTCGATCAGCGCCACGAACGCATGCGGATCGACGTCTGGGAGGGCGACTCGGGCCACGGAGATGCGCATGCGATGGGCGTTGCAATCCGGGGCGTAATAGACGTACTTTGCCATCATAGCCGCGGTAGGCCTTCAGGCCCTCGAAGCATCCGTGGCGTGGTGCAGAGCCGACGCATTGGGCATGATGGCGAGCGGGCCGTAGGGCTTCAGCTCTGGGGCTTCCCAGCCGGTCGAGGAATGCCAGACGGCGGAGCTCATGTGGTCTGTGCAGAAAGCGCTGGTCTTGCGGATAGGGTCATCTTGCGTAGGGACTTCTTTGGGGTTGTAGTGAGAGTGATTCGGAGGGTAGATGGGTCCAAGGGCGAAGCCATAATTGATTGAATGTCGTTGTATGAGAGTGTAGCATATGAGAGAATGTGTGTGTATGTCAGCAGGGTATTGACAGGAAAGGATTTGCTGACGAGAATTTGTTGCTTTATACTTAAGATTGGCGATGCTCCACTGGTGAAAAGTCCGAAACATATACATACGCCGGTAATAGGCGGTTTTTGCATGCACAGACGGGCTTTATTCCTTCGGCGTAATAGTAATACACCGAATGTAATATTCTGGGCCCATCGTCAGCCTTGCACGATATACTATATAATTATAGGGACTTGTTTATCAACCAAACCATTGTAATGGCTTTGAGAAGAAAGATAGGGAAATAGGATGCGTGGCGATTGTGGAGGTACTTACCAACGTGTAGGCAAATGCAACGAGCTGCCACCTGTATGATCAGATATAACGAAACATATTATTGCGTACACTCCGCTTCATAGTGCTAGGCTTCCCATCTTCATATTCAATTCCGGAGGCGCCGCCGCCTCCAGACATCTGCTCCAGTCTTTCACGGAGTTCTTCATCCGTCTGGGAAATTGACTTGGACGCTTTTGCGTTCTGAGCATTATCAGGCTGTGAATCACTCTTCTGAGTAGCCCCTTTCTTTTGACACTGATCTAATCTACATGTTAGCTTGGAATAGCGCGGCTGGACACTGGACTGACTTTTGTTGGCGTCTAATCGATGTGGCGCGGAAGTTATTATGCGCCGTTGTAGAATGACATTAGGGGGATGTGATGAAGTCTTCCGCGAGCGCTGTAGCAGGATTCGTAATAGCTTCATTTCCAACGGAGACCGAGAAACAATTGAACGAATTGTTGATATCACAACATAAATGGATGCAGATGACGAAAGAGAGACCAGCCCGTCACATGATCAGTGGGGTCTCACGTGATATCTCCCCGCTATCTCCGGACGGAATCGAATCACCCAAACTCTCCACTTCAGCCTCTCCTCTCCCAACTCTCATCCACGCAGCCTGCCACCATGAGCGCCCAAGCGTATTACGAACTCTATCGCGGGAGTAGGTATGGATTTCTCGCGATAGGCTGACACCTCCGTCGGGAAATCCCGTTACTAACGACAGCAGTCTCGGCCTTTCCTTGACCGACACACTGGACGATTTGATCAACGATGGCCGCATCGAGCCTCAACTGGCGATGAAGATCCTCTCGACCTTTGATAGGGTGATTACGGAGGTGCTCGCAGACAAAGTGCGGGCCCGGTTGACCTTCAAGGTTAGATACAGACATGCCTTCCCCCGATTCCCGTTCGGAAGGGGCAGACTTGCTCACATGGAGTGAACAACCAACAGGGCCATTTGGATACGTACCGTTTCTGCGACGAAGTGTGGACTTTTCTCATCAAAGATGTCAACTTCAAGCTGGATAACCAGACGATGGTGACGGCGGATAAGGTCAAGATCGTGAGCTGCAATAGTAAGCGGCCTGGTGAGGCATAGGGTGGGTTTCGGTCACGTTTTCTTGCGGCGTTATCATCGGTTGACAACGACGGCTGGCGTTTGCTTTGCTGGTTTACGGCTGGACATTTCATGGCACTTTGTGGCGTTGGGTCTGATTTTGCGTGCATACCATCATAGTCGCCGTTTCAGTTTAGAATGGTATACCAGAATGTAAGACGGGCTTATGTCCTGGTTGAATGTCTTCGGTAGATCTCAGAACAATATTGCTTCTCATGCCGCCAATAGATGTTATCTGCGCCAGCGCCATGTTCATGGAGGCAAGAAGAAATATGATACTCTTTCGTTATAGGCCGTCTGTCACTTTGTAGGAACTAGATTCCGTATACATGCTCTCAGGTAATTTGGCTAGAGGAAAACAGAGTATGTGCAGTAAGAGCTACCTAGAAGAGGAGGGTCGATTGAGGGGCCGAGTGGAATGCACTGGTCTTAGATAAGTAAATAACTACATGGATAATGTCTCGTGAACTGGAAATATATCTTCGTAGGTAGGCTGATTTATCATCTACCCTTTTCTCGCCTTTTCTCTTCTTCCTTTCTCCTACCTATACTGATTTGACCTTCGTATATCCTTATAGGCGTCCAACTACCATGGCTAAATACACGAGCCAGTAGTTAAGTCTCCCCTTTCGTTCAAGTAGGGTTATAATTCGTCTTGGATGTCAACAAAGATGCTATGTGTGGCCATTCCTGGTCTTCGAATGGCGTATCCAATATATATATATATTAACGACGAATGTCTATAACCATCAGCTTTATTTCTCTTCGCATGCAGCCAACCATCTAATGCAAGGTATTTCTGCCAGATCTCGTCATGTTCAAGGGTCGGATCAGCATTTCTACTATTCATACTTCAAGTAATGTGCCAGCCACAGGAGATTCGTAAGGAAACCTAAAAAAGCTGGCGCATCTACATTCAGAAATTCCATATTACGGGACCTGACATCCTGTTTGCTGCCTGTAGTTTACGTTTTGTTGTAGTAGTCAAGCACTCCCACTATATATATACAGTCAGCCACTGATAAGCCGAGTTGCGGAGGCGGGAGATCTCCCGCTGATCGCAAGCTCAACCTCCCTCCCACCACCACTCTACATCTCCCCATCTCTCTCTCCGCCCACCACCAGCCCACGGACTGACTCAAATCCAACACCATGCCTCGCACCCTCCCCTGGCTCACCAACCCAGCCAGCGACAAAACCCCCAAGAAACTGACCCCGGGAGCCACCGCGCGCAAGAAGAACGATGCCGATGCCGCCGCCACGCCGCGTCCGCGCAACCGCGATTTCTTTCGATCCTGTACGGTGCCTATCCAAGCAACATGTACAACATAGCCTCCGCTAACAAACCCACTCCCAGCGCCAACACCTCCCTCCTCACCAATCCACCGCTGTCCATCAGAAGAGTACATCCCCCCATTCCCAGATGAACACACCCCACCCACTAATGAACGAACGCAGATCGCCGATCGAAGGCCTCGACCACGACGACATCTACATGATGGTCGAAGACGAGTTCTACGCCGTCGCGCAGACCTTCACCCAACATCTCCATTACGCCGAATACGTCCGACGCAAAAAGGAAGCCAAGCGCCAGAACGCCGACGCCATCCGCCAGCTCGCCCGTCCCACCGACGGGGTCACCCCAGTCAGCCCGGACATGATCCGGCGCGATGCGGCCGAGGCGCTTGCCCGGCGGCAGGATTCCGGGCTGGAGCAGATGGCGGGCCGTCGGCCGCGGGTGGACTCCGAGGAGGAGGGAGGCGACGAAGACGACGAAGACGACGACGAGGCGGATGATGCGTTCGCGGGGACGTCGCTGCATGGGTTGATGACGAGCCCGCGCAAGGCGCGCTCGCTGGTTGGGATGCAGGGGGTGCGGTCGACGACGAGGGCGGCGGCGGGGTTTCTACGCGCGGGGACTACGGCTACGACGGGGGAGGAGACGCGGTCGGAGGAGGATGATGATTTGGATGCCCCGCCGAGAGGCACGCCGACGGCGGTGAGGGTGAGGCCCGGCGCGGGCGGTCCGGAGACGAAGACTGGGACGAAGGCCTCGAGTCTGGGGGTTCGTGGCGGGCGGACACCGCCGCCGCAGGCGCAGATACAGACTACCGAGAAACGCAGGGAGCAGGTGGGAGCTAAGAAACGAGGATTGCTTTTTGATGATGAATTCGACCAACTGCCAGAGTTGGGGAGACCGGACAAGGCGGCCCGGCAGAGCGCGAGGCCGCGGTCGATGTCGGGCTCGACGTCTATCGACAAAACAGAGAATGCTCGCAGAAGCGAGGGCTCGAACAGGTCACGGCTCAACGAAGTTCCCACCTTCCTGCTGTAGTCATACACGCTCTTGTGTCGGTTTTTTTGTTTTCTTTTTGTCGGGTGTGGTTTTGGACGCGAGGGCCACTCCCTCGACATCAGGCTTTGGGCAGCCTATTCGTGGTCTGGTAGGGGCTGCATGCCCTTCACGCTGAGTCTGCGCACCTGTGCCCGGATGGTGTCTGCGGCAGACGACGGCGGGTACTCGACGGCTTGGACCATGACGTGCTTCTCCAGGGTGGAACCGCGACTATGCAGGGTCAACGCACTGCGATGGGTTGGTTAGTGGAGGCGTGGCTGGCAGTTGTTGGGGCACACGGACTCATCGTCGCAAAAGAATGAGGGGAGTTCTTCCTTTCGGAAGTTCATAGGGGGACCCTGGGAAGCATGGTATTAGCTGTGCAGTCACGCAAGCCGGAGGCAACGACTCACGATCTCCAACACCCGGTGTGAGTTCCGGCGGAAGGGCGCCTTCACCAGACGGACAAGCTGACGGATGCAGTCCATGGTTGTCGAATGATCGAGGGATTAGGATTAGGTGATTAATATGGTAGGTGATGGTAACGATTGAGAGGGCCGGTCAGTATCTACACTGGGACCGAAGCGGGTATGAAACGAGGCGCAGGAAACAGCACGGAAAAGAGCGCGAGAAGTCTATGAACGAATGACGCGGCTGACAGCAAAACGAAAGACGAGGGAACAGGAAGGAAAAGAAAGAAAGAAGGACGATGCTCTATGGCCAGAGATGGAGTGCAGTAGAGAACGAGCCAGGAATCCGGGACAGGAAGCTCTATATACTCGCCCGGCGGGAGGGGAGCATAATAGACGGAAAGGCAAAAAAGTGGACAGAATCACCGGTGCAACTAATGAATGCCACTTTACCAGATCGACGAATTCTGTGACACGCAAAGGCAAGCTGACAGAGGCTCTGGAATGGACGACTTATGTGACACATTCTTCTGGCAGTCGTCCCTGGCAGACGGGGGTATGGGTCGTGAACTCTGCTGTTTACCCCTTGTTCGGTTGCAGTCGCGAGCGGTTGCCAGTCAGCTCTTGCATTGAATTTGAGCCGGATGCGCAGGCTCCCAGTGCAGTGGATCAGACGTCCGCGGTCGTCGATTAACTTCGTGAGCATAAGCCCGGTGTTAGCATGGCGCTGGCTGTGCAGGACGAGGACGAGCAACATCCGGCTTCACGTCCCCATCCCCGTCCAGAATGTATCCCTGGACGGCGTGGACAGCGTCCAACACCCGGTCCGATACATTAAATCCAATACCAATCGTACAATGCCGTCCACGCGACAGAAACAAACAATCCCACCGTGCTCAACCGACCATTCCATGACCGAAAGGACACCAGAATCCCGTAGCTAGGCAAAGACGTCGCACGAGATACCGATCGGACCACTGCCTCAGACACATTTCAAACCGAACCAACCGTCGAATTTTCCATGTCTCTCTGCGCCGGCCCACCACAGATACGGGCGCGTAACCGCCCCGTCGTCGATAAAGTAGGTCCGATAATCCGCGGTTCCCTTGCATCGGGAACAATGCTAACGCCCACTCGGCATTCCACCGAGTCCTCGACGCCCTCGTCCACCCAGTGGATTCATCCCTGCGTGCGGTGCCTGTCCAGGTCGCACCCGCAGTGATTGGCGCATCGGGATTCTTTCCACGCCGCGTGTCTCCAGAAACCCAGTCGACCGGCTCATGCCCGGGCGACTCGAGTCTAGGGGTGGGCGCACCGCCCTGGGCATGGCATTTAAGTCCCCTCTTGGCCTCCTTTTCGACGGTCGTCTAGGGGCTGAATGCCTTTTCGAGGGGAACTAACTTGACTTGGGCGTGACGTCGATGGGAGAGTCCGCTGGTGGGTGCGCTCTGTCCGTGCTACCGACTGATCGAGTATAGGAGCCAGTTTTCGGACTTTGCTTTTCCTCCTCGGTTCGGTCCTGTCTCGTCCCATATGGGTGGGACTGTCTTGGATTTTGAATCGCTGTTCCATACGTAGGCTGCGCCCATGGCCTGGTGGTTCCGTTGGCAAGTACAAATGTCTCGAGTCCGCCTGCGGGTGCAATCACTGTGCTCCCTCCTCTTTGAGTCTGCCCGGACTTGTGATTTAACCTACCTTCTACCACTTCCATTGCGGTCGATTCCGTCGCTCGGACATTACTGGACACAGACGGTATATTGTCTCGAATCAGCCCACCCGCAAAATGCCATGTACATGTTACCAACAACAATAAAGACGTGCTCCGTGGCGATTGGTGTAGTCCAAGACTCGGCAACATCAGCATCTAATGCATATCTCAGACAGAAAAGCTAAACAGACATATTCAACGCATATAAGCACAAAACACTAAATCAAACCGTAGGACGCCTTCGGCTGAAACCCTCTATTTCCTGAAGACAAGAAACTCCCAACCAAAGTCAACAGAAGCCAAAATCATCATCACGTCAATCTTAAATCATGTCCGAGCTGTCCCCAACTATGCATTTCCCACCATCCCAGCCAAAACCCCAGCCCCGATGACCCCGCCGTCAGAGGCCTCCCGCAGGAACACGGACTTGCCGCTTTTCTGGGGCCCCGTCCGCATGATCAGTCGGTCAATGAACTGCTGGCAAATGTCCTTGAAGTTGGGATAGTGCTGGATGATGCCGCCGGTGTACGCGACGACCAGCTCCTCCGGGCCAGATTGCCAGTCCGCCGGGGTCGGCGTGGGCGAGAGCACGGGGACGATCGGGCCCTGCGAGGCTCTGCTTCCGTCGGGGACCGGCGTCCGCTGGGCTGGGGCGTCGCCGTTCCGCTGCGGGGAGGCAGCGTTCGACTGTTCCGGGGAATTCTCGCTGCTCTCGACTTTGAGCTCGATTTCTTTCGCGCACGCGAGAAGCCCGACGACCGCCGCGGCGATCAGCCCCGCGGACCGTCGTTGCACGGTGCGCGCGATCTGGCGAAAGGCGCCGGCGGAGGCGGCATCCCAGGACCAGGGGCCGTCTTTGGGCGGCGACAGCGATCGGTTGAGTTCGTCGGCGACTTCCTGGTCGGATCGGGCCCGGGCGATGTGGTCGGAGACGTACGTCGTTGTGAGGGCGTACGCCTCCCGGAGGGTCGCGGGCAACGCTTCGGTCGGCACGCGGGCGACGCTCGTGAGGTAGTCGAGGAGAATGAGGCGGATGAGCTCGCCGATGTAGCGACCGCCGGTCAGGTACTCGAAGGGCTGGAAGCCGGGGCGTGCGCAGGCTCGGTCCAGCTCGATATCCCACTTGGTGATGAGGTTGAGTTCGTGGAGCGGGGGCGCGGCCCCTGCGATGGTCCATTCGGTGTTGACGATCGTCTCCTCGGCGCTGGCGTCTCTCGACCGGACATGTTCCGCCTTGGACTGGTGCAGGGAACTGAGTTTCATCGGGATGGTGGCATTACAGCCGGTCCCGACAATGATGCCCATGGCGACGCGGCTGTTGGGGAGGGACTTGACGGCGTATGCGAGGGAGACCAGGGTGGCGACCGTGTCGTTGGTGATGGCGGAGATCTTGAGCTTGGGCAACGCGAACAGTTTCCGGCGTTTGCTGGAGGGCTCTTCCTCGTCCGGCCGTCGCGTGTGTTTCTCGTAGCCGGTCAGGAGGATCTTGCGAAGATTGAGGTCGGATGTGATGGCGAAGCCTTTGCCCATGGGCATCAGGGTGGCTTCCGCCAGGGATTCTTGCCTGGATCGCTGTTAGTGCTGCGCCCTGGATGCGCGGGTGGTCACTCACATGATGGGAAAACTGAAGGTGATGCCCATCTCCAATTCCTCGGGGACGCTGCCTTTGGTCGCGTCCGACGACAAGCTCTCGGCCACCACCTCCGCGATACAGTCCCCGATCCACGCGAACAGGTCCTCCGCCTGGTCCATCTTGAGATGTTCCTGGATGGGCCACGCCCTCTCCAATGTGCGTCGCACGCGCTGTCGCTGCGCCTTGCGAATGGTATCGCGGGATCGTTCCGTGGCGTCGGTCGAGGGGGGATCGGATTCATCGGCATCCCCGAGCAGCTCGATGAACGCGACGCGCAAGTTGCTGCCGCCGACATCGATGGCGAGGTAGCGGCCGGTCTCGAGACCGGAGGGTAGATGGGTGACGGGGGTGGGGAGAAACTGTTCTTCGGAATGCAGGGCGAGCGAGCGGTACACGGTGGAAAAGCGACGGGCCAGTTTGTAGAGGGTGGCTTCGTCGGGGGCGAGGGGGGAGAGAAAGTCGTCGAGGAGGCGCTGGCGCTCGAGAAACGCTCGTTGGGCGGGATCCAGCTCCAGGGGGTCCTCCTCGTCCTCATCGATGAGGTCGTCGAGCTCCTCCTTAGTCTTGGGAACTTCCGCCATGTCCGGGGACGCCATGCCGCGGGGGCTTTGTCAGGCAACCACGGGACCGGTAGGGGGAAAATGGAACAGCGCCGGGCTCCCCGGTCGAAGGCACGCCAGGTGTAATGGGTATAAGTCGGAGAACGGAGGGAGCCGGGATGGCGTCCGGAGGATTGTGCGATCGTCCCGGGGAATGTGTATATGTAAAACCGGTGTCGGTGGGGAATGGCGACGGGGCGGATGGGAGGATAAGTGAGCTAGATCATGGCAGAGGTTAGTGTGGTTCTGGAATGCCACAACGCTATTGCAAAGGATGCAGTGACGCGTGTCTGCAGGAGGATCGGGGGACCAACAAAGTTACGGATGCGACGAGGTGGAGGAGGAGATGGAGGAGATGGAGGAGATGGGCGAGGAGGATGGAAGGGGGAGGAGGGTAGGGAGATGAGCGGTTGAGAGGAGGAGAGAGGAGAGTGTAGAGGAAGAAGAGAGAGGAAGAAGAGAGGAAGGAGAGGAAGGAGCGAGAGAGAGATGATGGCGATAATGCGACCATCGGCTCGGACGATGTGACGCTGGCTGCTCCTCCACCAGAGCCCAATGCCACGGCCGACTACCACCTAATCAATTCTGTATCTCTCTAGTCGATAGGACTACGCAGGTATTTCTTACTCGGTCCCTCTGGTAGTGACTCTATATCTCTGCATCTACCATAGGATCGACTCGGGAGTAATAGCTGGCGGATGGTCTTCTATGTACTCGTCCGATGTACAGCTCTAGTTTAGTCTCCGAAGTCGGCGTGCGTCGACTCTGGACTCCCACGTCCCATCGATCAGTCTATTCAGTCGATGCGACGAAACAGACGATACCAACGATAACCATGAGCATCCCCTATGGAGCAGATGATGATCTTTTATACTCCAACTCATGTGTAACGTGGGTGGAATGCGCCTGCTGCATCCGGTAATCTCCCCACATCCCGTGCTTTCCCCAGAATCGAATCGCCTCTTGTTTACTCCTTCCTGCTTCTCGTCATCATCGTCATCATCCCCAAACGCTCATCATGAAGCTCGTTCCGTCTACTCCCCACCCCATCGCCATCCCCGTAGTCCTGCTCCTCTCCCTCTCCCTCGTTCCCGCTCAAGCGTCCGAGGACCATGCCCAGCAGCCCATAGGCGACTACCCGGACCATGGAGAGCCCGTCCCGCTGGAGGCTCATATCATGAGCAAATGTCCCGATGCGCGGGACTGTCTGCGGACGTTGATCGTCCCCACGATGGAACAAGTCAGCGACAAGGTCGACTTCCATCTGTCCTTCATCGCAAAGTGAGTCATCTCGCCACTCCAGACATCCCACCTCGCATTGACCCGTTCCGTAGCATCTCCGACAAGTCGTCGGATATCACCTGCATGCATGGCCCGGAGGAATGCATAGGCGACTCTCTCATTCTCTGTGCGGAGAATCTCCCCTTCAAGCCAGACGACGCCTCGGATCCCATCCGCATGCCAACCATCCGCTCGCTCGGATTTGCCAATTGTCTCCTGAGCACCTACCAGAAAGTCCCCGCCCAGCCATTGGTGCAGGACTGCGCCGCAGAGCATGGGATTGACTTTGATGCCTTGAACGCCTGCGCCAGCCGGCAGGAGGATGACCCCAAACGGGGAGAGCTCAGCGGGCTGGCCCTATTGCGGGAGAGCGCTGTCCACAACGCCAGACTGGGGATCAAGACCAGCTGCACGGTCCGGCTGGATGAGAAGCTGTGGTGTGTCCACGACGATGGCGTCTGGAGAGATTGTGCAAAGGGAGCAGACGGCAGTACGGTGCCGGTTCTGGTGGAGGAGGTGAAGAGGCTGTGGCAAGAGAGGAATTAGCCATTTTGCTTCTGTTTATGGATCGATTCTAGTGTACGACTTACCAACCCCCGTAATTTGGCATGAATAATTGATATCTTTCGGTTCGTCTCATCTCTATCATCGTCAGTGGCTGGCGTGCCGATATTGCATGCATATCTTTGTTCACTAGACCTCACAGATTCACTCGCAATCTGCAATCGGGTCGTGGAACAGAGTCCCATCGACCGTCTATCCTCACCCTACCTCGTGCCCCTCTGCAATACAACCACCCTCTTCCCTCCATCGCTCATCCCTATTCTCAGCCACAACCATGGCGTCCCCCTGGATCCCAAACCATGATACCGACAACCCTCCCGCCAACGAAAGGAAGACCGACGACATCGTCCGTCGCTACGGCAAGATCACCTACCCGAACCTCATGCTTCATGGTCTCCTCAACGACCCGGAACAGTCAAAGCTCCTCTTCGATGCCCTCCAGCGTCAGATCAGCTTGGTGAAATGTCGCTCGCAAACCTGGGAGGACGGTCAAATCACCATCTACGACAAGGCCCTCCTCGCCCTCACCAGCTCCGGCGACAACCTCACCAACATCGGAGCTCTCGAGCTGTACCTGACTGAGTATCTCGGCATCGTGCCCATCGCACCCGTCGCCCACAACGATCACATCGGATCGAGTCACCTCAAGCTGCAGCATGCGCTCACCAAAGGTACCTTCCCCCGGAGCCACCTCCGCCGGTCGACATCAGCTGACAATCACAGCGGCATCTGCTTCGGAGCCCCGTCCACGCGAAGAAAGCACTGTCCCCACCAACGAAAGCCATCCCGCAGCGGACGATTCCACCAACGACAGACTCCAGAACCGCGTCGAGAGACTCCTGTCCGTCTACCACCAGGCTCGGGACGAGTACTCCGATGCGATGCGTCGCGACGGCATGGTGAACATTGCGGTGGCTCGCTTTCTGCGCGACAGCGCCGAAAACGCCCTGCGGTACATGCTCAGCAACGGGCTGGGGGACCACGCCGCCATCTCCGAGCTGGAACGCGTCTTTGCGCAGGCCCGCGACAAGGCTGCTGAGCTGCTGGGAGGCCGCACTCGCCATTTCGACCCGGGACGTCCCAAGCGTCGTCATCGGAGAAGAACTCGGCGGGTGATTGACTCATATCGGCCTGGGGATGAAGGTACTTGAACTAGTTGAAGCGTTTGCTTCGTGCGATCCACCACAGATGTAACGCGTGCCGGTGCGCTGGATAGACATCTCTCGTTGACGCGGTCGTCATGCCTCCAGCTGTCAGCGAGAACTGGATGTGGACCATTGCGAGATACAAACTGCATCTCCATGTTCTATACAGATAGTCATGTGGTTGCAAGAGAACGTCATCAATTGAGCCTTAATGCAGCATGAACTACCAAAAAGAAACATTATTGCACATATTAATATTATCTCCCGCCATATCCAATCGTGAAGCTACTCCGTACACATGATGTTAGTGCGGATGTCGGCCTGGGTGGCACGTGCGGCCCCATTATTTCCCCTTATCGACCCAATCTGGATCATTCTGCATCCTCGACTTCATCGCCAAAAGACAATCATGGAAAGCCAATCATGATAGCGTCATAAGGTCGGTACTCTTCAATCTAGTAGAGGGGACAGCTTCACCAATAATGGCCTCCCTGCGGCCTCAGCCGACCGAACCGGCTTTATCGTGCTCGAGCACAGGCTCATCCTCAACACGATATACTCCGGTCTCAGACAGTTCACAAGAGGAAAATGACCGATCCAGCTCCAGCCGCCCCGCGGCCGGCTCCCTGCGAATCCAGACGGATTTCAGTGAGGCCCATGACCGGGACTCCGATGATGACAGCCAGGACGGCTATCAGGATGGGGATTCTCCGAGGAGCCACACCCGAGCGAGTTTTCCGAAGTATACGGCGATCGAAGAAAGAGACCTCGTGAAGAAGTTTGATCGCAAACTCGTCCCTTTCTTGGCTCTCTTATACATGCTCTCGTTTCTGGATAGATCCAGTTAGTCCAATTCTCCAGATCCCCCTCGTCGGCTTGGTGCCACCACCGGAACTGACCAGCTCGACAGACATTGGGAACGCGAAAATCGCAGGTCTCATGAGCGACCTGCGTCTATCTTCGTTGCAATATGAATGGCTCCTTACCGCATTCTACATCACTTACATCCTCTTTGAGTGGATGACCTTGCTCTATCGCCTGGTGCCCCCGCATATTTACATCGCGATTTGTGTCTCTGGATGGGGGCTGGTCGCCTCCTTTCAATCGTTGGTTACCACTTTCGGGGGCCTTGTCACGCTCAGGGCCCTCCTGGGGATCACAGAAGCGGCATTCGGACCCGGCGTGCCGTTTTACCTATCGCTTTTCTACAAGCGCGAAGAGCTGGCCTTTCGAAACGGCCTGTTCGTCTCGGCGGCCCCGCTGGCTTCGTCCTTCGCCAGTAGTCTTGCCTGGGTGATTGTCAAGATCAGCAAAGACGGCCCAATCGCCCCCTGGCGCACTCTCTTCCTGGTAGAAGGGTTCCCGAGCGTGATCGTCGCGGTTTTTGCGTGGATGTTGATCCCCGACAGCCCGGGGCGCGCATGGTTTCTCTCGCCTCGCCAGCGACTGGTGGCCGAGCTGAGAATGGAAGAGCCGAAGCCTGAGTATCATGAGCAACAACCGACGAGGAAGTTCAACTGGCGGGAGGTCGCAAGCACCCTGGCCGACCCTAAATCCTACATCACAGCTGTAAGGACCCCGCCCACCGCATCCGCCTATCCTGTTCGGTCTCTGACAGCATCCAGTTCATGTTCTTCAGCTGCAACGTGGCGTTCAGTTCGATGCCCGTCTTCCTCCCCACCATCATCGAAGAGTGCGTCTCTACCGGCCCCGCGTGACATCGCGCAGCTAGGAGCTAACACCCCAACACAGCATGGGATACTCCTCCCTCTCCGCGCAGGCGCTCTCCGCACCGCCCTACCTCGTAGCCTTCACAGTCGTGCTACTCACCGCATGCCTCTCAGACCGCGGCAGATCCCGGAGTCCGTACCTGATCGCCCACGCCCTGCTCGCCTCGCTCGCCTACCTGGTCATCGCCCTAGCCGGGGAATACCACTCGCGCCTCCCAGAGACCGCCCACCGACTCCTCCGCTATCTGGCCGTGTACCCAGCAACGTCCGGCTTCTTCTCCGCCATCACGCTGATCATGACGTGGACGATGGACAACCGCGTCGCAAAGGAAGGCAAAGGAACCAGCATCGCCATTTTAAACGTCATCGGCCAGTGCGGCCCCCTCCTCGGCACGAAACTATATCCTCGCAGCGACGGGCCGTACTATGTGCGCGGCATGGGGGTGTGCTCGCTCTTCATGCTGCTGGTTGCGGTCCTCGCCCTCGTGCTGCGGTTGCTGTTGCGGCGCGCGAACCGTATCGCGCAGGACGTGGGTGACGAGATCGAAATGGTCTTTCGCGGCGCTGCCGGCGGCGACGAACGTGAAGGACTCATGGGTCGCGGTCATCCTGGTACTGGGCAGGAGCCGGACGCGGAAAAGTTCGTGTATATCGTGTAGAGGCCGTGGATTATGCATGATACCTCACGCTTGACCAGATCGTGGACAATGCAGTGATAGCCCATTGGCTTCGGGGGCAATACTCACGAGGAGTGCTTCCCGCATATAACCTGACCGTGTTGTGTCTTCGGTCACCTTTCGCGACCGCCCTCATGGCCTCCCAGCATGACCGAGGAGGATATGAGCGGGTTCGATCGGTTGCAAGTGATGTGTGGGCAGGCGGGCATTGCGTTCTCCGTAGACAGTCCGCAGTTTCTAGCGACGATTCGCCATTTCTGGTGGTATGCGTGAGTTGAAGATACATTGTGGAAGCGAGCCGTGCGACACCATACTGAGGAAGATATCTACTCTTGAAGAATCTTGAAATCTACTTGGCTTGTCAGAGCTAAAGCTGGCTGGAGCCCAGTCTGGGAGTTTCTTCTCGATATCCATAAATATTAAAGCGGAAAGAAAAAGCATGTAGAAGAAATATCGTACAGACAACCCAACTCCCACGCACAAAGAAAAAAAAAATCCCATGTTTTCCGAGACGTTATTAGAACCATGCAAAATCGTAGGCGCCTTCGAATGCAATCAATAACCAGGCGCGCTCAAACGTTCAACGGACGGCGCTATGTATATATTAAGGGATGCATCCCCATAGTACGGGTTCCCAGCCCATCATGCTTTCTATAACCGTATTCGTCATGTCGTTGGCTTCAGCCTTCGATAGAAAACCCCTCTACCAGGCGGTGTGTCCACCGTCAATGAGCAGCTGACTGCCAGTCATGAAGCTGCTCGCATCGCTGAGGGCGAAGAGCGCCGCCCCGCGGAACTCCTCGGGATACGCCAGCCGGCCGAGCATGTTCTCCGCCTCCCAGACAGCCCGAGACGCCGGGTTCTGCTGGAAGACCGACTCGACCATGGGGGTGACGATGTGGCCGGGGCACAGGCTGTTGACGCGGATGCCGTGGCGGCCCCATTCCATGGCCAGGCTGCGGGCCAGCTGCATGACGGCCGCCTTGGACGAGTTGTAGACGGGCGAGGTCATGCCCTTGTTGGCGATGACGCCGCTCATGCTGGCCACCAGCAGGATCGACCCCTTCTGCTGGTAGTTGAACATCTGGCGGGCCGCGGCGGTCGCCGAGTTGAACACCCCGTTGTAGTTGATCTGCATCACCTCGTTCAGGGCCACCTGCGAGTGCTCCAGCGCGCTCTGCAGGTGGTTGATGCCCGCGGCGGCGACCATCCCATCCAGCCGCTTGTGCTGCGCCGCGATCTCCGCGAACGTCGCGTTCACCTCGGCGTCATCGCGCACGTCGATCTTGTAGTACTCCAGCGTGCCGCCGTACTCATTCTCGGCGTGTTCCTTGGCGGCCAGGAAATCAGGGTGGGGGGTGTCGAGGCGGTCCAAGCAGTACACTGCAAAACGTTGTTAGAACTCAAAGGGATCGTTGAACTGGGTGCGGATAGGTAGAGATGGGAAGTACCTTTGGCGCCGGCCTCCATCAACGCTTCGGCCATGGCAAGGCCCAGGCCTCGTCCGCCGCCGGTAATGGCATATACCCGGTCAGCCAGGTCGAATTCCTTGAAGCGGTGGCCGTTCTTCTGCTCCGGCTTCATTGGGGGGATTCTAGTCTGGATATGATGGGGGCCATTGGGGCTAGCAGTCGTGGAGAAGGCAAATTGCGAGGAAAGCGGGTGGAAGACGGAGGAGCATGGGCGTTGCCACGACCGAGCTGCGTGGAACAGCGACCGGGACAGAGTAGAACGCATGGCTACGAGGAGGGTTGAGGAGGTAGGGTTATGAGGGTGATTAAAGATTAAGTATGGTGGGAGAGGAGGGAGGGGAGAAGATATAGAGAATGTAGAGAAGAGGAAGCGAAGGAGTCAAGTTACCACGATGCAGTATGGTCAGTCGATCGATTCAATCCTCTACGTAGGAGAGCAGACCTGGGGTTTATAGTCCTGGGGAGCAGGGTCAAAAGCATATCTGGCCAGCCGAAAGCGAACATGTAGTTGTTGCACAAAACAACCGAAACAGGGAGCAATGGAAAAATTCAGGAAGTCCGCGTGATGGCCTTGATGGGTCCGCGAGCTGTTCTAGAGCAGCATCCTCCATGACTTCAAGGACCCAGACCACCTCATCGCCCGGGAACATCCACGGCAAAGGGGGCTTGTCCATGCAAGAGCTCTGCCCCATAGAAGCTTGCCACAGGGAGAAAAGTGGGGGAAAGGAGCCATGGGTGCATAACACCACGCAGCGGCAGTTCGAAGTGGGAGTTGCGCAACATCGTGACTATTATTGCTCGGTGGGAGGTAGTCGCTGAGAACGGCAAGACAGCTTGATCATTTGACCCGGCGATCACTCATTTCTGGAATGGCCCACAGGCGAACGGGATTCCCGAGTATGGGGAGGCCGAGTTGCTGGGTCAGAATCCTTTGAGCTCCCAACGTGTGCTGCGTCGTAGGACCATAGCGGTCAGAAAAAAACTGGAGAATACTTGAAGAGTTCCATCTCAATAGGCGGATATACAGCCGCCGCATGCTGGTCATCTCCAGTATCTCATTGCGAGGGTACAGTTGTCTCGCCAATGCTTTGGAATTCCTCCCCAGAGCTCCCCCCGGCATCTGCCCCGGAGCTCCTGCGGAACGGGAATCCTCCAATCATAGTCTCGGCATCGCGAATGGTGGTGTAATCCACCCTCGCAGGGTACACTAATCCTGCAGGTGGTTTAGAGGGATGGAAGATAAGGCCTGGATCGTCCTTACGTCTCCGGACCCAGAGTAATCAAGGTCATCCACCCTTCTAGATTTTCACGATCCCCACACTTTGCATGTTAAAATAGCAACTTTGCATGGGGTGGCTCATCTGAATGTCGGTGAATTGAAATCCTCCGCGGGGATGCAGCGGATGGTCCGGTGCTGGCAGTGCCTTAATTTTCTTTTTCTTTCCTTTCTTTTGTCGCATATCCCAAAAAAAAAATTCCATCTCCTCTCTATGCCCGACTGATTTTCCTTGATTCCGCTCCTGTAACCCCTAGTCTCATGGGGGCGTAGTGTCTTAGTGGAGAATCTCTTCCGGGGTAACAGTACTTTTGCCACATTGCGTTGAAGCTTCCGAAAAATGACATCCCGAGAAAGCCATGGCTGAGCCGATCGATGACCGAGTATGTGCGATCGGAGCATTCCAGAAAAGATTCCTGGAGATCTGCCAAGGCGACCAGGTGCCAACCTCTCCCTTCTTCCGTCTCCCCGGCTGGGATGTCAATTTTGCGAGGCCCCTTGCACCCCCGTACTTTGGGGGGTCCGGGGGTAGGGGCCGGTCTTGAGCGTCCTTGCAGGACATTCATTCCTGTAATAAGCAAAATCAATATGATTCCATGATCAGTGGCGAATATCGTATCGAGTCTCTCTGTCAGACGGACTCTTGGCAAGTAGGATCAGATTCTGGAAGATCGAGTAGAATTAAACTATCCCCGGAAAGAGTTTAGAGGCGTCGTCGTGTCGTGGAGTGCCCGATCAGGCAAGCCGTGATAAGACCCTGGATCATGTGCGGGTTCAGATTTTTCGTCCAGCATAATGCAGTTTATGTCTCCGATTAATCATCAGCTGAGAAGCTCCTGCGTCGAGGGGCGAGGTTGATTCATCATCACCTCCTGTCATCTGACCGATTGATGAATGCAACCTGCATGTGGGCAGGAATGGGAGGTTGGACAAGCATGTAGCTCACTTGAAATGGTCCTTTTGATGATCAAAAGTACACGAATCATAGAATCGATGGATTTTTCGGGGGCGCTCATTCAGGCCCTTGCGACGCCTCCAGCAATCGGAGAAGATTTCCGAGTGTTAGAAAGATTCTAGCGATTGGTATCGTTCCCAGAAGAATTTTGCGCGCAATAGGACGATCCAACGAGTCAATGGCAATGATCCGTCGAGGGAGGGTTACCAGATCGGGAGAAAAATGAAGCTTTTGCGGAAGTGGCCCAAGCTCCTTTATCGGTCACGGGATCGCCTACATGGTACTACAGCTTATTTGGAGCGAAATGCCTTTACACAAAGATATTGATGCATCACGTTAAATTGCCAAGAACGAAAGTAAACTATTTAGGAAAATCCACTAATCGTACAATGTAATAATATACTCATCAAACCACTGCACCTCTCTCGTTGCTAGCCAAATCGGGGTGCCCGCTCGGATCGATATGAGACGCCGATGGCTCTTGTTTCTCGTGCCCCAGGGCTGTCTCAGGGAACACGTACCTGGAACTTTTCCATGGCGGCACCTTCATGACGTACATGGTGTCGATTTCTTCCAATGTGCGACCTCGGCCTTCAATGACGGCAACATATACAAGACCAGCCGCGAGGAAAAGGCACCCTGCAAAAACATACCCCAGGCGGAAATCAATAGCGCTGGTGATGAAAGGTGTGAAGAAGGCCAGGAGAAAGTTCCACAGCCAGTTAGACGCAGTTGCAAGGGACATCGCACGCGCTCGGTACTCTGACGGATATAGCTCGGCTATAATGGTCCACACCATGGGACCCCAGGTGCTAGCAAACCCGAGAATGAAGAGGCATGCAAAGACAACCATAACAACTCCCGGGGTCTTGGTCAATTCGGGATGCTCCTTATCAAGCAGAAAGTGGCCAACAGACGCGAATACCATGAAACAGACAAACATCCATAGCGCTCCCGCTATGAGTGAACGACGTCGGCCGTAGTTCTCAATCAGGTACAAACCCAAGAACGTGGTGCCAAAATTAACTCCACCGAGAATCATCTGGGTGACATAGCTGTTTTCTATACCGGCGCCCTTGAAGATCGTGGTGCCGTAGTAGAAGAAGTAATTCGCTCCCGTGAGTTGTTGCAGGGCTTGTAGAGCGACCCCAACAGCCACTCGATAGGCCATGCGAGGCGCTCTGAACAGATGAACCCAAGTGACCTGGCCCCGTGCTTGTTCTTCTTCATATTTCTGCCGAATCTCGTCGAACTCTATCTTGAGTGCGCGATGGTTTTTAGGGACTCCGTACATCTTGGAGATGGTTGAAATGGCGTGATCAACTTTCCCATGCCTGTAGTCGTACCTGGGGCTTTCAGGGAAGAACACCATCCCGCCACCCAAAATAATAGCCCAAAGATAGGTGATTCCCATGGGAATGCGCCATGACCCAGTGTCATTCCGGTCCTCTGTCCCAAAGTTGATGCAATTGGCAACAAAGATACCCAATGTAATGAATAATTGATAAGTGCTTTTCGATCGTCAATTCATTCCTTGGTCAATATAGTGCTTGCGAAGTCCTTACCTGACCAACGAACCCCGAATATGCCTGGGGCCGGATTCCGCCTGGTACATTGGCACCAGTAGTGAAAGAGCACCTACCCCAAGACCGGCGACCCATCGGCCCATGGCTACCTGATACCACTTCCCGGAGGGAGATGAGATCTGAATAGTTATTCCAACACAGAGCATAAGACACCACCATGTGATGGACCATTTTCGACCGATGCGATCGGCTATTGGAGCGGCAATGAGCGCACCAATTAAGGTGCCAACAGACAGCTTAGAACAGTCAGAACTTATGAGTATAAAAACATGGAGTCTGCGAGCGGACGGAAGGAACAGATGTTTGTAGAAGGCACGTACTAAAGCAACGATGAGGCCCGATCGAGCATTCGAGAAGTAGTACGTCCCATCATCAGCGAGCTGGCCATATCGTTGTAGGAAGTCCTTCATTTCCAAAAACCCAGATATCTGACCAGTATCGTAGCCGAAGCAGAACCCTCCCATAGATACAAATATACCCATCACAAAAGACCGCCAAGTCAAGAGAGGTATGCGCGAGTCCACTACCGCCTCTCCGGTAGGCGCTATTTGATCCTGAGAGCTTCGCTCGCTCACAGGAGGCGCATTCTGCAAATGGGTGCTTCGTTTCCAGCTAGGCATCTTCAAGGGCGACATTTTTACGATGGGAAATATTGCAATTCAATTGTCAAGAATGGTATTGGTGGAATCCTTTCGGATGAACACTCGGGAAACGTTTCCTGGTTCTCCTTTATATACAGGGTGTATAGCTTAAAACGATGAGTTGAACCGTTATGTGGTGATTCATGACGACAGTCACATGGACATAATATTCTGGTAGACACGCGAGTACCGAATAGAGTGTCTCGTGCATTACCCCAGGCGAAGCCTCGACTTGGGGGCAATTCCTTGTTCCAGAGTGTCAGCCCTTTGTTGGGTGTTTGGAGACCCCGCATGGTTCCCTTGGGTCAAATTCAGCCACCACCATCATATGGGTATGGCAATATACCGAAAGGTATAGGTAAACCATGGTAGTGCGGCTTGTTTCCTTGAGCTTCTAGCTGTGGCCACACCAGTGCTCAGTTTGACAGCTTGCATTTCAATAGGGATTCTAGACGTCAATCCCAGATTATCTGGGCCCAATTTCCATCGCGCTTTATACTTTTAATGGTATGAAACATGCGACAGTGATGCACCTAGGTATGGACCTATGTCATCACTGTCCAGGTGGCTAACAAATGACACTTATCGGTGTCCGTTCTGCTAACACAAAACGTTTCATCGCATTGTACAAGCAATCGTTTTCTCAACTCCTCATTTTTACCTATCCATCATCCAATACATTGCTCTTAATAGCTAAATGGCCTCCAGGCAGCCAGCTCTCCGGATAAAGTGGCCAAATACTGTCATTACCAGACGCAAACATTTCGAACAATTGGGCTGAATAGAAGCGCGACTGTGGACAGAACATGCATATTAGCTACCTGTACCCCATCCAGTCGGCTCTACAGACCTTCCAGCAATATTTTTGATACTGCCAAGCTCTGACTGGGTCCTTGGCAGCCGCTTGGTGTTTTATCGTGAACCCGGAGTTCTCCCCCATCACCTCCGTTGGTGGAAAATTCAGCTTTGGAGTCTCAGGATCAGGCACGTAAAACGCGCTTGCAGTATTTGCAATTGGCAGCCATAGTGACACTGATACTTCCCTCCTGATGGGTAATCACCCGTTGTATATATACCTACTCCGTAGGTCCGCAATACTCTAATACATGCAATGCTATCATATCTTAATATATATTCACACCTATCCTTGATTTTTTCCACACTGCCCTAGATCCTCCACACGATGCAACCCTTCTATACCCTTGCCGTGTTCCAGCTGCTGGCCAGTTTTGGACTGGCATTTCCATTGCACCAGCAACAGGACACACCGTTCCCCAACACTCTCATTACTCGCTCCCCTATGGTGGGTTCAATGAAGCGCGCAAACGTAACGACCTGGAGTCCCCCGTCGGATCTGGTGACTCCTCTCAGCGAAGTATTTTGCCTGGTCACATACGTGGATGTTCCTATCTGACCATGGAGATAGGTCTGGGAACAAGAGATGTCGACATATAGCGATCCACTGGGCTTCACGAACTACGGATATGACCAAGTCATGGCAGGAAAGGGAAAAATTAATTACTGCGTGCGCTGGGACTCGACGGAAACAGTCACGGAAGTGCAGCGACAAAGTATCGAAACGGCAGTGCGTCGGTCATTCAACAAGTGGATCGCCGCGCTGGCCGGGTTCGACGGGTTTCCATACAGCTCGGTGGATGTTAATGTTGTTGGGTGGGCGGTCCGGGATAAGTCGCTCCTCCAGGGGGATACTTCAGGGATCGACATCTACACTGTCACAGACGCTGATGGAATCCCCGAGTGCGATCCCTCCTGTGGGAGGTTCTTCCATCAAGATGGGGACTATAGCAGCTGTGCCGCTGGAGTAGACCGTCATTATGGTGCGTATAGTTGATTTTCCCTTCCTCTTACTATTTCCGTAACATTCGTCTATTATGTCTATGATGTGTGCTGATACCTACCTAGATCAAAGCCTCTGGCTGACGGATGGCTTTGAAGGTGGCGCAGGTGGTGATTGGGGCCAGCGTGTTGGACAGGAATACTTCATGGAGAACCTTAACACGGATAATATTCATATTGTGCTGCATGAAATGGGCCATACATTTGCCCTCGATGGTATGTTCAATCTATCCTTTCCGAAATAGTGACTAATTCGGGTGATTGATGAACTAGACTTTTATGACTGGACTCCCTCAGGCGTGTCGAGCTTTATCATGCTGGCTGGTAGCGCAACGGAAATCACTGCCTTTGATGAGTGGATGGCTCGTGACTGGTGGCGTCATTTAAAATCGCGATATGACCTTTAGGTGGTCATGAAGAGCACTACTATAATGTAGCGATTTAGTTAGATATGCTCTATCAAGGGGCATACGTGGATTTTACTGCTGCCGATCCTAAAAAACCACATTATCGTTTTTTCTGGCCCCTGAAGCTGACTCCCATATACTAACATACTAATTCTCCTGATACACGCAGTGACATAATTATCTATTGAGATTCCATTTGTATAGGACCTCAAAATTTATCCCTTCCTGAGAATTCTAAGAACTCTACCAATAAGTCACGTCTGCTTAAAAGCAAGTTCGAATTTTCAATTCAAATTTCATTTCTCTTTCTTTTCCTTTTCTAATCGTGTCAAAAGCCCTACATCCGCACAGGTCTGTAGATGCTGTTCTATGACGCCATACGCTCAGGACGACTCTGCAGTTCCTTGACCAGGTCTATCCCAGCTTGGGTAGCCCCATCCAAGCTCTCCTCTGGCAAACCAAGCAGCTCATTCTGTGCCTTTGCCGAGCAGTCACTCGGATCCTCAGGGTAAAATCCTCTCGCGTAGAGCAGCTTACCAAAACCAGCCATGTTACCACTCATGACCATGGCGAGGCCATCTTGGTATCGCTTCTTGGTATCCTCATGGGTAATCGTCCAGTCAGCGTCACTTGTGCCCGTAACACGCTTGACGCTCTCGAATATCTCGTTTTGGCTGACCACAAAGCTCTTGATGTATACGGCCTTGTTCAGCCACCCAGACACAGTAAGACTCTTGTCGTTTTCGTCGTCAGGCAGGTGCTTGAGACTCAGCACCTTGGCCACGGCGCGCCCAACCTGCGACAGGGTTGATAACGAGTTCTTGGTGTTGCCATCGTCGTAGATGGTGAGAGACCGCTTGTCAAAGTCGAACCCGAAGCGCGCCTCGCCGCCCGCTAGGCTGTAATCGTACCAAAACCCACAGCACACTGTGATCCACTTCATGCCGAGCCGCTCAATCTCGTCCCTGTGAGCCTTGGCCACGGGCCCTAGCTTGATGTCCTCTCCGAGTTTGATCTGCTCAATGTCGCCAGCGTAGCTGTTGGGCATGACGTAGGGCACACCAGCCTTGGCGGCGGCCTGGACGAGCTTGCTGTGGGTGTCCCGGGGCGCGGTGGGGGCCATTGTGATGATGAAGAATTGTTGGCCCTGGAGGGCAGCGACAATGCTGGCCTCGTCATCGTAGTTGACTCGGGCAACGCGGACTCCCTCGGGGAGCTTGTTGCTGCTACCTTCGCGCGAGAGAGCCGTAACTGTGTGTTTTCCGGTTTTGATGAGAGCATTGACGAGGTGGGATCCAACAGTGCCTCCGGCCTACGGGCGTTTGTTAGTTTCGGTGTATGTGGTGCTGCTGGGGGCTATACGTACACCGACAACAGCGACTCTCTCAATGGCGTTTTTGAAGCCGGCGGGCTGGTTTTTGGCGTATTCGGGCATTTTGGCTTGTGTGAATATTAATTGTTTCGATCGCGGTCAAGAGTGGTCGTCGAGGAATGATGGCTATTGTCGCCGTGTGAGCTTCAACTTGTTTGTATGTGGGAATTCCTCCATGGAGCAGAGACCTCCTGTCCATTTATACATTTCAGAACCGCACGTCTAATCCAGTCTTCATTTCAGCCTAGTCGTACATGGTCGGAGTGGGAAACTCCGAGCAACGAACTATTCTCCGACCGGTCCATCGGCCGCCGCAGCCGCACATGCGGCCCCATTGTCCCCCACTGGCACTGCCCGCCGGCGGCCCGTCTGCGTAACTCCGCAATAGCCGCACCGCACCGCACCGCACTCCACCGCACCAGATCCGGCGTTAAGGCATATATGCCCCCAACGTTGAAGGCGTTAAGACAGTATGACCGAACAGTACGTCTATGGTGTCCTGACCTGGTTAGTAATCGCCATGGGGCTAAGAAAAAGCCTTAAAGCTTGTGCAGACGCTCAGCCTCGCAAATCTAATTATATACTCTGTGGCAGCTAAAGCCTTAGGACTTGGGCGGACGCACAGCCTCGCAGATCTACATATTTCCTTTGTGGCATCTAAGCCTTACGACCTGTGCAGGCGCTCAGCCTCGCCGATCTGGATATTTACTCTGGCAGCTCGTCGACGCATAGATCCAAAGCACAAAATCGTCAACGCCATCATCATACCAGCCGAACAGATCCTATACGAGTGGTGTTACTAGTTCGGCTAACACGTCCATTAACCCTCAGTTGTGCTTGGTAAACAACAAAATTGTCTTCTCAAGCAAAGTAAATATGCCGTTGGGCGAGGCCTCCTCTTCAACACTGGTGCAGACATCCTCGCATGATGAGTATTATCTGGCCCACGACAACACCACCGAAGGCCAACCTCTGGTCCACGACAACACCACCGAAGGTCAGCCTCTGGTCCACCACAGCACCACCGACGGCCACCAGCCGGAAGCCTTTGACTTCAAGGTCGAACGGCCCCAGTCCATCGCCGGCGAAGTGCTCTTCGTCGCGGTCATCTGCTCCTCCCAGCTCCTCACCCAGGCCGGTCTTGCCCTCAGCATTGTGCCCCAACGCAGTATTGGTCGCTCGTTCGGCATCGAGGACCAGCCTGGTCAACTAAGCTGGTTCTCCGCGGGATATTCCCTCACCGTCGGCACCTTCATCCTAATCGCAGGCCGCTTTGGCGATGTCTTCGGCCACAAGTCCTTCTTCGTTGGCGGCTACGCCTGGTTCGCTTTCTGGTCTGCCCTCGCTGGCGGCACTGTCTACAGTGGCCATGGCTTCTTCATCTTCTGCCGCACCATGCAGGGCATCGGCCCGGCTTTCTTGCTGCCCAACGCCATAGCCATCCTCGGCCGCTGCTACGACCCGGGACGTCGCCAGAACATGATCTTCAGTCTGTTCGGTGCAACTGCTCCCGGAGGCTTCCTGCTCGGCGCCGTTTTCTCCAGCCTTCTGTCCCAGTTTGCTGGGTGGCCTTGGGCCTATTGGGTCCTGTCTTTCACGTGCCTTTCGCTGGCCATCCTGGGCGTCGTGGCCATTCCCGCAACCCCCGTGCCGAGCAACTCAAAAAAACCTGGAGGTCCCAGTATCTGGCAGCGTGTCGACATCTACGGCTCCATCACCGGCGTGGCCGCTCTGGTGCTCTTCAACTTCGCCTGGAACCAAGGCCCCGTGGTCGGCTGGCAGACACCTTACACCTACTTCATCATGATTATCGGTATCCTCATCTTTGGGGTCTTCGTCCTCGTCGAGAAGAGGGTAAGCCTGCACCCTTTGATCCCATTCGGCGTCCTGCGAATGGAAGCCCTCTTCACTCTAGCCTGCATCAGCGCCGGCTGGTCCAGCTTCGGTATCGTCGTCTACTACACCTGGAATATTCTCGAGGTGCTGAGGGGCCAAACCCCTCTGCTCAATTCCGCCCAATTCACCCCCGTCGCCATAAGCGGGCTATGTGCCGCGCTTACCACGGGTCTAGCCCTGACTCACTTTCGCACGTCGACCGTGATGCTCATTGCCATGACCTTCTTCCTCATCGGAGGCATCATCTTCGCGACTATGCCAGTTCACCAGATATACTGGGCGCAGACTTTCGTGGGTCTCATCGTCCTGCCTTTGGGTATGGACATGTCATTCCCCGCAGGCACCATAATCTTAAGTCGGGCTGTCCCCCGGCAGCACCAGGGCCTCGCCGCGTCGCTGGTCAACACCTTTGTCAACTACTCCATCTCCCTGGGGCTCGGGCTTGCAGGTACGGTGGAGGGACAGGTCAATGATGGCGGGAAGGACATACTACAGGGATACCGGGGCGCGTTATACATGGCTGTCGGTCTCTCAGGCTTGGGTGTAGCCGTGGCTCTGGTTTTCTGTTTTGTGGAGCGGCGTCAGGCCAAGATATCGGAAAAGGAGGGGCAGCCAGAGAGCCAAACGGAGAGCCAAAGGCGGGACGAGATCGTTTAGATAACCTCATGTATGGTAAGTTTACATAGATTACAATAATTAATTTAATTAGACCATCCCCGAGTGCCACGCGCCAGGTATACGCTATGCTTTTGGTGAGTTGAATCGCCGCTGAGTGGATTCAATCATTGTACAGCCCCCCGCCCCCTGCACCAGACGCTACTTACTACAGCTGGATGTCGGGGCCGAAAATGGATAGGTATGGCTCAACGAGGAACTGATCCCAGTCCACACCCCAGCCAACGCCCGGCAAAGCGGCGTTGGGCTCAGGTTCCGGCTGCGGCTGAAACGGTTCGTAGCCCGTCTCGACAGCTTCCAGCTGGGTGAGCTCCCTTCGCTTCTTGGCTATACTGAGGCTCAGAAGATGCCGCGCTATTGACAATGCCTGACGGGTCAGTACTGTGTCTGCAGCCCGGGTAAGATTTTCCAACCCCTTAAAGGCAGCAGGGATATGAGCGGAGGCGGTCGGCGTGTCGATGGCCATCAAGACACAAACATACTGGAAGACGCTGCCTATCGCGTTCCCAAATAGACGGCCCTGGCTGGCTAGCTGCTCCGCCGCCTCGACTGCATCGTTACCGCTATCGATGACGAGTTGAATGATCTCGTCCGTTATGCCTGCTTTGAGCTGATAGATGCGCCGATAGAAACAAAATGCAAGGTCCGCCTTGGTCACTACCAGAAAAGGATGCGTGAAGTTGAGTTTACTCAATGCCCGGAGACGCTCGAATAGCTCCTCCCGCGGCGCTGGCGGCTGACATTCGAGCTGGAACGGCGAGTTGGGCGACGGGATGATCTGGACCATTTGCACGAACTGGTCGGCCACGGACCCCTGGATCGGAATAATAGCCTCACAGGTCACGGCGCCAAATCTTACCGCAGAACGATCGTACTCGTAGGACAGCATGTGGTGCCCGGCCCATGAGACCCAGAAAATCCGCCTCAGCCGGTCCGCATCATGTCCGACAACGGCGGCGCCGGCGACAGACGCCATCCTTTTGATGTTCTCTTCCTCGTGCAGCCCTACCATTTCGCAGATGTGCATGAGCGTGCACGATGCCACCCAGGCACTACTGGGGCGGGTTGTGGTCCGTAGATAGAATACCCGCACGCCCCACGCGATGATGTGGTCAATGCCCGGCATACGGGTAGAGGCGGGATCATCGAGAATGGATTTAGCGTACTGCACCAGGCTCGACTCCCGCGGGTATCTGGTGGAGGATAGGAACGACCCCAAGGCAGCGACGCCAGCCGCCACGGCACCAAAGGCGACCGAGGTGCTGCCGGAGCCATGATAATAGTCCCGACACCGCTGGGCGTAGATTCTTGGGTCCAAGTAGTCGCCGATGGGGCCCACTGCAGAAAAGTACACGTTCGAGTAGAAGGCGAGTTCATCCTCTGAGATAAGCTTCCCGAGGAAGCCATAGGCGTTGGAGGCCTCCTCGGGGCGGACCCCGAAGTTATAAGCGAACGAGTTGATCTTGGGAGGGCTGTCGGAGCCAAGAGCCAGGCCCAGGATATGCGGGAAGGCCATGGCCGCCGACGCCCCGGTGTATCTGGACTTTTGCTCGTCGAAGATGCCAGGTGCTTTCGTCGACGGGCCGTCACCCGCATGGGCGGCTCTCACCGCATGTGGCTGGCTGGCCCCGCTCGCCATACTACCACCGCCATCGAGGATGACGCGCTTGGCCAGATCTGCAGTGTGGCCGGCTCCTCCCGCCGTGCCAGTCGTGTCCTCGTCGGCGGCCGCGTACCTGCAGCTATAGTGGAAGGTGGTGCATGTGCCACAGGGATACTCGCCGTCACATTTTCGCTTACGCTGGTGACAAGGGATGCATGCCTTCTTTGCACGCTTGCGCTTGCCGGCTGTTGTCGACATGGTTCATGACCTTGGAGGCTTGTCACCAGACGGGTGGGGTCTTGCAAATGGCATAGGGGCAAGTCGATGTAATTGGTGATCACCAACAGCAAGCGATGACAACAATACTTGGCATTACTCTATTCATGCATGTAGAGGGTTGTAGGTTTGGTAGCTTGGTCCTTGCTGGCGGCTACTCCACGATAGAGAGGATATTGCGGTTGTTGGTGCAGGACAATTGGATCCGGATGCAAAACCGGCGGTTGTTTGTTACGCTGTTCGACACCGCCACGGGAATGCACAGCCACCTACGTCCGCAACAACCATACATCTGTACGTTAGAATACCTTCAATTTCTACTTGCTCTAAAGAATAAAACTTGTCTGGTCAAGTTCATGAAGAGACATGATGATGTCCTTGGGTCGAGTAAGAGAACTTAATTCCATTTACTCTGACCCTTCGCCAGAGCCAATTACCCACTAGGCTGATTTGAGTACGGGTAGTGACATAGAAGCAATTCTGGGTGATCCACATGCATACTAGCCATTACACACATTACGTAGCAGATCAGTCTTGATCTAGTTAAAAGCTTTCGCCCAGACTGCACAGATCCAGGAGTGCCTTGCAGTCGACGGCCTATGAACAGACCGAGTAAGACCGGTTCCACCATTTTCATGTTGTTATAGCTGTTGTGAACAGTAGACAGCGCTTAGGTTTCTGTTTCTGGTTTAATACACAAACACTCAGACACACTGTCACCTCCATTACGGAGATAAAATCTTACGGTCCCATTCAAACCCCTGTTGTTTGTCTTTGTTCCCTCCAAATCCGCTGTATGTTGCATTCATTGCGGGCCCTTTCTGTTCTTCTTGTCAGGGTTTCGATAGATCGTATCGCTCACACGATGCTTATCCCGCGGCTTGGTGGTTGCGTATTCGCCAAGTTGCCGTGCTGCGGCGTGGTTTGCATTAGCGTAATCCTTCGTGGGTTGACATAACCAACACCCTGTGCGCCTTATGTTGGCTGTGTCATAACCCAAGTTCCTGCCGCGACTTGTTGGCATAATTAACAGCCTTGTCGGTTCCCCTACACCTAACCAATGAATAATTGAAGGCACAGCCCAGTGACACGGGTCCATAGCGAAACTACGGCCCCCAATGACATCCGCCCCATGACTGAGCCGCGCTCTCAACAAAATAAAAACACTTGGAATATAAACTACACGTTGCGCCATATTCCTTCTTCAAGTACATGTGGGTAGCCCACAGACCCGCAGACTCGCTTAGGACCCATGAGCTCGTATTTTGTAGAATACCCTTGGTAATTCAGTTATTGCAACAGATCATACGTAAGATGAGATATGACTGGATTCGAATCTCTTGGCTGGTTTGGGGTCCAAGATCGAAACCCAGAGCCTTGATGTTGGCGACGTTCAATATAAACCTCTTAAACTCCAGAGGAACACTTGGCTGTCTTGTTCATCATCCCCAAGCACCGGACTCTCTAGGCGTAGGCTTAAATGGCCAGCAGTGGAGTATTGCACAGAATCCTTCCATTTTCCAGCACCTCACAAGATAAACCAATCTTATCCACGCGGACTTAATTCGCATCGACATAATTGCAAGGACAACCATACTTCAAGGGCTTACAAAGGATACTCTCGGACGTCTTGACACTCCTTCCTGAACACTCTCGCTCAGTGCATCAACATCCTATAAAGAAGAGCGACTGTCGCACTATTCTTGGCTGAGCACAGAGCATAGCCTGCTCTAAAGCAGCCATGGCGGGGCAGCCGCAGCGACAGCTACCGGGGCTAGCTGTAAGTGACCCCCTTCGCTCATTCCAAGACACTTGACCCTGATACGTTGATGACAAGTGTGAAGAATGTCGACGCAAAAGAATCCGCTGTGATAGGGGAAAACCGCAATGCACGGCTTGTGCCACGGCCGGGTTGAATTGTGTAGTGCGAGACAGCTGCCCCCCCAGAGGGCCAAAGAAGGGATATCTTAAGACGCTACAAAAAAAGATTGGTAAGGACTGCCCGGCATCATTCCCGTCCTCCTTTCCACTTCTGGCTCTTAGGCTGACAAAGTTGTGTCGTGCCAGAGGACCTTCAGTCCCAGCTAGAAAAGCAACAAACACCATCTACTACTGAGATTCGGGTCTTCTCACCCTTCCAGGAAGGGGGAACCGCTGACAACGAAGGTGGAAGCGGTGCGAGCAGCACAGGCAATATTGAAATCCAGACTGCCACCTGCACAACTCCTGAGCCAATTGGTAATATCCAGCAATGGCCGACACCGACGAAATTCCAACTTCCCATGTTCCCCATGGAACCTTGGGAATGTTTGGACATTCCGTATACAAGCTCGCCCTTTCCCTCGCTTCCCTCATTGGACAATCTTCCGGAGTTGGTCGAGGTTCCTATGGGAGCCGATCCCCTAATAACCCCCATGATGCACAATGACCTGTAAGCCTTGACACTGGAGGATATTTACCGGCCAGTTGTGTTGATCCTTCTTATAGAGATCAGCTTTATTTCGATCGGGCTTATGCATTCGCGCCAATAGTACAAACGCACCGATACCGTTCTTGGTCTAAACAACCAAATAAGAGCAAACAGAGAACCTGTCTACAGCATGCCATGTGGACATTGGCCTCATCACTTTCCAGCCAGTTCCAGGTCGACGGGCGCAGACTATACGAGAAGACGAGACAGTTTCTGCATGAACTCGAGTCAGAGGAATCTTGTCACCAAATATCCCTCGAGCAGGCCCAGGCATGGACCTTGCTTGCGATCTACGAGTTAACATGCCAAGATTTCCACCGGGGTATGATGACTGCCGGGAGAGCCTTTCGCTTGATCCAGATGATGAGATTGTACGAACTCGATGCACCCCAAACACCCCCAACCATGCAACTGGAACAGTATCAAGGACAACTCACTCTTCAGGGGCTGGCCCAAGATGACTGGATTGATATTGAAACTAAGAGGCGGACCTTCTGGCTTGCATATACAATCGACCGCTTCACAAGTCTGGTCGACGGACTACACATGTTCTTCGATGAACGGCTGGTGAGTTTACCTAAGCAATATTGCGTGCGAAGGACATGTATTTACTTTCTGTCAGATCCGTACTCGTCTGCCAGCCCCCGAGGCGAACTTTGCAAGCGGTCGTTCCACGGATATGATGTTTCTGGCGGATATGATACCGGTCGTCGATCCCGAATGGCCACACAATAAGCTGTCGTCGTTTACAGAATGTGTTATTGGAGCTACCGTCTGTGGGCGGGTCCTAGAACATATACAGAGACCCCCAAATGGACCTTGTCAAGACTTCTGCCGTCGGCATCGTTCCCTTAATACGCTGTTGGCGCAACACATCCAGATGCAGCGAATATATGCGTCATTGGAATATCCGGATCCCATCATTGCATTTGCTACACTGGCAACACATATAGCCGTGCTTATGCTCTACGACCTTATCGAATCCAGGCCACTAGGTACCGATGCACAAGGAGCGCAGCTCGCTCAAGCTCTCTGCTCGGAACACAAGCAGTTATCACTGGATTCCGTGGCCGATATAGCTATCCTGGTTTCTGTACTTGGCCAGCACTTTCAGGTAAAGTAGCCAACGAACACCCCAATTATCAGCGCCCACCAAGGGGGAAAGCCGAATTGCTAAGTATTTAGCAGATGCACCCCTTAACACCCATCCTGCTCCTCCTCGGTGCCCGATTCTCTCAATCCCACCCCGGGCTAAACGATGCCTACATCAAAGTCATGCCCAACATTATAATGATGTTGCAAGCCTCGACCAGCCAGCTTGCACAAAACTTCCTCCAGCTCTTAGAACCTCATAACGACGGCTGGTGCCTCGCCTAGGACTTGAGGTCGCATGTATATATTTATGAATAATGATGTATGTAACTTTGCGCTATAGTAGAATATGTATAGGGCTATAGAGCTGTTGATGCTACGATATCTGATAAATTTTCCCACATCGTCATTCGGCATTATCTAAGTTAAGTTCTGCTGATAGGATATCGTCAACGGTAACCTACAATTACCCATATGAAGTCCTCTTCCTATATATTGCTTGATAGACTTCCTGTTTCATCATATTCGCGGTTAATCGGTGAAACGGCTGGCAGTCTGGTTGTGTCCGGCAAGGTATATGTCTCGCCTTTGTCCAGGAAACACCTTCGCAGATCATCACTGGAGCATTCTGGACAACGGCAGGAGCAGCAGTCGATGTTGGGGCACACCTACTCTCAGTACATCAGCAACTTGAGCAAACAGTGTTGGAAGCGATAATGCGTATCACAACCAGCACCCTTCCATATACCCCGAATAGCCATAAAGGCCACATGTCTTAAATTGAGTCTATACTTTTTTTCTATACACAGCACCGTTCCCCATCTTTTCTCCCAAGATCAAATTCGAACCTAAGAGCTCCTTACCTCACCAATAATCTATTTGTCCTCACCGAAAAAACCGGGCGCCACCAGTCGAGATCTTCTAGCGATCATGTTCGACAGCTCGGCAAAGGTTATCGAACTCATCAGCTCGAATATTTGAACATGGGCCTCGAGTTTTGTCAAAATCCAATTGCGAAGTTCCACCGCAATAAGAGAGTCTATTCCATAGCTCGATACTGACCGATCAGTGCGTAACTCATCCGCCGGCAGTGCAAGTAGAGAAGAAAGTTTCATCCGGATTGCTACTTGCGTTGCTTTCTCAGCTTCATCCGCTGTAGTCGCCGATCCAAGTGCTGCTGAAATATCGAATCGTCTCGACTCAGCCTTTGACGATGCTTGGTGCTTATGTTTCGTCCACATGTGCGAGAATTTGAGATCTGGACGTTGGAGAGATGCTTCTTTAGCTGAAGAATTTGGATCAGCTCTGCTTGTACCGCAGAGCAGCTGCGCTACCGATGGATCGGATGCTAAGGGATTCCGTATTGCCTCACTGATTGTGGCGAGGAACTCCTTGGCCTTGTAGGGCCGCAGCCCTTGGCGAATGACAAATTCCATGGAATCTTGGTTCTCTGCTGTGTAACCATATTCTTCCACGGCGCCAACATCGATGGACCGCGCTGGTAGACCGAGAGATGCCCTATGCCGAGCGAGAGAGTCTTGGAAAGTGTTTCCAGCAGCGTAGTTACCCTGAGCATACGATCCAATGATTCCGGCACCGCTTGAAAGGAGGATGAAGAAATCTAGAGTATTTCCGAACGCTTGGTGCAAATTCATCGTCCCCATAACCTTCGGTTCCATTGCAGCTCGCCACTGCTCGTAGCTCATATTATCCATCCTAGAATCCTGCTTTCGTTAACATCTCCTCCGTGGCGCGGGCATGAGACTGAGGCTTACCTGGAGGACCATAGCTCCTTGGATGATGCCTCTGATTGGAAATTCTCTGGACTGCTCCTTGATTGACGCAATTGCGACGGTGTCCGTAACACTGCCTTTGCATACGACAAGGTTGACCCCGCCAACACGCATCTCTTCCACTAGCTCTCTCATAAGTTGACTGTCAGGGCCAGATCGAGACAAGGTTATGATTTGTTTTGCTCCGAGACGTGCCAAGTGCTTGATAGTAGCTCTACCGAGCCCGCCAGCACCTCCCACCACCAAGTAGGAACAATCTCTTTTTAACTCGGGAGCCGGTGGTTGTTGAGGTTGAACCTTCAAGCAAGATTCAGCAAAATTCTTACAATATGGGGTAAAGAAAACAGATATCTGAAAATTAGAGGGCACTTACAGGAATCGTCATCTCAGTATCGAATCTGAGAAGCAGTTTCCCCATATGTTTCCCAGCCTGCATCAGCCTAAATGAAGCCTCTAGTTCTGAGAGTCCATTTACCGTTATAGGACTCAGGATCTTGATCTTTCCCTGACCGACAAGACCGAGGACAGTGTGGTAGAGGTTTTGGTAAACAGCCGGTTTCCTCTTCGCAAGCAGCGCCAAGTCAACAGTAGCAAACATGGCGTTCTTTTCCAAACATCCAATTTCGAGCCTCGCATTGGAGATAAGGTCTTTCTTACCAATCTCAACAAACCGTCCAAATGGTGCAAGGAGCGAGCAACTCTCTTGCAAAGCATCACCGCTGAGTGAGTTAAGAACGACATCGACACCATGATACTTCGTTTTACGAAGAATCTGATCGCTGAAGTCGAGACCGCGGCTAGAGAATATGTTTTCATCTGGGATCTGGAAATGTTCTCTTATAAATTCTCTCTTCTCTGCGCTTCCTACCGTGACAAATATATGACCGGCTTTGAGGTATTGAGCTAGGGAAATAGCAGCTTGGCCGACTGCTCCAGCTCCGGAATGAACCAAAATAGACTCTCCTTCTTGGAGATTGGCGACATTCCTCAGCGAATACAAAGCTGTCGCATAGACAGTTGAAACGGCGGTGGCAACTTCCATGGATAGCTTCTTGGGCAGATTATGGACATTCCACTTGTCAATGACGCTTGTTGTTGCGAGTCCGTCTGGAAGATCGGTTACATAAACCAAATCCCCAATAGCGTACTGGTCGCACAGTGCTTCCCCAACCTCAACGACCTTTCCGCTGCCTTCCAGCAGCATAGCTGTGTGACCATCCAGTTGGCCCATGGCGGTCATTATATCCTTGAAGTTGAGAGAGGCATATTGGAGCTCCACCCGCACTTCTTCTGCTCTGATCTTCCGCGAGTGCCTCTCAGAATCGGCCCAGTAGAGTGAGTTAAGAAGTCCGGGTTCATGGATTTTGAGGCTTAAAGCACGACCTGAGTTGATACTCTGCTGGTTCTGCGGATGGTAGGTCGACGTGCTGTCTTTGACATATTCATCGACTTGGTTGTCATTGATTAAGCGAGGAATAATAACCTCACCATTGCGGACCGCGTATTCAAATTCCAACAAGGCAGAAGTTTGCGGAGCACATGAACCGAATGCGTGGTCGAACACGGTCATAATTTGCTCAGCAACCTCGAGACCTGATCCGTGATTCGGCTCCAGATCTAGGGTGACGACCTTGGCGGACTGATTTTCTGATCGCAAGCAGCGCGTGAGGCCGACAATGAGCGACTGTAGAGGATTTGCGCTTTCAACTACACCGCCACAGGTGACCCATAAAACGCCACCAGCGTTAGCAAGTATGCACTGCACCTTTTCCCACTCACTCTTCGAGCAAGTCGCAATGAATGGGCTTACTGCCTCCAGTAGTACCACCGCTAGCTGGTTGTCAAACAATTCCGCCTGAGCCAATGCGCTTTTCTTTATGTGGACGCTGGGCTTGGAAGAAGCTAATAGTTTGATCATATGGTCTGCAATGCTGTCGTCCTCTTGGTTGCCACTGATCACAACTATTGTCTGTGAAAGGCTTCCTATTGGGCCTTGTTGGGCGGCTGGGGGGGTGGAGATTCGTGACTTAAGTTCCAGAGAAGCACACTCTGGAGCGGAGGATTCTCCTCCCATCGGGTTTGGCAAACCTAACTCCAATGACACTGGGTGACTAGTTGCTGAAGAAATTATGACACTTATCTCGTGGTCCTCAGCAGAGCCGTAGTCCTGCATCTGGAGATTAATTCCAGAGAATCCACTGCATCTAAGCCTATCATGCCAGTCAGATAAACCGAGAAGCGGAGAGCTCACCCGGCCGTCAGCGATCCCAAGCCACCATCCAGGTAACATGCCAAATATGAGTCCAGTGTGAATCTTTGGAGCGGTGATCTCCATCAGGGCAAGCTGACCATTGGGTTTCAGTAGGCTCCTCACGTTTCCCAGCGTGTTATTGATATCACAAGTCGCATGCAACACATTGGACGCAATTATTAAGTCGTAGGAGCCAAGTTCAAAGCCCTGCTCCTTTGGTGAGATTTCGATGTCAAGCCTCTTAAACTCTAGAGACTCTTGGAACTTCTCCAACTTCTCTGCTGCTTTCTGGAAGAAGCCCGTTGAAATATCAGTGAAGGTGTATGTCTCCCGTCTGGTCTTCCCTGAGACGCCGCTGTTGTAAAGAGCTTCTAGAATCGGCATCGACGTACTAGCCGTTCCGGCCCCAATTTCAAGGATCCGGAGATTTGAATTCTTAAATTGCATAAGCTTGATATATTTGGCCAGTTGCTCATGACATCTGTCGGCATTTTCGAACTTGTAAAGCCGGTATAGACGGTCTTTCTCCAGAAGGAGTGCCAGAGGATCAACTTCCCTCCGAAGAACATGTGGCAGCTGAGTTGCTACGTCAACCAGAACCTCGCCATGGATTCCGAGGGACTTGATTTTGGTGTTAAGTGCATTGTCAATCCGAAGTGACTCGTGGCTGTCAGATCTTATTGATCTCATCCATCGGAGTAAGTGAAAAAGATGCCCAGTGATCTTTCCTTCGTCGTCAGGAGAGAGCTTTGTGAGCGTGTCCTCAATGACAGCTCTGCAATACTGCTCATACATGCCGGTGATTCCTGTTTTTAACTCATAAGATGAGTCGGGAACACAACGCTCGATGATACTCTGAGGTTTGGCGCAAGTTGGGTCAAGGGCCCACTCCAACCTATGGCACAGTGATTCACCAACCGGACGCTCTGTAGCATTCTGTCGAGAGAGTCCACTTGTCCTAGCGAAGGTGAGCCCCTTCGCCTTTATGAAGACCTCCGGCGTGTCACTTTCGGAGCTGGAGACAATTAAATCCGAAATGAATTTGGAATGACCATGGCTCCGAAGAGATGTTGCAATTGACATGCCCTTCCCGGGTTGTGACGGGATTTCACTCCAAATTTCAAGATCATCGATTCCACTGAGGACTATCGTACCCCGAAGGTTGTCTCCAACTTTCATGGCCGAGAAGACAGCTTGGAAGCAGAGATCTAATGTTGCTGGGTGGACACAATGAGGTTGCTGATGATTCGAAGGCATAATAGCCTTAACATTTGGGACCTTGATTCGACAGGTCGATCCAGATTCGGATGCTCGAATTTGTTCTTGGCTTTCGAACGGGCCGCTGTATTCGATGCCCAGGCCTCTGAGCTCTTTGTATAACTGCGTCGGGCTCAGCATCACGCGACTGCTCTTGGAGGCTTCTTCAATGAACTCAAGAGATTCAAGATCCGTCATACTCCGCTGTTGTTCGTTAGGCGAAGGATTGATAGCAGCCACTAGACCCCGGCTATGCTCTGTTGATTCTCCGTTGGTCGACACCGAGAAAATTCGAAACTCCTTCCATGAAGCCGACGATTCTCGTGCTGTGTACGTGTAAGGTCGAATGGATGTTACTGTCTCTACTCCCACAGAACTATCCGGAACCAAGAGCGCTCGACCGACATTGACTTGGCGGAATTTGACACGCATGTTCTTCCAGTTGTTTCCGTCACAAAGGACTTGTTGCTTCAGAGCTTCCAAAACCATGGCAATATAACCGGCAGCAGGGAAAACAATTTCACCTCCAATGCAATGTCCCTTGAGCCAAGGTAATTCCTCAAGACGTATATAGTTGCGCCATGTGGGTTCAGTGGGCACACTGTCGATGCTAGGTACTCCGAAAAGGTCATGCCTAGGGAAGATTCTATGCCGATATTTAACACTCCTGCGGGACTCGACCCAGTGAGCTGTGTTATGATGCCAGTTGTATGTTGGCAGGTTTGTCAAGACATTTTTTTTTGCACTGCCATGAGGATCATTTACTTCCCTAAGGTTGACGGTGGCTCCCTTACTGAAGAGATCTCCGGCTAGACCTATCGCGGTCCTACTTGTATCTTGATTCCGCGAGAGCACTGAGTGATATGTGATTGATCCCGGGAGCTTTGATGCCTTAATGATCTGTTTAATCGGTCCTCCAAGTGCAGAATGAGGGCCGACCTCCACAACCGCAAGAGAACTACTTTGCTCTTGGTCGGCTTGCACAGTGCGAAGGACTTCCGTAAGAGCACCGTCGAAGAGGACGGGAGATGTCAGATTTGTGCCCCAGTACGCCGCATCCAGCTCTTCGCCTTGAATAGCCTGTCCCGTGACAGAAGAAACCATTTGAATATGCCGCTCACATTGTGGAGGTTTGATGTCTTGTATGGCGTGCAGGTATTCTTCCAGGATAATTTCCATATGATAGGAGTGATACGCCACCCCCACAACCAGCTTGCGGTGGAAAACATCTCTTGCAGCAAGCTTTGCTTGAATGTTGTTCAAGGCTGCTTCGTCTCCAGACAGAGTGACACTTGACGGACTGTTGATGCAAGCTACCACGACCTTCCCAGAAGTGATGTCATCATCGATATATTCTTGGGCCTCGCTTGCAGAAAGTCCAACAGCAAGCATGCCGCCGGAAAGGGTCGGATTCTGCTCTTTTAGTAGCTTCACCGAATGGCCACGAAAATATGCAACTTTCAAACAATCTTCCGCTGTAAGTATACCGGCCGCGTACGCTGCTGCGATTTCTCCGCTTGAGTGTCCGCACACTATGGCGGGCCGTATGCCCCAAGACTTGAGCAAGTCCACGAGTGCAATCTGGATTGCTGTGCAGCAAGGTTGAGACAAGGTAGCTTCGTTGATTCGAGAAGCCTCTTTTGGTTTACCCAACTCAGCGAGAAGTCGCCAGCTAGCCCCGAGGCGGATAAGGTGATTCTCTGATTGCTCCATTGACTTGGCAAATACAGGGTATGTGACCAGCAACTGGCGACCCATTCCTGCCCATTGAGCACCCTGACCTAAGTTTGATTTAGCCCTATTATGCGTGTAAATGTTTCCTACATAGTTTCCACTGCCATACCTGTGAAAGCAAAGCATAACTTTAGCTCCCTATCGTATCTTTGTAGCCTATCTGAGCCCATAGCTATCTTCTCTAGCTCTTCCACAAGTTCGTCACGAGAGCATGCAGTGACACAGAAGCGGAATTCCAGGAAAGATCGCCGATGAGAGAGTGTGAAAGCCAGACTGTCCATAGATTCATCAGTATCAAGTAGGTTGTCTGAAATAAACCGTTTGAAGTTAGCAGCCAGTTTCGCAACCCCTCCTTCATGACTGTGTGAGAATGGGAAGAGACGGGCTTTCGAGCTGTTTATCGCCGTTGAATGGCTCAAGGACGTCTGATGAAGCGAGTGGCCATTGACTTGCGTCCTCCCTTCCATCCTGCTTTGGTCTGGAGCAACTGCGGTCCTTACCGTTACGTGCCTACACGTGTCAGCGACTTTTGGAGCTATATCTGGTGACACTCCGTTGATTTCACTGGTGCAATTTTCAACACACAGGGAGCGTTCGTGTATTGTATCGTCGAGATATTCGTCGGTTGCCTCCAGGATAACATGGGCATTCGTCCCTCCATAACCGAAGCTGTTCACTGAAGCACGGCGGGGAGCATTTTGTGGCCAGTTCAGCATCTTTTTCGGCACCTACACGAACGACGTTAGTTTCGGTTGACACGGTGTTAAAGAAGCTTTTGTAAGTATATGACAACGTACTTCCATGCCCCAGGCTTCCAATGGAACCTTGCTACTCGGTTTTATGAACGTAGCGTTGGGGGGTATCATCTTCTTTTCAAGTATCAATACGGTCTTGATCAGGCCCACCAATCCGGCAACGCTCTCAGTATGACCCAGGTTAGATTTTGCGCTTCCGATGAACAGCGTGTTTTCTTTCTGCCTCCCCTTGCAGAAGCTCTCATTCAGAGCAGTGGCCTCGATCTTGTCTCCAACCGTAGTTCCGGTTCCTGTTTGATGTGTGAGTATCATCTGCATCGAACTATTTTAGCCAGTAACTAACCATGTGCTTCCACATAAGTGGTGTCGATTGGACTTATACCCGCCTGATCGTAGGCTCTTCGAATCATCTTGGCCTGAATATCGCAAGATGGCATCGTTACCCCAGGAGTCCGTCCGTCCGAGCAAACATTGCTACCGCGAATTATGGCCCGAATCGGATCATTGTCCCTCAGAGCCACGTCTAATCTCTTCAGCATGATAGCAGCAACTCCTTCTCCTCTTCCGTACCCATTGGCACGTGAATCAAAAGAATAGCAGCGACCTTGAGGAGAAAGAAATCTATTGTATGACATATGTCAGCTGTCTTGAATTTACGACAGAAGAGAACTTACTGCATCGAAGACATGGCAGTGACCTGGTCTGGGTCGAGAATCAAGTTTGTGCCACCCACTAATGCCTGAGTTACCTCTCCAGCAGCGATGGCTTTGCAAGCTTCGTGGACTGCAACAAGTCCACCCGAACATCCTGTATCAAGAGTGAAGCTTGGCCCATGCAAATCAAAAATATACGAAATGCGATTGGAAACGAATGCAATTCCAGTTCCGGTAAATCGGTAGCTTTTCAAATGTCAATATCTCAGAGAAGCCCTCGCTGCATGCAGATCTTACCCTGGGGATAACTCTGGATCCCGTCCCAGAATCTTATCGTAGTCGTGGGTTGAGACTGCGCAGTACACCCCTGTATCTGAGCCCTCAAGGTTCTCCATGGGGAATCCCGCATTCTCAAATGCTTCGTACGCAACTTCAAGCAGCAGTCTTTGCTGCGGATCGATGGCTTTTGCCTCAATATTGTTGATTCCAAAGAATGCATTGTCGAATAATGCCGGGTCTTGCTTGATCAAATGGAACCCACGTGTATCGAACTACGAATGATTCTTGTTAGTGGGATGAGGCTAGTATTATCGCTATGGGGGCATTGCTCACCGATCCGGGGAAACTAGCCTGCGGGTGCCAGAACGCGTCCATTCGAAAGCGGCTGCTTGCATTATTTGACCACCCTGACAGACCTCTTGACAGCATCTGCCACAACCTTTCCGGGTTACTGGCAATTCCTGAGAGACGGCAGGACATACCCACAACGGCAATGGGCATGCGGCTATCGCCGTCTACGCCGTTTCTTCGTGAAGCGGGTTGCGGCGACATGGTGGGCAGCAGGGGGCGGAAAGCCTAGTGATTGTGAAATTCCTTGATCTGCCAGAGCATGGAGTAAGTGACCGATAATAACGTGATTTAGGAATGTTAACAGAAAATGGAGTATAGGAAATTAAATTCGTTTATGTGGTCTTGCCAACTAAGAAGAGGACAAAAAGGAAAATTTCACCCTTCTTGTGAGACTTAGTGAGCATATGCCTGTTGGCAACGTTTTTAACTTGTGAAGCGGATTGGAAGCTGCGTCATGACGCGCCATCCAGTGTAATAGTGAGTGGCCCTTGCTTCTTAAATGTTTGATCCTATCCTTGCCTTCGTTCGTCATCTCTTTGCGTCCTATTATGCCGATCGTTTAGACGAGTTTGGATGTATCAATAGGGCAAATAGGAGGTCCCTTCGGCCCCTTACTTGGACCGACATGCGGTTGGCATTGTCACGGACTATGCATGATGGATCTGAGATATCTTTATCGGCTCTTGGTAGTTTCAAGACAGCCCACATCTTAATCGGGTATGCGCCTTTCGGCTGTGCATAGCCCCCCATCCAATCAGGCTGCAGCACTCACTGCTTCATGGACCATTTATGGAGTATATTACGGCCAAAGGATAGGCTCCACTATCAATAATAATGATAAGATATACTCCGGAGTGCTGCGTAGACTCCGTGCACAGGAACCTTGCCTTTAGAACTATTTATAGGTATTTATTTACAAGAACTAAGAAATATTAACATTCCTACACCATTGATGTATGTCAATATAGTAGATACAAACGTAGTAACTTTTGTTACTTTTGTTGTCAGTGCAGGAGGATGAAGCAGTAGAGGTAGATTTATTATAAGTCTGAATAGGCGCTAGCCACATCGGAAAACACGTGCAAAAAGTAACAACTTCACCCCTGAGCGTAACCGCCAGGGGTACGTGATTTGCCGTTGGACTTCATTATTAGTATTGTGTCATTTTATACTTCTTAAATTATCTCTCGCTATTAGAAAAGCATAACTGTTTAAAATAGAACAAGCTGACTGGATGCGTTTGTTGGAATGAAGAAATCCATCAATGGCTAGTATAATCGTCCATGAGTCGGCGTCACTTTGTATATAAGAGTCGCAAGACTTGGAATTACAGTGTCAATAAGAGAACAAAATACAATAGAAAATTCGTATCAATAACAAGTAGCTGGGGTTGAATTTCTAAAATAGAATGACTTTTTATAGTGACTCCTGCGCCAATTGTAGCCACTCGGTGTCTTGCCTCAAGCGGTCTAACGTGCTTTTCTCCAAACCTATCAACAAATCTATCCCCCCGTCGTTTCCCTGGGGAAGTATGGAGATCCATCCGTCTTTGACTCGCGCATAGCCATAGCGAACAGCTTTCAATTTCTGTAGCTCACAACCCCAGTAACTGCTTGAAACATCTCCCATAGACGCGGCGCTGCTGACCTCCACGTCTGAGCCCAGAAAGTTGTCCATATTAGGCTCTATTTTGCTAACCTCTGTATTGGACTCAATTGCTCCGATAAGATCCCGAATCCGTTCTGGTGTCCACCACTCGATTGCATCGGTAATTTGTTTTGCAAGATTGTAGAGCGTCCCAGGCTCTGTTGATTCCATATCTGCCGTTGCTGCAGAAGTTTTCGCGTGTATGACTGCATTGCCTGCATAGTCTAGTGGCAGCGGAGGGTCCATTCGCCTTCTAACATTGACAGTGGTCATGAAAGAGGTTGTCATGATGCCGCGAGAAGATAGCTGCCGCGCTCGGGATATACGACGCCATAGCACCGCCGATAAGATTGTGTGGTCGGTTAAAACTGGCAGACCTTCAGACAGCGGGAATGCGGCCTCTCTCATTGATTGCATCGAATTATCTGAGATGAACCAGTGCGATAGCTCGAGTTTCTGCATCAGCTGGCGCTTTGGATGATCCTCAGCAAGTGCAGCCTCCATTAGCTCCCGTTCTACCGCGCTGCGGTACGTTTTGCCCAGACGATAGTTCGGAAAGTCGCAAACTTCTTTACGTCCACTTCCTCCAAAGACATTTGATCGGTCAAGTGCTTCTTCGGGAAATCCATCGTCCGGAGAAATAATCCGACCGTCTGTCGACGCCGCAACATGCTTTGCAAGTCTCTTCACCATAGTGAATACCGCCGAAGCATCCATCACAGCGTGATGATAGTTGGTCGTTAGCACTAGTCCGTCATTAATGAATGATGCAAGTAGGGTGAGTACGGGGCTTCGTTTTGGGTGGTGAACCCGTGGCTCCGGCATCAGCGACAGAAGCGGGAAGGCGGAAGGTGGGAAGTTTCGGCGCTCGAGAGCATAGTAATCGATCCCTGGCAGCTCCTGGGAGTGAAACCAAACCCCAGCATTTTCCGATATTTGTAGTTGGACTGTGCCTTGCTCCTCGCAATCCGGTATGACATCTCCCGCTAAAAATGACAACTCTTCGATCATCTTAGCAAGACCAATCTTTAAGTTCTGCAATAACGACTGCCGGAGAGCAGGTGAGGATACATGGAAAACGAGCACTGTGGGGAGTATGAATCGGTTCTCCATTTGGTCCAGAGGAGACAGTTTCATGCATTCGGGGGCTATTGGGATGCTCGGTGTGACAAAAGTGCTTTGCCAGCCCACGGACAAAAGAGTTGGTGAGAGTAGGTCCACGGGATACTTGTCATTATCCTTTTCGTCGTGAAGGGGCAAGCCAACCCCATTAGCAGCTTCGGACTGAGGAGATAGAGGAGCACGCATTGCAATTCTTTGCGAATAGGGCGGAGAGGGAAGGATAGCTGCGTTGTATTCTCTATTCTTTCCAGACCATTAAAAGGACTCGGTGTTCAGAGTATCCCTTTCCCTGAGAGGCAGACTAAGTCACCGTACATCCATGCGGGAAGTCTCCGTGGAATTGCGATCTGGGCTTGCAAGCAAGGGATTGTTTTAAGCAAGGTGTTTCGTGACACGCTAGAAGAAACACATTTGACTCGTCACGGTAGCAGCAACCCGAAAGGGATACCAGCGATATTTTGTTTTGATGCTAAATTCCGCCAACATTCGCCGATGTCCTGATGGTCTGATTAGATCCTATTGCGCGGAAAATGTGATATCTGCCCAACAACAGTAATGTGACCGAGGCAAAACCGGTATTCGAAATAGAGGTCTTTCGGATTGCGATGGAGCCTAGTCCCATCTGCACGAATTAAGCGTTTAAAAAGCGTACAAAGCAACGCCTAGCGATTGATGTGGTGTCCAAGTTAGGAAAAGGAATGGTGGGTGGGTGGTGGAACTTTGCCTGAACTATCAACGACCTTTGCGTGCCCAGAAGGGACTTGAAAAGATTGGCCACTCGACGACGCGTTGCCCACCTCATCCGTGGGTCCTTGCAGTTCTAAAAATACGTACATCCCCAGGTCACAAAGGCTAATGCATATTATAATAAAGCAGGGCTCCAGTCATTGTTTGGTCATTTTAAATCTATACATTACTTCGTTTCCATGGAAGACTAACGAAACAGATCGAGAGCGACCTAGGATACTTACTGTTTCGCGTTCTACGACAGAAGTCTCTTACAGGGTAAGTACATATTATGCTAGGAACGGTCTCAGCCAGGCGTATTTGTAGAACTTCAGGGCATGTCAATACAGTAGCGACTGTATTTTTGATCCTAGATCCACCAGTTCACTCGTTCATAGGACCCCTAACTAGAGTGGTAACCTTACGAGCTACGGTTACGCCTTAACAAATTTACCCAAGTATCTAGTCAAACTATGCCAAAACATTACAACTTCCAATATCTCCATGGTAGGGCAGTAAGACGGGCTCAGTTATCGATCTTGTATGTAGTCATAGCATTCTCAATCATGGGATGATCTGCGGGTAATAATCTCCCGAGTTTGCTGGGTAAGGTTGATCTACTGCGTCATGGAACATACTCTGGGTACTTCGATAACTATCGGCAAAAACACCGATTCAGCTCTAATCTTAGACGCAGCTGTTAGGACATAAATCATTAGCTTATTGGAGAGGCCTCGCGATGTTAGGGTCGAGCTAGGGGGAGCAAGATCTGCCTACAGGGGAGGCTATTTTCGGCTTCTTTTAGTCGTGAGTCTAAATAAGGTAAAGCCTCGCTGAAGTTAAGCACCTCAAGAGGGATGATTAGCCAATGCTTAGCAAGTGTAGAATATGCGTCCGCTAGGCAACCACCCGCCGCTGAAAATTACGGTTGGAAATGCGGCCGTTCATGGCCACAGTAGCTGTCATTTTCGGGGTCGATTTCACAGATCCTCACATTCTAGTTGTAATCTGCGGAATGCTCAGCCCCGACGACTGGCCCCTTGTACTCTCTGGCTGCAAGCTACTGATATAGGCAAAGGAGAGCGCCGGGGCGGGCAGTTCAACTCCAAAATAACTCTCCAGGTCAACTTTAGGACAAACTCAAAGTGAGCATATTGCTGGACACTGGAGAGTTCTGAAACGTAGTGCAACTATTGGAAAAAGGAGCTTGCGTTGCTGCATAAAGTGTTTAATCAGTCCATATATAAACAGCAATACTCTGGTCTACAAAAGACAACCCAACGAAAAAGTGGACAAAAACATCTGTTGAACCCGATCAACCACATTCTCCAAGCATTTTATTGTCTAATGGAAAGATATATTTCAACCCAGTATGAAGCCATGCCTAAGCATCCTGCAAATGCCGGCTCTTTTCCGCCACCAAGCCCGCCAGCGCAGTCAGGCTCGCCGTCTGCAAAATATTGAAGATCGAGATATCCGCCGCGGCCTGTAAGACGAGCATATTTCTCAATTCCACCGCAATCAGCGAGTCGACCCCAAAGTGCGCCGGGGGCTTGCTGAGATCGATTTCCGCAACGGGGGTCATGAAGATATCCGCCAGCTTGGCAGCAATAGCCGCGCCGATGAGCCCTGCCGCTTCCTGGCGGTCGGTCGCCTCCGCAAGTTGCGCAGCGAGCGAGGCGCCAGTGCTCTCACCATCAGCCGGTCGCGCAGAGGCCTTGCTGCGCGGTCGCAGAGGTGCAAAGCGGGCGTCACGGCCCAGCTGCGAGCGACCGTTGGCGTCCCACTGCGGGCCTGGGGCGGAGTTGAGGCCCACAATGATCTGAGACCGGGCGCCGAACGGGTGCAGGACGGCGGCGTTGAGGGCACGGAGCACGATGTCCTCATCGAGCATGGCGAAGTCGCCCTCCTTGCGCAGGCGCTCGGCGACCTTGATTGAGGTCGAGAGGTAGCCTATATCCGATATGGGGCCGAGGTCGATCGCCACGCCGGGTAGGCCTTGGGATTGGCGCCAGCGTGCCATGGCGTCTTCGTAGGAGCCGCCGGCAGCGTAGTTGGCTTGCGATGCGATACCTACTACGCCCGAAACGGACGAAAGCATGACGAAGAAGTCGAGTGAGCCTGGCTGTGAGAACTCGGTGTGTAGGTTCCAGGTGCCGTACAGCTTGGGTTGTAGGCCGCTGTGCCAGTCATCGAGTGTCATCTGGTCGAAGAATGCGTCGCGCAGTAACATGGCACCCTGGATGATACCGCGCACTGGCGGGAAGCCGTCGTCTTCACAGACCCTAAGAGCCATGGTCAGTGAGCTGGCGAGGCCAATGTCGCAGCTGACAGGCTTCACTCGACAGCCTGCCTCGCGCAGTTCACGGACAAATAGTGCGCTGTCAGTGTTCTTGTTCTTGTCAAGGTCGAGCCTGCCAGCACTGCGAGATAGTATAATGAGGTTCCTTGCACCGTGAGCTACCAGCCAGTACGCGACTGAACGCCCGATACCGGCTACACCACCAACAATGAGGTATGATGCATCAGGTCGCAGTTGAGTCTGAGCTGTGACCCCCTTTGGCCGAGGCATCAAGTGGACCTGTTCGTCTGCTTCAGCCGAGAGCACGACCTTACCCATCTGTGCACCCGTCTGCACGAAGCGAAAAGCCGCTTGAGCATCCTGCATGGTATAAACAGAGACAGGGTGAACCGGCTTCAGCGCCTGCTGTTCGACCAGGCTGGTGATCTCACCAAGAGCGCGGTGGACATCAGGTCTGCGGTGGCGTAAGAGCATCGGAACATCCAATGATTTAAACGAGATGCCGCGAGAGAATGACTCTAGCGCCACCAGACTGTTGCTCTCGATGTCCTTCTTGCCAATTTCGATCAAGTAACCCAGAGGCGCGACTGCGCTGAGGCTTGCCTGTAGTAACGGACCTGGAAGCGAGTTAAGAACGAGGTCGACACCGCGTCCCTTTGTGGCGGTCAGAACAGCAGGGGCGAACGATGCATCGCGGCTGGTGAAGATGCGCTCAGCAGGGATGCCGTACTCGCGCTGGAGAAGGTCACGCTTTTCCTGCGATCCGGCCGTAGCGTAGATCTCTGTTATGCCGAGGTGCTTTGCCAGCATGATGGCAGCCTGCCCAATGGCCCCAGCCGCGGCATGGATGAGAACCGACTGCCTGGCCGTCAGGCGCGCGGTATCAACGAGGCCGGCGTACGCAACAGTAAAAGCCAGGGGAAGCGACGAGGCGTTCACAAAACTCATGCCGTTGGGTATCTGGATGACGCCATACCATGGGACGCGAGCACGGCTGGCGAAGGATGTGCCAGTCGAAAGCGCCATGACGCGGTCTCCCACATTGTAGCCATTCGCCTGCGCCTCAGTGCCGACGCGCGTGATGATACCTGCGCATTCGAGGCCCATGGAACGATCCTTGAGTTGGCCCATTGCGGCCATGACATCCCGCGAGCAAACTCCGTAGGCCCGAGGGGTGATCTCAACGAGCTCGGGTGTCAACGCCTCATAGCCTTCCTCATCGTGAATGAAAGCTAATGTGTCCAAGTGTCCCGGGATGCCCACTTCCAGCCGCAGTAAGCGGTCCTCCTGGAACAGGGGATGTAGGGGAATACTGGCAGTAGTATCGATAGTTCCGCTCTCATCCTTGGCCACTGGCTGTACCTCACCCCAGCTCGGTACAAGCGGGCCAGTCACCATATCATTATATTGGTCGTCCTTGTAGTACCGGGGAATATGCAAGACACCGTCACGTTCAGCGTACTCGAACTCGGCTGGACCAGCCTCAGTGTCGGCACGGCCGAATCCCTCCTCGAGTACCTTTACGATAGCCGAGAGAGCGACCTCTCCACCTGAGGACCATCTCTCAGCTACGTGTGCAGGGTCGAGGTCCAGTGAGAGGAAGCGACGGCTAATGTACTCGTTGCGCAGAGCACGCAGGAAACCCTGGTGAATAGCCCGTTCGGGCGCCTCGCTCTCCACTGTACCGCCGGTCGTGACCCATAGCATGCCACTGCATTGCGTGACCATGGCGCGCAGGCCCTCCATGCGCACCGCGTCGAGATCCGCCATAATAGGGTGATCAATCTCACCAACAAAAATACATATTTTGTTTTTGTAGGCATCAAAGCTGCTCTGCTCGAGCACTAGGTGCTCCGGGGCGGGAGTGTCAGTGCCGGTCAAGGCCTGGATGCGTTGGGATAGCATATCGACGAAGCCCGGTGGTGTAGATGCCTTGCTGCTTGTGACCACGGCAAAGCTCTGTCCGTGACCAGCCTTGTCCAGAAGATTGGACTTCTGCTCTTCAGTGAGCAGTACAGTGGACATGATGATACTGTTGGTATGGACAAGGTTGCTCTCCGAGTCACGAATCTCAAGGTCCACACCACTGAACCCGGCGTCCCGGAGCACGCTATCCCAGCCGGACGCTGTGAGGGTTCGGCGGGCAGGCTCATCGCCATGCCACCAGCTCGGCCGCAGGCCAAACACGAAATCCACATCTACCTTGTCGCTGGTCGCCTCCGCAAATAGCAACGTGCCGCCTGGCTTCAGCAGGCTGCGCACATTGCCAACGGCAGTGGTCAGATTTTCGGTGCAGCGCAGAGCTTGGAAGGCTACAACAATGTCGTAGCTCCCCGGTGTAAGCTTCTGCTTGGCTGGGCTCTGCTCAATGTCAAATTGGTCAAACTCGAGCAGATTGGCCCAGTCGGTAAGTTGGGCACGCGCATCTTCCAAGGACTCCGAAGAGGGATCGGTAATGTGCCAGCTCGCCACTAGCGGCGACTTGGGCGTCCCTAACGTCTGCAGTATACGGCATGTCGCGTAGACACTGGCACCGGCACCGATTTGGAGGACGCGGGGACCTGGGCTTTTGTGTGCAACCTTGCGCAGCAGCGTAGAGAGCTGTGCAGGTGCTGATGACTGACGCATAGCGTTTGCGTCGTACTCATTCAGCAACCCACTCACTTCTTCCACGTTCAGATCACCACGGAGGATAGACGGGAGAAGGGGCCCCAGACTGCAGATCAGCTTCCCTTCGACGCTTTGCGAGGCTGTAGCGGCTATGTATTGTTCAGGCTCTCCAGCCGCGTCCAGTGCCAATCCATTGGTGGCTTCGGCGGCCAATTCATTTAGCCATGCGTAGTACTTAGCCAAGTGTGGCTGTTGCTGCAGCTGGGCTACATCGTCTGATGTGAGAGCTCGTAGAGCATCACGAGCAAAATGGATGCACAAGTCCCGTAGGTTCCTGGCGATGCTTGCTTCGTCATCGGAGCCCGTGTGAACCAGTTCCTTCTTGACCTGTGCGAGAGCCCGCGGGTTTCGAAGCGACAGATCAGGTCCCCATACGAGCTTGCTGCACAACTCTCGTTCCCATTTGCTGGTAATAGCAGCACCGCCCTTGTTGGATGCATCCTGGCGCGCCGTGGCTCCGCTGCCACGTCCCAGAGACCCCAGCTCAACACCCTGGATCTTGAGCACCGTGGCGTCCGTCTGGCCGTCGAAAACTGTAATGTCAGCGCTCCCGCTTTGAGCGTCATCGTGCAGCAGTGATGTGTCGCAGCGCAGCGTGCGGCCAATCTCGTGGCTGATGTTGCTGGACACCCACATGGATGCGACAGATCGCGGTAGCTTCGGGTCTTCCTGCAGAGCTCCAACACTCGGAAGTGCGGAATAGAATGCCACGACGACGGCATCGAGCGTGATAGGGTGTAGCAAGGTATCCCGTGCCGCGACCACAGGGTCTGTATCCGTCGACGCTTCGTGGCGGATCGTGATGTCGCAGACAGATCGTGGTTCTCGGCCATCCTGGATGATCTTTGTTGTGTTCTGGAACATGGGACCATGATAGATGCTGCACGCCCTGAGGTTGGCAAACAAGTCCTGGGGGTCTGGCTGGCGGGTGTAAGTAGACAGCGGACGGCGCCCTGTTGTCTCAGTTGCAGCCGCCTCTCGCTCAGCCATGATCATGCCCTTAGCATGCAGCGTCCACTGGTTATTCAGCGTCACTGACGATACCTCGAAACGCCGCCAGCCGCGGGCGCCGATTTCCCGCTCAGGGACAGACTGAAGCGTGGTTCGGATCTCCACGCCGTCTGTGCTTTCTGGGATAACGAGGGCGAACAGGAAGTTGACGTCGCGCAGGCGGAATCCCGAGATACTCCGGCAGAGATTTTCTTCGTCGGTGGCACTGGCCTGCTCCAACTTTCTGACGGCCTCAATCGCGAGACAAATGTAGCCCGAGCCCGGGTACACGATACTGCCCTGCACCATATGATCACGGACCCATGGAGTTTCGGTAACGCGCATTATACGGCGCCAAACGGCCGTGCTGGGGTCATTGCCGGCGACAGGCATGCCAAGTAGTTCGTGAGGTGGCTGGCTGCGTTCGCGGATGGCCCGGTTGACTCTGGACTCCTGCCAGTGACGCATGGTGTGGTTCCAGGGATACGATGGCAGATCCGTCAAGACCTGGGGGATCTCGTTCTCACACGCAGGGACGGGGAAGTTGATCTCGTTCATCACCAAGGATTGTCCTGCGCGGAACAAGTTCATGGCGGCCGATCGCATACTGTCGCCTGCATGCTCTTCCCGGACTAGGCAGCCCCAGTAAGGGAGCTCAATGCCCTCAAACTCTGGCAGAGACAAGATCTCGCGGATAGGGCCTCCCAGCGCCGTATGAGGGCCGACCTCGAGCAATGCGTCCACACTTCTGCCTGTCGGGTCATCCGGGTCGCCCAGCACCATTTCTGTCAAGGCGTCCACGAATTGGACTGGCTGCACCAGACTACCGACCCAGTGATCAGGACTGGCGATTTCCTTGATGTCGGTGATACGCCCACCAGTCACTGCTGACGAAAAGACTGCCTTAAGTTCTGGCTGGCCTGCTTGTAGATGTTCCTTGCCACTTTGAACCACCTCCCGCGCCATATGAACTCGAAGCCGCTCCCTGTAGGCATCAGCGAAAGGATCCATATGGTGTGAGTGGTACGCCTGCTGGACTTTGAGACGACGGGCGAACACGCCATCCTGCTTGCACAGTTCCTCGATCTCTTGAACGGCGTCGGAATCACCAGAAATAGTGACACTTTGAGGACTGTTAACGCATGCAACGACAGCTTTGCCGTTCTCCTTCGTCAGCCTGTCGAGGTAGGGCTGTACTGCCTCGACACCCAAACCAACCGCCGCCATAGCGCCCTTGGCAGCTCCCAGTGGACGCTGTGTCTCATCTGCTACGAGCACGGCGCGGTAGTATGCCGTGGCCATAGCCTGTTTATGCGTGAGAGCACCCACGGCGTAGGCAGCTGCGATCTCGCCCGACGAGTGGCTTGCGACCGCTGAAGGCGTGATGCCCCATGCTTCAAGCAGACGGACCAATGCGATCTGGAGCGCCACACACACGGGGATGCTGATTTTCGTGGCGTGGACCCTTGTCGTCTTTGCGTCACGCTGTAGCTCCTCGAGGAGCGACCAGTCAGCTCCGAGGGCGTGCAGGTATGCCTCAGCTTCCTCGATAGACTGGCGGAAGACAGGGTACGATGCCAGTAGCTCGCGACCCATGGCATACCACTGCGCGCCCTGGCCGGTGAAAACCATGCCGATGCGTGGACTATCCGAGGCTCGACGGCTGGGCTTAAAGCGAGGCGAGTCAAGGGCTTCGATGGCAGCGTCGAGGCGACTGTTCTTGTCCAGACGCACCTGGTGAGCCGCCACCCATTGGAAGAGACTCCGGCGCTCACCCAGCGTGTAACTGAGGTTACGCAGCAGTTGCTCGCAGGCCGCGGGTCCAAGCGACCTGTGTCTTTCCAGATATGCCCTGAGGTCTGAAACCATTTGCCGACAGCCTCGCTCGTCGCGGGCACTGAGAATTAAGATTTTGGCGTCGTCAGTGGCAACGTGCGAGCGATAGCTGCCATTGGCATGGCCATTCCCGTTGACATGCGCATGACTATCGACGGGGTTGAGGTCCAGACCCGGTGTTAAAGTCCATGGGTCGGCGCTCTCTAAAATGACATGGGCATTTGCTCCGCCGTAGCCAAAGTTGTTGATTGACATGCGGCGTGGACCGTCAATCAGGCTATCCGGCCACTGCTCCATCGTCCTGACCACCTTGAGCCGCCACTCGTCGAGCTTGAGCTTCGGGTTGGGCGTCTCATAGTTTACAGTGGGCGGAATTAACCCCTTCTCGAGACTCAAAACACCTTTGACCATGGCAGCGAGACCCGAAGCGGCCTCCGTATGGCCCACGTTGGTCTTGACAGAGCCAATACGCAGGTATCCCTCGTCGCTGTCGCGGCCTTCCCCGCCGCCAAATATAGTGGCCATGGCTTCCGCCTCGATTGGGTCACCGGCTGGAGTCCCTGTGCCATGAGCCTCAAAGTATTGCGTACCGCGCGGGTCGAGCCCAGCCCGGCGGTAGCATTCCCGCATGAGGTCTACCTGGGCGGTGCCGGATGGCGTCGTGATCGTGTCCGTTTTGCCGTCCTGATTCAGGGCTGTCTCGCGGATCACGGCCCGAATGGGGTCGTTGGCAGCCAGCGCGTCCGACAGTCGCTTGATGATGATGGTGGCTACGCCCTCCCCGCGACCATACCCGTTCGCGCGCGAATCGAATGCGTACGATCTGCCGTCGGGCGACAGCATCCCCAACGACCCGATGGCCTTGAATGTGTCCGGATTCAGCATCACATTGGCCCCGGTCACGACGGACATGTCCGCCTCACGATTGCGCAGGGTGTGGACTGCCTGGTGCAGGGCAACCAGGGTCGTCGAACATCCGGTTTCTAAAGTCATACTGGCGCCGCGGAAGTCAAAGAAGTGCGAGATGCGGTTGGATGACATGGGACTCCATGTGCCCACCACGTTGAACCGGGGCAGCCTGTCTTCGTCTCGTATTATTCCTTCTTGGTAGTCATGCGTGAAGACGCCAGCGAACACGGACGTCTGCGATCCCATCACCTGGGAGAGCGGTAGCCCAGCTACAATCTGAGTTAGCTGGATGTCTATGTTGTGGATAAGAATGAAGCAGTGTGAACATGCCATTTTCGAGCGCCTCGTAAGTAGACTCGAGCTGCAGCCGGAACTGCGGGTCGACTGTCTGGGCCACCTCCGCCGAGTAGTTGAAGAATGCCGCATCGAAGGCTGCTATATCATCGTCGAGAAAGTGTCCACCTTTTACATGTGTCTGGGGCTGTCTGTCAGTACGCTGTTTGCGTGCTTATTCGCATTACACACCGTGCTGGTTCTTTCGTGGTTGGGGTGGTAGACTCCGTTGAGATCGAACCGATCTTTAGGGATCTCGCTCCAGCCGGTCTTCCCTGAGGCCATGAGGTCCCAGAGCTTGTCTGGATTGCTCGCACCGCCAGAGAATTTGCAGCTCATTCCGATGACGGCGATGGGCTCGCTCGCCCACTCGTAGTTTTCGGTGTCCATTGTATCGAGATAATTTGGAGTCTATCAAGGATCTGTGCCCCGTCGTGATGGTGAAGCGAGTGAAAATTGAATGAAGTAGTAGATGATGGCCGGCTTTTCGATAGGAGTTGGAGAGTGGTGGTCGGGGGGCTACGTTATGCAAGAGGCCACGATACACGAATGAATAGGTTTGAAAATGCGTTCAGAGAGTATACCATGCTGGGCAGGTCGCAATCCGTGTATATAGCATCCTGTGGACATGACTGGCACAGCCTTACAGACAGCCAACTTCATGTTGCAGAGTGGCAGTGTCAGTACTCTGTTCCTGAACGAGAGATCGATTCACCGAAGTATTCACGATGACTATCATCTAGAAGCAAACTGGCTTACAGTGGGGGACATTTTCGCGGGGAATACTAAGTCCGCCTCAGAAATGTTCGCCCGGCTGATGTCAGGTCTGGGAGGCAGTATAGCGTATCTACTAGCTGAGTGGAGTTGTCGTGCTGCGCATCGGTGGATCTTGCAGCCTCCCGAGGCTGACGCCAGGATCATTGCTTGTCCGACAGCGGGACAACATTGGCCTTGCGGGATATCGATATGCCCGCGCTTAAGCTATGGAAATAATATGGATTCAGGATGGGGTCCATGCCGTACCTTGTATACTCCGTCTGACCTGAGTGCCTATAAAATAGCCGGCGACCGCACCCGGCTGTAGCAAGCAGCATCGACCAACTCCTCGACACCATCTACATTGACTTCAAACCCAAGCATTCCTACAGACCTACAGAAACAATGGTGCAAAACGGAACGCCCCTCCCTGCCACGCTCGCCGGTCCGCCTCTGAGCGACCGCGAGGCCATCGCCGACGCGTGCTACCGCGCTTTCCTGTCCATCGACCAGTCCAGCGAGGAGCTTCTCAAGTCGTGCGTCACACCTGACATCTACACCGACATCGCCTACAAAGTCTGCAACGGCTACGACGAGCTCGTAACTAAGGTGTGGACGAATGTCAGCGAGCGGGTCGACACGATCCACTACCTCACCAACATGCGCGTGAGTGTCGACACCGAAACCACTGCCCGGGTGACCTTCAATGCGATGGCCGTGCACTGTCTCCTCGGCAAGGGCTACGAGCCAGACTCTCAGAAGTTTACCACTGGCGCTTTGTACAGCTGTGACGCGGTCAAGGTGGACGACGTTTGGAAATTGAAGGTGATGAAGTCCAAGCATGTTTGGTCTACTGGCGATCGTTCTATTATGAAACCCCCCAGTGAAGGACAGTGAGGCCTTGGTTATACCTGACTTTGGTACTGCATAAGGATATATCGATATAGATCTAGCGAGCGCTGAGTCCGATGAAGCGCCTTATCTTCTGTATGTATCATTGAAATCCAAGGTTATATACGCGTTATTATGCCACGGGCTATTTGTACCTCGGACCTAGATGTAGAATGATCAGCATATCTTGAGAAATGTTTGGCTTCATATGCAATGACTGATGGCAACAACCTTTACCAGGAGTCCAGAACACCTTGAAGAAAGCTATACCAAGGTTTTACAATGTAAACAGCCATGCGCGAGGCTGGATAGAGAATGCAGATTCCCAACCTGAACTACAATAAAGGGTCAAAAGTGGCCACTCCCTGGTAAGCGCTATCCGATACACTTCATTAAGCTAATACAAGCTAAGTTACTAACGAGCTGTTCTCAGTTATGAGAGACCCCTGGCCCCTTGGCCATTTCGCGTAGATCATGCGGCAACGGTGCCAAAACATCATAGTTCACAACCTTGGCCCAGTTCTCCTCCAGCTTCTGCTTCATCCGCTGTGGGTCTCGCCCTGTCGGGCCGTATCGCCAATGATATACCTGACCCATCTGACGCGAGTGGTGATGTATCCATCGGCCACGCTCCAGCCTTGCCTGACTGTAGGTCTGTAGCGCCTCTGTCAGCGCTTCTCTCAGCGCATCGCCGCCAAGCGATTTTTGCTGCACCGAATCCAGGAGCGTGCAGAGCACAAGGGCGTCCTCAACGCCTGTGCAGGCACCGACTCCCAGATACGGGGTGCTGGCGTGCGCGGCATCGCCAACAAGACAGGCCCGGCCGCGTGCGTACGTCGGCGGCGGGTTTTCCTCCAAATCAAAGATCCCCCACTTGACCACCTTCTCCGGATAGAGCTTCCAAATGTCAGCGACCGGCGGACTCCAGCCCTTGAAAAGTTGCTCGATCTCGCTACGTTCGACCTGAACCGTCATCCTGTCGGGATCAGGAAACTCCGAGGGCTCATAAGCGAACACAGCGATGTTCAAAAGAGTTCCGGACATGACCTGCTTGGGTTAGCAATCCCGTATAGAGACGGAGTAGGAGATCAACGAACCGGATACACCAGCAGATCTGCGCCTGGTCCCAGGTGATTACAGGCGCTCTTCGCAACCTTCTCACCAAGGGCGGCGATTCCCACGTCGATCGGAACCATGGTGCGGTAGGTAACGGTATGACTGAAGCCTGCGCGGCTGGCCGGATGGTCAGCACCCAACAGGGCTTTACGGGTGGTCGAATGGATGCCGTCGCACCCAAGCAAGACATCTGCCTCCACTCTGGTATCATCGTCAAAGTGTAGAACGACCTTGCCACTCTGGCTATCATCGTCGTAGCTCACGAGCCGCTTCCCAAACCTCGCCGCCCCGTCCGGCAGCAGGTCCGCCATCCCCTTCAGAAACTGCGAGCGCACGCAGCCCCAGAAGCTGAGGTTATTAGTCGGTGTCCGGAAAAGCAGCGACTTGGTCTCGTCCTCGGCATCCTCTCGGGTGCGCGGGTGGAAGCCATTCCAGTAGGCGTTGCTCGTGCTGGCGTCCGTCTTCTGGCTGATGCTGCCCAGGAGCTCAACGAGAGCAGGGTCGATCTGCTTCATCCATACCCGCGCTGCACCCGTGAATGCGAAGCCGGCGCTGACCTCGTGCCAGGTGGCTGCCCGCTCGTAAATGACTGCGTTTATGCCGCGGCGACGTAGGCCGATGGCTGTCATCACGCCGATGATGCCTCCGCCCACGATGGCCACCTCAAGAGAGGGGACAACGCCATTGCCGTTGATTCTGCTGCCAGTCATGGCGAAGATGTAAATGAATCTTGTCGGTGGCTTTGATGAGGTCGATTTGACTCGATAAGATCACGCAAGCCGAGAGAGTTTGCCTGAACGATCTAGAAAAGCGTGTACAAGCGACACATTAAATACCCTACCATAAGTAAAATGCTTGATAAACCTAATTTCAATAAATCTCTACGTACATAAGTAGCCAGTAGACAGACCAACAGATGTGGGCTAGCTCACAGCCCTGGGGCTGAGTCCTGAGACCGGACTTTCAATTTCCCTTGACATGCTCACCACAAACTGCCAACATTGGAAGACCTAAAGTTACTGTTGCTATTGGCTCCTTCCTGTGACAAATCCGTTGGATATTCTCGAAATAGCTATTGGGAGATGTACCAAGGACTTGTATTCGATGCGAAACCCACAAACACCCATATACTTGTGTCGATTTGATGAAGCTTCATGGTGACACCGCATATATGTGTCTGCTGTACGACTTCAGTTTAATGCCGCGACCGCATATTTGGTGTCTCCTCCATGTGTTTCCCACGTGTTTGTGGTCGCTGGCATATTGGAGCCATTGTCCCTGCATATCAGGCGGCCCAGATCGTTGCACCTGCAGGAGATCGCGTGGTCTGCCTTGCAGCATTCAAAACTCCGTAAGTATATTGTTATACGTGAGCTTATGCGTGGTACTGCCTCGTTCGCTGTTATTCTGCTCCGAGCATTCGAAAGCTAGCCCCTGCTGTAAGCCATCCTTTTGGAAAAGTTATTGCGGTTAGACAGCCTGGCCCCGATGACTATCCTACACCGGATTGAGGGAGATAACTAAAGATAGCATCGCCGTTATTTAAAACAAGAGAAAATGAACATTGACTTACCAACGCAGCTGACATTCTAACGAGCATACATACGCACCCTTCGTTGTTCTTCACACATCATTTCTTGACTAGATCTATACATCCCGCACGACTGACCACTCAATCCCTCACTATTCCCCCTACTTTTACCTGAACACTTAGACGCCCTCTCACAAACCACATTAAGCAACAATTATGGCCCCCGTTCTGCCTCCCTCATTATCAAACGTCCGTGAAGCGACGAGCTTTATCTTCGGCGGACACATCGGCCCACAAAGCAAAAACTCTCTGGAAAGACAAGTGCGGCAGATCGTGGACGGCGCAAATGGAGAATGGATAGTGGAGACCTTGGCCGGTTTACCACGGTACTGGGAAGCCATGACAGAGAAGATCCCCGAAGTGGCCAGCACAATGCAGGGTGCTCGTCTGCTGGCCGATCTCGAGTCATGGTTTCGACATGGCCCTGCGTCTGTTGAGTCGCTAGCTCCAGACGTTGAGATACCAGATCTTTGGATCGGAGTTCTGATGGTAGCTATTCAGCTGGATCAGTACTGGCGCTATCTGGAGTTTCGATTCAACAGTCCTACTGGAAAAGAGGCGGATGACCTACAGGCTGAGCTAGTGAAGCAGCAGCATCAGCAGGAGCCTGGCGGAAGCAACAAGGTCGAGACAGTGGGTTTCTGTGCTGGAATGATTGCCGCTATCGCCGTTGCCAGCTCCCACAACCGACAAGAATTTAAACAGTACGGCGCCGCGGCGTTACGAATCGGAGCGCTGATGGCAACCCTAGTAGGAGCCACCGAGGAGTGGACTAAGAGGCGCGCCAGAGGCAGGTCTATCTCCTTGGCTACGGCGTGGAGAACCAGCAAGCAGGGAGATGATATGGCACGCATCGTCTCGAAATTGTCCCCTGATGCCTACGTCTCTGTCCTGTTTGATGAGTCCCGCGCTACCGTGACAGCGTCGGAGCGCCTCGCGCCAAAACTGATCAGGCAGCTTCGCGCAGCTGGCATAACGGCCATACCACTCCCCTTCAAGGGCCAGCTTCATTCACCCACAGCAGAGCGCGAACGCCACACCGAAGCTTTGATCGAAGTGTGCCACTCGATGCCTGAGCTGCAGTTCCCGGATGCTGCGCAGTTGGCGTTGCCCACCTACCTCGACCACCCCACGGGAGAGCAGGTTTCGGGCGCAGAGGTCGACTTGGTTGGCAAGGTGCTGCGCTCTATCCTGGCAAAGCAGTTAAACTGGACCAGCACCGTTTCGAAGCTTGCCGCGAACAAAGAGGACATCTCCCTCATCGCGTTTGGGCTCGACCGCCCTCTGCCACCTACTATTACACGCGCCTTCGGTTCGAATCAAGTACACTTCGAGGACATCGAGGATGACATGGCAAAGTCAATAGTGCACCCGCGCGAACAATCACCAAGTAATGACACAGTGAGCGGCTCGCCTGCTGTCGAATCAGTCCAGGCCACAGAACAGAGCAGACCGAATTTCAAACCCGAAGACGACTTCGAAGATGCCGTCGCGGTCGTGGGCATGTCCCTTAGGGTTGCAGGTGGTGATGATCTGGAAGAATTTGAGCAAATGCTGAAAACCGGAGAGTCGCAGCACGAAGTCATCACGGCCGAGCGGATGACGTCTGACATGTTGTTCCGCGACAAACCCAACCCAGACAGGAAGTGGTATGGCAATTTTATGCGCGACGCGGACGCCTTCGATCACAAGTTCTTCCAGAAGAGCCCGCGCGAATCGATGGCGATAGACCCGCAGGGCCGGCTTTCGCTGGAGGCGGCGTACCAAGCTCTTGAACAGTCCGGGTATTTCAACGAGCTGGCGACGAGTAGCGTGGCTGACCAGCAAAGACGCAAGAACGTAGGTGTTTACGTTGGCCTCTGTTCCTACGAGTACGATGTCAACATCCATTGCCATCCAACCAGCGCGTTCACAGGGACGGGGGAGCTGAGAAGCTTCATCCCCGGGAGAGTGTCGCATTACTTTGGATGGACGGGCCCGTCGTTGACGTTTGATACAGCATGCTCGTCGTCGACGACGGCCCTTCACATGGCCTGCCGGGATCTGTTGTCAGGCGAAGTCCCGGCGGCACTCTGCGGTGGCGTCAATGTCTTGACAAATCTGCAGTGGACACAGAACCTCTCTGCCGGCAACTTCATCAGCCCAACAGGCCAGTGTAAACCTTTCGACGCTGATGCCGATGGTTACTGTCGCGGCGACGGCATCGCCTACGTCTTCCTGAAGAAGCTATCAACGGCTGTGGCTGACGGTAACACGATCCTGGGGACAATCCGCTCTACGGGCATCAATCAGAATCTCAATACCACGCCCTTGTTTGTTCCTAACGTGCCTTCGCTAACGACACTCTTCAATGATGTGGTCCGCAAAGCTCACGTAGACCCGCGTGATATCTCGCTGGTCGAGTGTCATGGCACTGGCACGCCCGTCGGAGACCCTGCAGAGTGGGAAAGTATCCGTAGCGCTGTGGCCGGTCCCCTGCGCGATACTGTTCTGCCCATCGGCTCGGCCAAGGGCCACGTCGGTCACACGGAGGGCGCGTCCGGCATCGTATCCCTCATCAAGGTGCTCTTGATGATGCGAGGCAATTTCATCCCTCCCCAAGCTAGCTTCAAGAGCATGAATCCCCATATCCATGCGCAGCCGTCGGACAACATGGAGGTTGTCACGTCGTTGCGGTCCTGGCCAGGCGACCGCAAGCTGGCTCTGATCAACAACTACGGGGCCTGTGGATCCAATTCGAGCGTGGTAGTTGCCCACTCGGCTCATAAGCCTACCAAAGCCTTCTTACCCAGCTCGTCGCCTCGGTTGCCATTCTGGATCTCGGGCCTCGATTTCCGCAGCATTTCGGCGTACAGCACCGCTCTGGCTCCCTATCTCCGCTCACACACTGGGCCTGAAGATGGCCAGGCAAAGCTTGCTGATGTATCGTTCAACATGAAATGGCAGTCTAACCCCGGCTTGCCTAAAGGGCTGATCTTTAGCTGCAGTTCATTGGACGGGCTACAGGACAAGCTTGCAAAAGCAGCTGCGGCTACCAAAGACACAGCTGGAAGCATCGGAATTGCGCCTGTGAAGCCTGAGAGACCCGTCATTCTGTGCTTTGGAGGCCAGGTTTCGACATTCGTCGGGCTCGACCGCGGAGTATACGAAGGTGCAGCAGTTCTTCGGTATCACCTGGATGCCTGCGATGCGGCCATTACGTCTCACGGTCTAGACAGTATCTACCCGGACATTTTCTCTTGTGAGCCGTATCAGGATGTCACGAAGCTCCAGACTGCGCTCTTTGCTATGCAGTATGCCTCGGCCAAGAGCTGGATAGACTGCGGGCTCGCCGACAAGGTGGTATCCGTCGTGGGCCATAGCTTTGGTGAGATAACAGCGCTCTGCGTAGCGGGCGTGCTGGGTCTGGAAGACACAGTCAAACTAATTGCTGGTCGGGCCAACCTGGTGCAAAGCGCTTGGGGACCGGATCCCGGCGCCATGATGGCCATTGAGGCCGATGAAGCACTGGTGCATGATCTCCTGAAGGAGTCAAACCTCGAATCCGACGGATCAGCTGGCATCGCCTGCTATAACGGTCCACGCAGTTTCACTGTCGCTGGATCAACAAAGGGCATCGACGCATTTGCCGCCACGCTGGCTGGAAAGGGTAGCGCACTCCAGGGCGTCAAGAGCAAGCGTCTCAACGTCAGCAATGCCTTCCATTCCGCACTGGTTGAAAACATTATCGACCGCCTCGGGGAGGTCGGCAAACAAGTGACCTTCCACAACGCCGTCATTCCGATAGAACGTGCCACCGAGCATGGCGACGCGGAAGCCCAATTGGACTGGACGTTTGTCGGCTCCCACATGCGCCAGCCGGTCTTCTTTAACCACGCCGTACAACGGCTAGCAAATAAGCATCCGCGGGCCATCTTCCTCGAAGCTGGTTCCAACTCGACCATCACCGTCATGGCATCGCGCGCTCTTGCTCAGACGGTGTCGGCGCAACCTGACACGTTCCACTTCCAATCCGTGTCTATCACCAACACCAAGAAGGGCGTCGACAGGCTCACAGATGCAACTGTAGATCTCTGGAAACAGGGCCTACGTGTGTCGTTCTGGGCACACCACCGGCTACAAGCGGGCGAGTATGCACAGCTCCTCTTGCCACCATATCAGTTCGACAAGTCACGTCATTGGCTCGAGCTGAAGTCGCCAATCGAGCAGGCTCTGAAGGTCGCCGAGAGCATGATCGGAAGTAGGGGTCTACTGTTGCCGGGAGAGCCGGAACATCAAGAGCAAGTCGACCCCAAGACCCTTGATCTATGGACCTTCCTCGGCTTCCAGGCGCACAAGAGTTACAGAACCAAGAAGAACACAAAACTTGCTCGGTTCCGCATAAATACAGCCTCAGATAAGTACCAGCGGCTGTTTGCGACGCACGTCATCGCGAAGACGGCACCCATTGCCCCAGCCACGCTTGAGATAGACATGGCCATTGAGACCCTTTTCAGCCTGAACCCAGAATGGAGAGCGAACGGCTTCTCGCCGATAGTCCGTGATATGCTCAGCCATTCACCTATCTGCGCCGACTCGACGCGCGATTACTACATCGACCTCGAGCCGCTCAACAAAGCCGAAACAGAGTGGCACTGGACCATCCACAGCGTCAGCTCTTCCGCTTCCGCTTCCGACGAGAAGCATGCCGAAGGCCACATCAACATGTGCTCGCCATCCGACCCGGCCGCTCTCCAAGAATTCGGACGCTGGGAGCGCGTAGTCAGGCACGCGCAATGCGAAGCTGTTCTGGCATTGGGCCCGAACGATGAGGGCGTGGAGGCGCTCCAGGGACGCAACGTGTACCGAGCCTTCGAAGAAGTAGTCGACTTCGGCTCCGTCTACCACGGCGTGCGGTACGTGGTGGGCCGCGATAACGGCGAGAGCGCAGGTGTCGTCCACAAGCGCCACGCCGGCGACACCTGGCTTGATGTCCCCAAGGCAGACTCGTACGGCCAGGTGGCAGGCATGTCCGTCAACCTGCTGACCGATATCCCCGCGAGCGACATGTTCGTTGCTACGGGCCTCGAGTTGGTGATGCGTTCGCCAAGGGTTCAGACTGTAACTGATGGCCATGCGCATGGTCCCGGAGTGTGGCACGTTCTCGCTCGCCATGAGCGCCAGAATGAAAAGTCCTGCGTGACGGATGTCTTCGTCTTTGATGCCACGACGGGTGCCCTAGCTGAGGTCATCCTGGGCCTGAAATATGTCCGCATTCCCAAGGCATCCATGAGCAAGATTCTGTCGCGGATGACAACAGATAAGTCATTTGTTAGGAACACCGCTGCGTCCCTTCCATCGTCTGCCCGACCTCTTGCCACCCTTGATGAGCGTGTCAATCCCGCCAGTCCAAGCTCTAAACCGGCGCCGCTCCAATCCCGTCCCAAAGCAAAGAAGACCAACGTCAAAAAAGCAAAGCCTGCTAATGGACCGCGCGACATCACAAACGAGGTGCGCGACATTGTTGCCAGCGTTTCTGGCATCGAGGCCAGCGAGATGAGCCTAGATAGTGAGATGGCTGACCTGGGCATTGACTCGTTGATGGGCATGGAGCTGGCGCGCGAGATCGATAACACCTTCCGTTGCACGCTCGACCGCGCGGAGACGATGGAAGCCACCAGTCTTCGTGAGTTTGTTGCCTGCGTGTCCAATGCTTTGGCGAGGGCCGGAGGTGGAGAGGACGTAGAAGAGGAGGAGGATTACGACCAAGTCAGTGACGAAGACACGGCCAGCGAAGCGGAAGATATCGTCTTCACGGACTCGATGGACGAAGACTCGACCTTTGATATCTCTACTCCGGATGACGCCTCGGTCTACAGCACCAAAAGCGAGGATTTGGTGAGTGATTCACCTGTCACAGCGGCGAAAGTAATTAATAGGGGTGATGTAGCAGCCCGTGACGCAGAAGCCCTGCGCCTAGTGGCAGCCTACACGGCCGGTTGGGAGTCGGCGGCACTTGAAGCTGTGGCGAATGACACTATCCCGACCTTCCCCAATGCCGGAGCGGTGGTGGTCGTGACGGGCGCCTCGGGCAGCCTTGGTTCGCACATTGTTCAAGCACTCGCTGAGCGGCCTGATGTCGCCACTGTCATTTGCATCAACCGCGCCATCAGTGACGTGCCGGCCGACAAGCGGCAGGCGGAGGCGCTATCTTCGAGAGGCATCCAGCTGTCCCTGGCTGCACGCGAGAAGCTGCGCGTTTACGGTACCGACACTTCCAAGCCACAGCTCGGTCTATCAGACCAGGAGTATACCTGGCTGGCGCAGTACGGCACCCATATCATCCACACCGCGTGGCCCATGAGCGCCACACGGCCACTCAAAGCTTTTGAGCCCCAGATCCAGGTTATGCGGAACCTGCTGGACCTGGCGCGCGACATGGCCATAGGATCCAGGCCGCGCAGGATCGGTTTCCAATTCACCTCCTCGATCGGTGTTACTGGCTTTTCAGCCGAATCCCACATCCTCGAACAGGCCATGCCCATGGACGCGGTGATGCCCAGCGGCTACAATGAGGGCAAGTGGGTGTGCGAGCGCATGCTCACCGATACGCTGCGCCGTCACCCGCGTCTTTTCCGGGCCATGGTGGCACGGCCAGGCCAAATCTCTGGGTCGACCGCAAGCGGCTTCTGGAATCCAGTTGAGCACTTTGCGTTCGTGGTGAAAAGCGCTCAGGCAATTAAGGCATGGCCAGACCTGCGGGGTGTGCTGCATTGGCTTCCCGTGGATAAATCTGCCCGCGTCATGATCGACCTGCTGAACCTCGACGGCCGAGAGGATGCGATAGAGGCGTATCCGGTCTATCACGTCGACAACCCTGTTGGCCAGCCGTGGAAGGAAATGTCGACGATTCTGGCCACTGCCCTGGATATTCCTCCCCACGGCATCGTTCCCTTGGAAGAGTGGATTAAACGGGTTCGCCAATCGTCTCTCCCCCCGGCGGAGAACCCGGCCACTCTCGTCCTCGGCTTCCTCGAGGGTCACTTTGAGCGCATGGCTTGCGGCGGTATCGTTTTGGACACGCAAAGATCCTGCGAGCATTCCAAAACCATGGCCGCGGAAGGGTCGGTGAGTGCTGAGGCAGTGCGGTCCTATGTGTCGGCTTGGAAGGCGATGGGTTTTCTTGCTTCGTGACTGACATTGATTCTTCAAACTCATGTTGCTATTGTACTAGTTTGTATACTTTCAGTTTGGTATAGAAAGCGTTTATACAGTTGGCTTCCATGTTTTACACACAATATATAGATTATCTAACTATCTCATACACTGGAGCTACACCATTTCTGGATTCGACCATACTTCATTCAGCAATAATGTGGAGCTTCCGGTTCCCCCGGATTTCCCCAATGGGGTGAACTTGGCTCCAACCCTTAATTAGACCCTCCCCAAGATTGGTAAGTTCCCGTTGGTTTTTCTGTTCGTACACCTGGCCCAAAATTTCTTGATTAGTTCCCTTGTCGTAAGCATATAAGCATGCATCTGCAAGGCCATTAAGGAGTACAGATAAGATACGGACTATTATAACTCCAGCACCCGACGGACTAAGCGTAGCCCGCAAGAGAGCAATCAGGAAAGCTATAGGGCGTGTAAGCTTAATAAAGACCCCGCGCTGCAGACTTATCAAGGCTATAACTGGCATGTTGCATAACGGTCCGCACTCTACGGTACACAGTATACCATAGCCCTCTCCCCCCAGTCCCACAGCGCAGCCTCCAAGTCAGAATATTGGTATTCCACTACGAACAAAAAACCCCGTGCGACTTAGAGCATGATGGGAGAGCGGTACGACCGGGTGCAGACACCCCCCATCCCCGACGGTACTGGATACCTCGACATGAACGACACAGCGACAATCCACCTGCCGCGCATTCTCTGTCTTCACGGCGGGGGTACCAATGCACGTATCTTCCGTATGCAGTGCCGTGTGTTCGAGAAGCGCCTCGGGCGATCTTTCCGTCTCGTCTATGCACAGGCTCCATTCACCACCATAGAACCAGGGCCAGACGTAACGTCTGTTTACAAGGACTACGGGCCTTTCAGGGTCTGGCTCCGTGATCACCGAATGCCTGGAGTCTGGACGTCCCAGGGTGTTGCTACAGGTATTGACGCCGCCCTTGCACAGGCCATAGCCACCGACGACGCAAAGGGTGCTACAGGAGACTGGGTTGGCTTATTTGGATTCAGCCAAGGCGCAAAGGTGGCAGCTAGCATCCTTTACCGGCAGCAGAAGTGCGGGCTGACCAGCTTCCGGTTCGCTGTCCTTTTCGCCGGTCGTGGGCCACTGGTATGGCTCATGCCTGACCTCCCGAAGCCGCATGGCTTGGTTGACGCCGAAGCGCCGTCTACACACCCTGCTCCTGCCTGGCTCAATCTAGGCTCCAGCGGGGATATGTTGCAGCTTCCCACGATCCACGTCCACGGACTGAAAGACCCCGTCCTGGACCGGCACCGAGAACTGCTTCGGGAGTACTGTGATCCGCTACACGCCACGCTCTTGGAGTGGGAAGGCGACCATCGCATGCCTATCAAGAGCGGAGAAGTCGAGCCAATCGTCGAGCAGATCCATAAGACTGCACGGGAGTCAGTCTCCATTCTCGATGACAAGCTTGAGTGGTTTGATATTTAGACAAGATACATATGCATAACCAGCCGAGAAAACCTTCTCGATGTAAAGGATTGGCATGTACACAAATGGGACGGTGTGTAAAGGAATAGATAGGATAATGGAAAGTTGAAGGGAAAGTACATAACATGGCATAAAGCTCCTTGCCTGATGTTACTTTCAGCTGCATGCTGGAAATATTCTTTTGGCATCGCCTTCCTGCTACACGGTTCATCTGTGATCGTCCTTAAGGTCGAGCCTAGACACCAGCACTGGTCTACGCTACTTTCTGTAGCTGAGGCTGCCCTTTAGGATGTTAATGAAGATATCTGGCCAGGTTGAAAGTACGAAGTTAAGATAGCTCGGTCGACTATACTTTTCTAAACTCGGCGCTGGACTGACGCCAACCTCTCCGCCCCCTGCTGCGGCCTACTTGGTTTGCACCTGATGTTATTAAGAAACTTCATTTATTCCCATAATAAGCATAGCGGAAGCTGGGTTTTGAAGTGCCCAGCCGTTACACCAACTGACTGCCCTAGTAGTTTATTTGAGACTTTGACGTAAACACGTCGACGACGACCCTGTTCACTGGCTCACTTAGCCGAATAAACGACGACCAATAATTTGGAAAAGCCACACTGAATTAACTTTCTCCTTTGTGCTATATTATTGTCTTCCGGCCTGTCATCCGGGGAAACGTTTCTGAGGCGGACTTTCTATCGCCCCAAAGGCCAAATATACCGATTTGCTGCACAGTAATCAAGGCCACAAGAAACACGTAAGCCTCCTCCTCAGTAGCATGAGCGTTGTATGTATATATATCATGAGGTGCACTCCCAGACTGACGGAATGACCACCAATAACCACTTCCCGCATTCTGTCAAGATGTCTTCCATTACAACCGACCAGTGGCTCGAAGCTGCAGCTCACCGTCGCAGTGTTCGTGGTTTAGCAGGAACCTCCAAGGTGTCGGACGAACGCGTCCAAGAGATTGTCTCCAAAGTCCTTTCGTTCGCCCCCTCCTCTTACAACACTCAGCCTGTCCGCATTTCGCTCGCGTTCGGGGAGAAGCATAAGGAGCTGTGGAGCATTATCCTCAAGGTGGCTGAGCCGGTCCTCAACTCCATCAATCCGGATCTCTGGCAAAAGCTGGGCCCCATTTTCCAGAGCCATAAGGCTGCATATGGATCTGTACGTTAACAATTTTTGTTTCCCACACTCAGACTATCTAATGGGATCTAGGTACTCTTCTGGGAACGCGGTCAGACAACCAAAGAGGCTGCCGAGACACACAAGGCGACTGGCCATATGTTTAGCGAGTGGGGCGATCACGCTCAAGGCATCCACCAGATCCTTGTCTGGACAGCCTTGGACCTGGAGGGTGTGGGTGCCAATTTGCAGCACATGAATGCGATTCCGCCCATCGAGGCAGCCATAAAGAAATTCGCTGGCGTCCCTGAGGATTATAAACTCAAGGCTCACCTGAACTATGGAGATGAGCAAACTGCTCGTCCCGAGACGCCCAAGAAATTGCCTATTGAGGAGACACTGACGATTCTCTGATCGACACAAGCGCCGACAGTGTCGCCGAACATTTAATGAACTCAGCTAGTCAGATTGACCGTTAAGCTCGCGCCTCTAGTGGCAACATTGGGCTTTGATAGGATGCTTCTGAGTTGGCCAACATTGGGAAAGTAGAAGTGGGTACGGAATTTTTGATTATGGAGCATGCCAGTATTTAAGATTGCGAATAAGAATCCACTAGATTGCAAGAATGATATCGAATCCGGCCTAGACCATGGCATATACTTATGATACAAAAGCAACATTTCTCTGAAGTGGCCAAAACCGTGGACAATGCGATTGGTGCCTTTAGATTGTAGCAGACAAGTAGCTAGTTTCAGTCCTGATATTTGATTCTGCGTGCAGTAGATCGCCTTAGATATGAGCTCGTGTGGATGCGTTCTTTTACAACTTCGGACAGTACGGAATGGGCCAGAACCACAATCAACGGCATGGACCCAGCTTCCAGAAAGGCAGAACATCCAGCTCCAACAAAACGAGAACCCAGTTCAAATAAAAAAAGGCGTATGCGTGCAGTACGGTACATCATGCAGTACGTACTAAAAAAAGATCGCTAGTGCTGCAAGCACAAGCCTTGCCAATACAGCCTAGATGACATTATAGCCTTTGCTGCAACAACATGGCGAGCTGAACCAAGGAGTGTCACCGTTTGACGCATGTCTTTCTTGGCGCGCTGAGCAGATAATTTCCCCTGCGGTCTTTACAACGACTTTGAGTCTCCAACATGATGCTTCGCAGCGTCTGCGCCGGGCTATTGGCCCCCAAACACTGGACCCACACACTGGCCCCAAACACCGCCTCCAAACACTAACCCCCAAGCACTGCCCTAAAACACTGCCGCAGAAGATGCTTAGCCCGGAGATTTTTCGAGTCTAAAATCAGCCTCACGGAGGAAAGTAAGTCAGTGTATACACTCGCCTTGGCCCTTGTGCGTATATGAAGGGATGAAGGGAAGCAGTCGTCCCAGTGGTTCAACTGCGACTCACCACTTGTTTCCAAGATGTTGACCACAATTTTCTTCTACCTTGCCAGCGCGGCGGGCGCCTTGGCTGCATCTATACATCCTCGTGATCAATTTGATCCGTCAGCGTATGCCGCAGAAGACGTCATCGAGCGAGATTTTGCCATTATCGGCGGAGGAGCCGCGGGCACTTATGCAGCAATCAGTTTGGCCGATCGAAACAAAACCTTCTCCCTGGTCGAAGTCTCAGACCGACTCGGAGGAAACACCAGGACCTTCCACGACCCAGCAACGGGGGCCTGCGTCGACTTTGGCGTACAGCTCCATCTTGATGCCCCCATCGTTCGCAACTTTTTTGCTCGTTTGAACACCCCTCTAGAAAAGGCAGACTCCAAGGTTTTTGGCAAGCCCAAATATTACGACTTTACCAACCGAGTTGCCCTTACCAACTACACTCGAGGCTCTATCAAATCCGATTATATTGCCGAGCTCAACAAGTACCCTTATGTCCAAAATCTCGTGGACCTACCCGACCCGGTCCCTGCCGATCTGCTCCTCACCTGGCCAGAATACGCCAAGAAGCATAAACTCTCCTCCAGCTCGACCGAGGGTGGTCTCTCATGGCCAGCGACCCCTGGTGATCCATTAGACACCACCGCCCTTGCCATTCTCAACGATGGCAATCCCATCGAGGTGAAAGAGTTTTCTGGGGCTGGTGTTCGCAGTGCCAATCACGACAATTCCATGATCTACGACAACGCACTGGCCGAGTTGAAGCCGAATGTCTTTCTACAATCTTCCATCGTTGCAGCTCAGCGTGGATCGACCAGCAAGGACGGCGTGCAGCTCGTGGCCAATACCCCATCTGGCAAAAAGCTCATCAAGGCCAAGCAGCTTATCATTGCTATGCCGCCGGTATTGGAAAACACCAAGTACTTCGGTCTCGACCAGCAGGAGAACGCCATTCTTGGCAAGCTTTCTGGCAAGTACTATTACGGTGGCGTCGTGAACAACACCGGGTTTGAAGAAGGCGTTGCTTATACCAACGCCGGCGCAAACCGACCATACCACGTCGCCAGTCTGCCCGGTGTAGTCGAGATCGCCCCTTCATCTTCTCCTGGTTACAACTTCTACTGGTACAATACGGTTGAGGCTAAGACACAGGCTGAAATTGAGAGCGCCGCTCGAAGCACCATCAAGTGGCTGCAGACTCAGAACGATCTTGAGGACCTGGAGCCAAATTTCGTCGATTTCCAAGATTACTCACCGTTCCATCTGAGTCCTCCGGTCAAGGACATTGCTGACGGCTGGTATGGTAAGATGAATGGCCTCCAAGGTTATAGAAACACTTGGTATATCAGTGCGTTGTTCGTCGTTAGCTCGACCCAGATCTGGAACAGCACTCACAACATTCTTCCGGATATTATCAACGCTGCTCAGTCTTAGACTGTGCCAAACCGCAACCGCACCAGCGGATGTTTTATGTGACCCACAAAATATCAAATGTTCGATATCCTCTTGCATAAAAATATGTTCAGCTGCTTTCCAGGGGCTCAAGGATGTTGATAGTCCATGACCGAAGAGTGCACAGGGAAAAGACGTTTTTGAATGGCTCATCCAAATATTCGATCAGCTGCAGAATCTTTCTTTGGATCAGTCGCATGCTTTTCTTTTCCCACCCTGAAGGAGTATCCACAATACAGCCAGTCCGACCATCTAAATATATCGTTTCCTAGCACACGATTACTCCCGACCATATTTGCTCCAGTCAACACGCCGAGACCATAATAATAGCCCGAAAGGCAGACTGCAAATCCTATTAGCCAGTCCTCTCACGTCCAAAATCATCCGCAAATAGCTGCTTATTGTTCTACCTCTGAGATCGACATCCCTTCACCTATAATACATAGAAAGACAAAGGGACATGGTTCAGGTTGTGAGCTGGTCTGCGGAATGTACCCATGGATTTTTCAAGATTAAATGGCAATCTATATAGCGTTGAAATAAATTTACTAAAGTCGATTGATTAGCTATCGTATAGGGAAAGTTGGCAGAAATATTTTTAAGCAGACAAAAATAGTACTATTCTTATTAACTAGACTTAAAATATATATTAACACAGTGCACTCGTGATAAAAGGGGTAGAATCTACTATCCTCCCAATTAATCTAGCAATATGGCCAGGGTAGGGGAGGCGGCTTGGAGGGTGTTCGGTACGCGACCCTCCCGCCGCTGTGGACCACCGGAATTAGTAGGGGCAGTGACGGTTACTTCCGGGCGCCTAGGTTATAGAGGATAGGTATTGCCCATGGGAGCAGCGGATTCTGATTACCCAACGCTCGAATAACTACACTAGCAGTTAGCCCAGCTTAGGCGGATCCCATTCTAGTAGTACAGCGAACCGCCGTCTGTAAGATCCTGATCCTCATAATCTAAATAAGTTCTATTAGATGCCGTACAAACTGTCCGAAGTATCGTGAGTAAACAAACACAGCTAGCGCCGATAAAGACTTAAAAGAGGATTTAGGTAGTAATAGTGATGGGGTAATTTCCCTCTAGGCGAGGTTTAAAGGTTGGAGCCTAATAATCTCGAGGGTGTTTGTTCAAATAAGTACCTTTAGCCCTTCTTCTAATTATCACAAGGAATCACACGGTCTGATAAGAAACAACAACTAATGAGCGTGGATAATAATAGGTGATTGCCTATGTCTTCTAAGAGTAAGTATATACATGAGTTACCGCTGTATTTTAATAGCACCGTTTAGATCAGCAATGAACAATCGCAAAAATTCCAAAAACCACATCATGCATGAAGTGGGGTGTTTAGATAGTATCTTTAACATTAAATTGGAATGGCTGGATACGTAAACAATCTCGATCCCTTAATATGCTGTCAATATCGGTGTCAAAATTAACTATACTTAATTCCTACAGCAAACAGTTTGTATTTTTAAACCCTCTTTCAGTCTAACACTTTTTAGTAATTGAACTAAGCTAAATCCCATCAGTGCTTGGTAGAGAGGTGTGCTGTGGCTAAATGGTTCGGCTATCATCTCAATTATCTTGGAAGAGATTAAATGAATACCTTTGACCCGTTATTACCTTGTACGTACATCACCACACCAGACTAACCAAGATCTGTTTATACTGAGAACCTATCGTCATTAATAAGTTCCATTATAGTCCCTAATGAAAATATAGCAGCCTCACTAAAGTTGCAGCTTTTGATAGACACATCCTAATCGAGAAGAAGATTATGAGTAGCAGCCATATTAGCCACGATAGTATATCTTCGTAGATCTGCTTAAGGGTCTAAGTAATTTGACAAAACTATGAAATCTATTACGAGCGTATTGAGCTGTGCTTCTATAAGTAAGCACATAGATCTCTATTTTCCTTATAGGCAAGGTGGTTGGCATCAGGATGTACTCCTATGCAAGGAACGATACTATCGGTTCAATCCGTTTCGGACGAGTTGATAAGTAGAAAAACTTCTCACTCACGTCTAATTATCCTCTGATTCGACTGCACGTCAGCGTTATTACTGAAGCTTTGAGTAGCGGTGAGTCAAGATCACATGATCGCCAGCACTTCGGCGCAGGTGCCGGGGGGTGCGGTGGATTGACCTGCGTTCAAGAACATTTATTCTTGCCCTCCTTAAGAATACCCCTGCAGCACTCTTCCTCATCTGTCAGCCTATCAAATTGTCATCATTCACTTTCTCTCTATATCTGAGGGCGGCAAATCAATCAACGGATTGCTGTTTATTTAAGGCATCTCAGGTATGGCAACAACAACCCGCGAGACCAGTACTGGGTCCCTATCTCAGGTTGAGACAGATGTGGAGTAAGTTATACACTTGGATCCCGCAGCAATTGTGGGCTTAAGGCGTAGATCCGTTGAGGACATGGTTTGATGAGAATTCACAGGAACCATGGATCATTTCGGAATCGCGAAAATATATCCTGAAGGCGCGAGTCATCCTTATCGATCACGGGCCGTTGGAGATCCACAATAGCTTGGACTCCTTAGCGGAGGATCTGCTGCGCAAGGTCCATGAAGAGAGGCTACTGACAGTATGTTAAATCTGACCTGTTCTAGGGCGAGGTATCAAAACACGTAATGACCGTGTCATTATAGGGGAGTAAACGACCCTTGTTTTTCATCTGCCACAGTACCGGTGGGCTGGTTGTTAAAGCCGGTCTTGTTCTTGCACGACATTCAGCATCAAACGTCAAAACGATTTTGACAAGCTGTTATGGGATTGCTTTTTTAGCAACCCCGCACCAAGGGTCTAGTTACCTATCTAGGTCTGAATATGCCCAGAGTATTCATCATTTGATGCATCTAAAGTACCATATCCCGCATCACTTCCGACAATTATTTAGACCTGGACACCCGATGCTACTACATCTCTCCTGCCAATTTAGGTCCATGTCCGAGAACATAAAGCTCTGGAATTTTTTAGAAACAGTTGATTCCTCTTTATGCGTTGCAGATTCGACTACTGGAAGCACTGTGGAAACACTTGTTCCAATTACTTCTATTCGTTCAGGCATGTTTGATATTGAAAATGAAAACAATATCCTTTTAGCTACGGATCACGTCGGCGCGGCATGTTTTAAGGGCCAAGAACAAACAACCCGGATGCGCTTTATCACAGAGCTCAGTTCGTCGATTACAGATGCCGTGCACCTCTCGAAAATTAGCGACTCGTCGCTGCATGCTAGTAGTGAGATTAACGTCCAAGTCAGTGGGTTCTTCGAAGAGACAGCACGAGGAGTTCATGATAAAAACTTCTTGAAGCTGTGGTCGACTAAGACGTCTTTACCAAAATATCTGGAGCATGGGCCTTCAGTCTGTCTCAGTGGTAGACTCAAGACATCAAGTGCTTTACTATTCGAGAACCTCTATCCAGTGTCTGACAACGATTTAAACAAGGAGCAACTACGTGAATTTCGTAACAAGGCTGCTTTTTACCGGCCTGAAGTTGGCAGCGAGAAGTTTCTCTGGATCCATGTTCCCTATACGCATACTGGATGGGTCCCACAAGTCCTGGCTAAGGCTTGTAATGACCAACAAAAGCCAGATTTGTGGGTGAATAACTGATATAACTGCCGTTACGAAAGTAACTGACTCGATTTGCATCATAGTTTCAGGAAATTTATCAATGAAGAAAACTGGTTCTCCAACTTCATGCGAGCCCATCATTCAGAGCCTCATGCGCGTTACGTTAGGCCGGCTTGTGTTCATTCTCGGCTTGACGAATATTTGCCTCCCAACGGAGGAGATGACCTTAGGGACCCTCGACTGGCCTTATATGTAAGTCAAGGTCTTTCCCCTTACTTTCAGAGTGCATTCATGCTTATCATTAACAGATACCATACGTAAGCATCTTCATACGGATAGTAATGTTATTTGCATTATCTCACCCACGGATAGCTCCACTGGGACACCTACGGGAATCTCGTCCAACGACGCAAGGTTGTGGAAGAAAGGCTACAACAGGGGAGATGTCGGCCTGTGCCCAACCATATAATAGGATCCACCATTGAGTCAAAGTTGATATGGGAGTTCCTGGGTCGCGAGCCTCCAATTCACATTCGAAGAACATTGGACCAATATGGATACCCGCACCTACGATCAACAGTGGCAAGAGACGACGATCAGATTCTCTGGAAGCGGACAAGAAAGGCCACTAATCTGAACGACTACCACCCTTCCATACCGCTTCAAGCAAAGACACGTTCATTAGATACATTCCTTGACGGAAAGGTCCTCATGGTAGACCAACTCTGGCTGTGGATTGTGGACGAAAAAACGGTCGTCACTTTCTTCCCAAAACAGGAAGCTACGACTACCGATGAAAAGGTATATGAGCAGGCAAATCTGTTCAATAGCATCTATAATGAGTTGAATGGAGATCTGGCGACGCGCTTTGAGACAGCTGGTGATTTTGCTGCCTTGATCGTGCTGCATACTGTCACTATCCTTCTCGACCAGGCTTTGTATCGGGACCTACAGGTGCTGCGTATATTCGAAGAATCCATAAGCATCCTGGTACAGCCTCCTCAGTTGCCCATTTAAATCATGTTCTGACGCCTCTAGACTGAGTCTGTAACAAAATCATTCAAGAAATTTCGCAATCGGCCCGCCTTTATCATCAGATCCGGAGAGTACAACAAAGACGCCACAGGAAGACGAATGAAAGCATCTGAACGCGATGACAGAGATCGCCGACTAGTTATGCAGAATCGTGAAGACTTATCTGTGTTGCTAGAACTAAAAGACATCGTGGATGAGCTGCACACGATTATGAAGCTTCTAGAAGAGCAAACTGCAACAGTCAAAATTATGGCCAAGTATTTTAAGGATAAGGGAGACGGGAGAGCCTTCATCGGATCAGCGCTGTCTCGACTCGGTCAATGTCATAGCCAGGTTGTAGGCATGATAGACAATGCGAATGCAGCTCAGAAAGAGGTAAATATTCTCTATTTTGGCCACAGCGTTCCTACTCATCAATTATCACAGGTTGGGAACCTCCTCGACCTCAAACAGACTCAAGCCACTATAGATGGCACACACCTTGATCGTTGGCAGGCCGAAATGACCGAAGAAACCCACATTCAATCGCGCTCGCTGGTTGTCTTCACTGTCTTCACCGTCATGTGAGCTTCCCCATTAAGTTAATGATTTATATCATTGTTGACTAGCCAATGGAACAGTTTTATGCCACTTTCATTTTTCACGTCGCTATTCGGCATTAATGTCCGAGAATGGAGTGGTGAGCAGACAAACTTGACAATGGCCCAGATGCTCTCAATAGCAGGTACGTCGCTCTATCGCCCCATTCAATGTTAATAAACCGTGACTTCATACCAGTCATAAACTATAGTGACAGCAAGATAGGCCCAGCATCGGTTGTGGTTATCGCATCTGCACTACTCATGGCATTTTGGCAACGCTTCCCATGTTTATTGGCAATTGTGAGGATAACTGTAGTGTTGGTCAACGAGTTCCTCGTCTTCCCTTTTAAACGAGTGCTGGGTCGACAATAGAGGGCGTTAGTAGAGTGGCACAATAGGAGGGAAGGTAGGCCATGGGCCATTATCCGCCTATACTTAGAGCCCCTAAAACGTCAAAAATCTTTCAAAATATTGTTATATATAGAGTAGGCAGTTCGAAATCACCCTGACCCATCGGGGGTGAACCAACAAGCCCATGTTGGATCTAGTGTGCTGAGCGGGAAGGTCGTTGATTGGCCCAAATTTTGTGGGGTCCGACCATCTTAGATTTGAATTTAGACCTTATTAGTTAGATTTACCTTTGATGATCTATTATAGACGCTGTAGAGTAGTAATAGTTATTATATTTTACTACTGTAATAAGCAGAAAATTGTGGATTATAACCTTTTCGTTGTTGTAATACTCTAAAATAAGGTTTATTTTTTATGACTAGGCTCCAGGTGTGTCGAGATCTACCTGCTGACTGAGAGTGCAGTGGAAATCACTGCCTTTTGATGAGCGAGTGGCCCGTGACTGGTAGCGTCATTCGCAATATAGTCTTTAGGTGCTCGTGGAGTGCAATATCATGTAGTGATTTATTTGGACATTCTCTATCAAACGGCATACGAGGATATTTGCTGTTAAAAAAAAAAAGGTGCACATTACCTCCATTTCTGTCGCCTGAATCCGACTCACATGTAAACTGAGGTTTCAATCCTCCATATGTACCTTATGTACACAATACTGCGTTCATACAATTATTTATCCGGAATCCACTTGTATGGGGTCCGAAAACCCGCCCCGTCTTGAGTAAGCCCTAAGGACCCTACCAATAAGATCGTTGCCGCCTGTCTTCTGCCAAGCAGATCAGCATTCATCTAGGGTATTTTAGTTCGTCTATCCCTCTATCTTCATTTATCAGCATGCCTCTCTTTTATCATGGGGTTTAAAGACCTCCCGCGAGAAATTCTGAGCCTTATAATCAGTCTATTAGTTGAGAGAGCCGACACACCCTCAGAATGGCGCGACAATCTACAGCATATCTGCAATGCTCGCCTCGTTTGCCAGCTATGGAACACGCTTGCTACTACACATGTGTTCAAAAATTTAGTTCTCGCCTATACCACCGACGAATACAAATCTTGGGGTGGCATGATTGACAGCGAAGTGGCGAAAGAGGCCGCCAGAAGTGTTTACATTCGTACTGCGCCTGATGATTATCACGATTGTGGTATCTGGAGCGCGTACACGGAAGAAGGCCGTGACGGCCTGATAAGTGCTATCGGCCGAATTTCGGAGCTTGAGCGCATAAAAGAATTGTATCTACGGTTTTCCAGGCATTGTGGTGGGATTGAAGACGACAGCCATCGCGACGAGGTTGTCGAAAATATCGATACGCGTCATGGCATCCTCAAACATGTCTTCATGGCGATCCAGAGCCGTGCGAGGAACAATGTCGCAGCGAGGACCATTCGCACACTGACAATTGAGAATCTGCAAAATGCTCCCCTACCGGATTTCACCTCTTCTGAGCTTTTCAGGGCCGTCATTAAGAATATCGATGCCCTACATCTCATGGTGGCGGACGAGTATGATGAAGCCGGACCTGACTGGGACCCGTACCGCATCGAGCGCCAGGTGTTTGAACCGTATCTACATCGCGAATGGCTGGCTCCTCTATCCGACCACCTGGTCTGCCTCACTCTCTCCTTCCAGGTTGGCTGGGGAACCATACCTGGATATTTCGACGGTAGCGACCTTCATTTCCCAAGGCTTACAACACTTAACCTTGGGAACTTTGTCATCGGACATCATAAGCATTTAGACTGGGTCTTGAAGCAGTCTTCCCTCACATCTCTGTGATTAGACCGGTGTTCTATCGTGTCGTATCTCACTACCTTCCGGGCCAACATTGACGATTGGCAAGTCCGAACGCACGACTGGCACGTGTATCCCACCGGCTCATTTGGTATTGATGAGCAGTATGCTATCTATGGCTTTTCTGGTACATGGGAGGCCATTTTCAATAGTATTCGCACAAGTCTTCCTCGGCTCATTGATTTTCGTTTTCATTACGGTGATGACCCGGTCTTCCCGATGCGCCCTGAAAAGCTATCTGTCGGTCTAACCAAGAAACGATACATTACGTTTGATGACTTCTGGAATGATGCAAGCGAGACTGGGTTGCTAGGCTTCGGCGACAGCGAGTGGGGGGTTCCCGACAAGCGGTATTTGAATCGATCAGAAGAGACAGAAGTTGGGGATAACCAAGCACTAGATGCCCTGCTTCAGGAAGTCAGAAGGAGACAGCAGTAGCCGATACTTAGGTCTGACTAGCACCCTTGCGTGTATCTATGCACGTCTATTGGTTACTGTATCTATTTTCAGTAAATAGTTGCTACCTTTTCTACCGTCGACAACCTTTTAACTCCCAAAGGCTTTTTTGAGTCTCGGAATTCTGCCGAGATAATGACAAATACTACCCTTCATAATAGCTATAGGGGTCTTGAGCGACATACTATGCATTCTTATTTGCGACAGGCCTTGGGCAAAGTTAATGGGGACACTAATACAAACATTGTGTTTCCGGCATTGCACGTTCACCGGAATCTCCGATGAAATCTATGAAGTTCTTCTACTAAAACAACATTGCAAACAGGGTAATGTACCTATAGAACAAGATACGCTGTTATTGTGTAATGCGCTTTGACATAGCGTACACCCGATATGACGAGGGATAGGACGTAGGATTCTATCGGATGCATCCGACCACTTGCGTGATGGTCAGTCCCATCGGCTCACCCGCCCGCAAAGCGGCAAGTGTCCTAGCAGCCGCATGCCTACCACTACGCAGAGCTAAAAGGAGCTGAAAATGTTGACAACAGTGTTATACAGCATTTGAAGCTGGTTTCCCCTGTTAGACATCTTCCCATCTCAGGATAACATGGATGAGTAAGTCAGTCCACGCCCGTCAGATAGACTCGGGATGTCGCTTACATACAAGTCTCTGATGAATATATCGCCTATTATAATGTCGAATTATCACCAAATATGCCTCACCCCGCCCTTAGCGTCCTGGAAAAGCCATCGGAAAAGCCCGTTGCCAAGGTGAGTATCGCCAAGCAACATTCGGAATCCATTCGAGGGCAAGACTTCTCTTGGCTCTTGGCCTGTCTTGGAACCAGGTCGACTATTACAATGAAGTGACGGAGACATTGCTGGCATTCTCCTTTTTCATGAAAGAATTCTCTGGTCCAGGTAAACCGAAAGTGAGTCTCTTTGTTTGTTTGTTTGACAAAAGTAGCAGTGGATAACACTTCCCTTGTACTACTACGTACTTCAGTCAGGGGTCAGAAATGGCAGCCACCGTGCCGTATATATCATGTTCCCAGTCATATCTGCCGATCAGAAAATCAATACCCCCGAGTTGAACGAGCTAAACCAAGTGTTACAGATATCCGACGGATAATAGGTCTTCTGACCCTTACCCCCCGCACTATTCTGTCAACTGCACTGGATATAATAATCGGGTCCATCCCCGTGGGGTTGGAGGAGCATACCCCAGACCATCGCACGTTCCCCACACTGGTGATCATACATTCAGCGACGTCTTCACTCAAACCTTTCAGTTTATATACATTCTGTCAGTTTTCATCTTTACAGTTCTTAATAACAATATGGCCGGCGGTGTAAAGAAGCCCGTCAATATATTCCGGATAAACTGCGCCGGTGACCCTAAAGAAGTTTTCAACTGGAGGCTCTGGCTAGCAGTTCTTTCATTCGGGCTCATGGGTGCAGCCCGCGGTGTTGATGAGGGTCTGATCTCGGGTGCCTTCAATTCTGCCGACTTCCAGCAGACGATTCATTTTCATGAATATAGCCAAATTGAGCAGACAAACATCAAAGCCAATGTCTCAGCAATGGTCCAGATTGGCTCCGTTGGCGGTGCTCTATTGTCAGATTCACTTTAGGCTAGTGATAACCTTACATACTGACATATATTGTACCGCAGTGCATTCGTGATATGTGACCGCATAGGCCGTATATGGGCCACTCGCCAGTTGTGCATTCTATGGATCGTCGGCATTGTCATCTTCATGGCTGCCGAAGGTAACCTAGGGGCAATATATGCCGGTCGCTTTGTCGCAGGGCTGGGTGTTGGCCAAACCGTGGTTGTCGGGCCAATCTATCTTGCTGAAATTGTAAGTCTAGGAAAGTGGCCATAACTTCGATTGTGTCCTAAATACTGGTAGGCCCCAGCATCTATTCGAGGCCTCTGTACCTGTGTATTCACCGGGTTTGTGTACCTTGGAATTGTACTTGCGTATTTTGCGAATTATGGCTGCGAGGTCAACATGGGTGACAACACACACAAGCGATGGGTAAGCGATCTCACCACACCTCCCCAATATTTTTTGCGCCTTCCATCTAACCATCCGTCTAGGAAGTCCCAACAAGCGTTCACATCATGTTTGCAGGTTTGATTCTTCTCCTCTCATTTACGCAGTATGAATCCCCCCGGCTCCTGATAAAAAAGGGTAAATTCGAACAAGCGCTTCGCAACCTTTCCCGCATTCGCCATCTGCCCGAGGACCATGAATATGTTGTCCGGGAAATCACAGCCGTGAAACAATCTCACGAAGAGGAAATGGAGGCGACTCTGGGCAGCGGCTGGCTAGGAGTCCTGAAAGAAGCGCTCTTCGTACGCAGTAATCTCTATCGGCTTTATATCGCCTTTATGGCACAGCTACTTTCACAGTGGTCTGGCGCTGGATCTATCACACTCTATGCACCAGATCTGTTTAAGCTCCTAGGAATTACTGGGTCTAATGAGTCCCTGCTTGTGACCGCCGTGTTTGGAATCGTCAAGCTTGTAGCCGCTATTATTTGCGCGCTTTTTCTCGTTGACGCCCTCGGCCGGAAACGCTCACTCCTTCTTGGGATCTCTCTTCAGGCCCTTTCCATGATATATGTCGCCGGCTTCCTCACCGCTGTCCCGCAGATGGGTACGGAGGGCTTCGAGCTACCCGCCTCTCAGCTCGGAGCCAGCCGCGGAGCCATTGCCATGATCTATCTCTCTGGATTTGGCTGGGCGCTGGGCTGGAACTCCATGCAATATCTTCTTACGGCTGAGTTGTTTCCCTTACGTATCCGCGCGGTTGCCACATCTGCCGCCATGACGCTGCATTTCGTCAACCAATACGGTAACTCGCGTGCGGTGCCTAACATGCTGCTCCAGACAGCAGATGGTGGCATTAGTCCAAAGGGAACCTTCTGGTTCTTTGGAATTGTCACACTTATTGGAGGTTTTTGGGTTTGGTTCAGCGTACCGGAAACAGCTGGTCGTTCGTTGGAAAGTATGGATCGATTATTTGAATTACCCTGGTATCGCATTGGTCTTTACGGGAACAAAGACGCCGCAGAGCGAGACCGTCAGACGACGGAGAAACACGAGAACAGCATCGGATGTCCTCAAGACGTGTAGGCGTATTTTCTGGGGATATATGTTGTTGTGGATATGTAACGTGGAGAAGGATGGGTGATTGGTGGTCGCCAATGGGTGTATTTTCGTTCGTTCTGCCTAATTGATCGGATGACTATAGGGGATGGCGAGACCATGCTTGGGATCCAGCGTCCGCTTGTATCTTTCTTAGGCGTCAAATATTCCCACAACACAATATACTCCGAAGCAAATGCCACCATACCAGAGGACAAGCCATGGTAGAATGTGTAATGCATTTCTGTGAAAGGCAGTATTCACAGAAAGATGACTTGGCTCTCCACATTCCTCAAGCCACCAGGGCCCAACAACTTACGTTCAGATGGGAGTCAATTACTCATGAGGAGCCCTCGATAGTGCTTTTGTCTCCAGTTACAGTGACTGACATTTTTTTTAGAAATTCTACCTACACCGTTGACAGGAAAAGCTTGGTCAATTTGCAGAGGACACTGGTTTATCTTCTCAACAGCAGTATGATCGACAGGGTACACATAAACTTCCAGACATCAATCATTCTATACAGCCGCAACAACATTGGTGAAGCTATGAACTCCATGGCGACCAGCATGACAGATAACATTCGAACCAATGCAAAGTCAGCCAAAGTTCAGGGAAAGGCCTTCCGAACGGAAACATTCATTCTTGTTCGGTGGACGTGGATTACCCTACCAGTCGCAACTGTTGTTCTGTCGATTCTGTTCTTGCGGCAACGGGAATCACAAATCATCGACAGCATATGGTGCTATGGAAATCGTCTGTCCTCCCATTGCTTTGGGGTCGAATTGAGACCTTTCCAGAACATGACCTTGGGTCTCTGCAAGATGCAGGTGAGGTGGAACAGATATCCAAGAAAGTCAAGGTTACGATGAAAGAGAACGAGGATCATATGGTGTTCGTGGAACACAAAGAATAGCGTAGGTGTTCTGTAACTCGAATAATAGGATCAATTCTCATGGATCCCTAGAACCAACATTACCATAGATGGGTCTCAGACCCATGTAAGTCCCACATGGAAATTAAAACAGCACTTACGTTTAATACTAACTGCTGTCTTCCCTAGTGCCCGTAGCCAAACATTATGTGGGAAGTAGGAGAATAGGTTCTGCAAAGGACTCGGTACTTGTAGAGATATCCCTAATTTTCTTTAGTCAGTTCAGTCATCATATCGGGACAAAACGCCTTTCTTTCACTCTTTCTTTTTGAGTTGAAGAATGAAACTTGGCCTAATAGGCTCTAGAGGGGTGCTATGACCATCATTTCATCGTTAAGCTCATTGACGCTGCCGACTGATTCTCGCAGTCCACTTTAAAAGCATCATTCCAATAGTCAGCACTGGGTAGGCTTCATTAACAAAGAGAATGATAGATGAAGTTTCTGCTGGTGAGACCATGATTTCCTTCCTGGATCGTCGGTAAGCCATGGCAGGAGACCACGTGGACCGTACATGAGCAAAGCTGAAGACAATGTTGACATTTATCTGGTAGATGTAAAAATAGACAGGAAAGAGATATCCCTGTACAAGCATTGATGGCAAATCGACTAGATCTAAATTTTAAGGTGTAGTTCTGTTCCAGTGACTCAGATCACCCATTCTCCGACAGTGTACCAAGATTCGTCTTGTTACTGTCCAGCGATGGACAAGTAAACTTTCAGGGATAGGTATATTAGGATAGATACGTGTCTGTACTAGACTCTCTTGGCCTTCGGGGAAACAACTAAATGTGCCGGGGGGAGGGGAGCGGCGATTGCAATAATCTGTATTAGCAGGGCTCTTTCATCCATCGGTTGGTCTAAAAAGACAGCTCAGCAAAAAGCAAAAGAACAAACCCTGATTTACGGGATGACTATATCCATGATATACCGGAGCTTCGGTCACACCACTTTGTTTATGTTGATGAATCTGAGTCTGGATGTGACAAACGAATAGGATTTCGAAGGACAGGCCGGCGACACTACCTATCCCGCCGAGGTCGAAGTAGTTCCCCAAATGGTCAGATTCCTGACAAGTGTGAGACAAAAGACCAAAGGTACTCTGGCGTCGACAGATTGCCAACTTGCTGGATGGCGAGACAACAAAATCAGTGAAGACAGTATAGCCCCTTTCGCCATTGGCACGCAACTATCAGCAGCGCGGAATAGAGGAATTGAAAAATGTTCCCGGATTAATAGAGATAAAAAATATTCTTATTTATTAGACAAACCTCCATGTGCTAGTCGTGGGGGTTCGCTGCAGTAGTAGTGAAGAAAGAGCCGGACATGTTGGTTTTGGTCTCCCACAAAAATTCCTACTTAGATTCCCTGGACTGAATACAGTTGGTAGACTGCTAATATATATGCATGTCTGCATTTGTCTTTCAGCTCACCTATCCGGGTGTCTCGAGTTGTGCTAAGAGCCCTGAATGCGACTGCTTTGCCATTCTTCCAAGTATAAGTGACTCCTTACAGGAGAATATTTGCTGGCATAATCAAGTCTCCTGTCAGCGCATCAGTATATCTTATCCATAGCAGCTCTAGAGTTTTCTATATCCTCTAGTATTTTATCTATGGCGCTAGATAACATCCGATGGTATCAATAAGCAACTTACGAAGGACATGGTGACATTATTCATGGAAATAGGACATGTCTGGGCATGACGTGGGTCTCTTCTGTTCAGGAAGATTTATAGTAGTTAACTTACCAGTCTGGCGTATACGGATTTATACATGGGTTCTTGGGTGCGTTATGCGCCGTTTTAACATTGAATTACGTCATGAAGCAATATCATCTAATACCTTGTGGCTATTGGCGTTGGAATTCACCAACCCGGTAACTTGCTATCACTGATTATAATCAAAGGTGTTTTGGACCATTGACCAAACATCTGTTAACGCTCTTAAAGCATACAGCCCGTAACGATGGATACTTGAAGGACATCCGTCGGCGCGTGATTTGGCTGGAACTACATCCGAGGTTCCAGATAATCTTATAGAGTCCATAGCGCCTTTCATCTCAACGTTATTTGTCTGATAAGTGTAAATAAGTGATATCCTCACCTCCCATTATGCGCCAACGTCATTGGAGGGAGCGATTGAGTATCTTGTTTTCACATGAAATTTCCATATCAGGGTCGTAGGAAATAGAACCCGACAACGTGAGGAAGACAAGCTCGCCAACATCAATCTATATACTACAGTAGAAGAACCTTCGCCCATTATTATCATGCCTCTTTTTATATCTATCCAACTTCTAATAATTGTGCGCTGAAAGGCTCATAATGAACTATTTGAAAGCCCTGTACGTCAGCGAGTCGAGCTTTACTAGGTGAGCATGGAACGCCATACAAAAAAAGAACGAGCTAAGTCATGTCTGGTACTTATCCAAGCCGTGTCGCCTCATAAAGTTGCAGTAGCGTCATCAGGTCCTAGGTAACCTGATATTGCCAGTCTATTGTTGAGATTGCCACTTGAGTTTGGCTCGCAACAGTTACCGGATGTAGTATCCTTTGCAGGCGATCCACTCCAAGCCGATCTTGTGGAGGTGAGAGAACGTTCCCAACTCTCACACACATATCCCCACGAATATGAATGTACACAGTATAACTGGCAGAGTTCACCAGGCAGCAGTTTACCATGATACGTTGCTGCAAAATCACAAGAACATTTATTATTATAGTAGGGCGGCAGAATTGCATGGACTCCTTCCCGGCCTGTCAGTCTGAGAGTCAATCTCCACGTACGTAAACTTGCAGGGAAAGGAGACTGACTCAGCTGTTTAAGCATTGGAGCCAAATGATCACTAATCGGCAAAGGCAAGCGCGGTTCTCGGACACTTGTGGTTGATCAAACCATCTCAGGCGGTTACGTATATGGTCCTGAGTGATGAGCCAAACGAGCCTTCACATGCTGGGATGCGGGGCATATAAAACCACCGGAAGGGGACTCATCCTACATGGCAAACTCACACGGATCTCTTCTCTGGGCACTGACCATCATTCGATATCCTTCTCTGCTCCATCACCTTGCCTCCCGAGATGGCTCCGCCAGCACGCAACCCCAAGGACTCGATGAAGTCGACATGGCGTTCGTGGGATAGAAAACAGTGGAATGGGGGCCACTGGTTGCTGGAGATCCTGAATGTCCACCATGTGGATGCCGACAAAAGCGTTCCCGTCCACGAGAAGACCGACAAAGTGCCCCATGCCAAAGAGTGGCACTTTCATCGTTACGTGATTGTTCACGCCTTCTTTCCCCTCCTGCTGCATCAACTCTTTATCCATCAAACCGGCTTAAATCTCTCGCCGTGGATGGCCGTTCTGTTTTATCATCTGGCGTTGACATTTAATTCCGTACATGAAGTCCATATCCTCCGCCGTCTGGGTCATCAACACGGATTCTATGATGGAGATAAGCATCCCCGGGATGGAGTGCCTGATGTCGGAGTGTCAACCACAGTGCAATCCGTACTGTCCGTCATGATCTTCCGTCCAATTATGACCGTGCTTCTCGCTTATCGTCCTGACGAAGCACCCTCCTCCATTCGATGGGGATGGCTTCTTTTTGAGACGGGAGTCTATGCCGTGGTGCTGGACTTTTGGTATTACCTCTTCCATAGGTCGACGCACGAGTCAGATGCCCTCTGGCAGTTCCATCGCACGCACCACCTTACCAAACACCCGAACCCGCTTCTGACGGCATACGCGGACCGTGTGCAGGAGTTTTTCGACATCGTTGGAGTTCCCATGTTGACCTATGGCACTATGAAACTGATCGGATTTCCCCTGGGATTCTATGAGTGGTGGGTTTGCCAGGAGTATATCGTCTTTACCGAAGTCCTGGGCCACAGTGGGCTGCGGATCGCAGTTACTGCCGTGAACCCGTGGACCTGGCTTCTCAGATTGTTTGGTATGGAGCTGATGCTTGAGGACCATGATCTGCATCATCGCCGTGGTTGGAAGACGAGTTACAACTATGGTAAGCAGACTCGAGTTTGGGATCGTCTGTTCAACACCTGCTTGCCTCGTGTAGAGGCACATGAGGATAATATCGATTATGTCAATACGGCGGACCTGCCGCTATTCTGAGCGTCATACCTTAGATGTAGATAGGTTATTCAGTGAGCAATCAATTTGTGTGGCGTTATATGAACATTGCACCAAAAAGAGAGAAAAAAAAAATGATTGGCCCCGGCATACCAAAAGTTGGGACGGTGGAAGGACTCAAAAGGAAACATCGGTAAGCACTCGATCATTCTTTCCATTTGGTAGTCTATGATATAAAAGGTGGAACCGCAGACATGTGACATGCACAACCGTCGTGTAGTTGCATTCTCGCCATGTATGAATGCTGGGTTATCATAATTATGCAATTTTCGTTATTTTCATGCCCGTAAAATCATAAAAATCATGTTGTAGAATCAAGAGCATCTCTACTAAAACCGCTCGGGAACATGTAGATACCTTTCATCTACCTTATGATAGGGAAGTGCCTGTCACGGCAGCTGCTGGCTCGAAGTTGCCGCCGGCATGCCCGAAATCCAACTTCATGAGTAGTCTATCAACACCAGCGGCTTTCCTGGGTATATACTGACAGCCGTTGTTGGGATTCGAGCCATGTTTGGAAAACATCGGCCAGCTATCCTGCGGGGTTTTCGCTGTGTCAAGCATGTTTTGTCCCTCTCCAGCTCGATTGTCATCGATGTCTCTGAGTCTTGATATAACATCCTTGATGCCATGTTCGAGATCACCTCGTGCAGAAACAAGCGCATGCCAGATTTCCCTCTCTTCCCCTGCATAATCTACCAAAGCGTCGACGACACCTTCATCGGTTTCTAGATCCATATTGCGCTGGATACTCTCGAGCCGTATCACAAGAGCTATAAAGTGATCGATATTCGCAAGTAATGATCGAAGCGATCGAGTAAACGGTACGTCAGTCAAGAATAGTGCTTGTACCAGGGAATACAGATATCGACGATGGGCAATGGTTAGCGTCTCAGGATCATATCGTTGTGCTGAAGGTTCGCCGGAATTATCATCAGTCTGGGCCGTGGGATTATCCTCATGTTTGCTTTTCGATGACGACGATGTCCCAGGCCTGGATGTTGCCCTTGACCCAGTTTGACCAGTGCCTTGAATCCACTCTTGGAAGTGTTGCCAGGAGCCATTGATAACTTCTCCTTGGAAGTAGCTCCCTAATTCCGACATCAAAAATAAAGAAGCGCTACTTGTGGCCCAGATTGGTCGCATCTGTCGAATTCTTGTACCGTCTCGTTCCCGGCCCAGGCGGAGTTTGTTCTGTCCGAAGGCGCTGTTGCTTCTGGGCGGACCCCAAGGCGAGGGATAGCTCTTGCGAAGAAAGCTATGCTTCCAGAGATCACTCAAGTGGAGTTGTGCACGTCGAATGCCCAGGAGATACGAGTGGACCTTTGAGTATATTGAGATGTCGGAAGCCGAGAGAAAGAGGTCCAGCGGTGGGCGTACTTGAACTGAGAGTAACGTGGGAGCGGGGAATAGCAGATCTTCAAAAGAGACGTCCGACATAACAGCGTCCACATCACTGGGAAATGTCCCTGATATGGGATTATGTCGTTTGTCGTAGACAGAAAGTCTGAAAAGGTCTTTGGCGAGATCTAATTCATCGTCCACCGGGTCTTCTTCATTTTGCAATGAGTAGAGCTCAGCCCACGCCTGGGACAACGCAGAAACAACATCGCCCTCTTTGATAGTGATTAACTCGAGTCCCTCGGGAGACTTTCCTCTGGAGGCTAGGGTCTCTGGTCTCCGCCGCCTGTCATACAAGCGGGCGTCAGCATACGAAACAAGGGCAGAAGCAAATTCACCACGCCTTAGCAGCATGAAATCATGTAGGACAGATAAGATCTCCAGGATCTTCGGAAGCGGTAGGAGCTTGGAAAGCGTGCTCTGGGATAGAGATAATCGAATGGAGCTGATGGCAGCGGACAGTTTGGATGTTGAAATGGGAGATTTAAGCGACGCAAGAGAGGCAATATGCTCTCCGTGCAAGGAGACTGGCAATGTTGATAGGCCGGCTGAGGCATTGGCCGTGGAGGTGCTTCTCTTAGCCCGGATAAGGTTCAAAGTCTTGCCAATGAATAAAATAGACGACGCCGTATGAGGAGACACAAATTTTGGCTGAAGTTTCGCGTCTAAGGCGAAATCCCGGAGCGTTGAAGAAATCGTCCCATCTCGTGCATCTTCTTGGATGAAAAAGTCGTCCTTTCCTAGCACTGGAAGGTTCCCATACAGCAGCCACGTCGAGAGCTGTCGCATCCACGCAACCTCTGCAACGCCTGTCAAATGGAGGGCCATCTCCTCGAGGTCTTGATACCCAGTCCGTGATTCCGCTCGAAGAAAGTCAATTAACGCAGCCCCTGTACAGCCTTGGGTCTTGATTCTCGGGTCTTCAGGGCTTATGAGTCGAGAAACCTCCCAGAGCCATTCTAATCGTCGAGTCCATGGAGAGAATTCCCCGACGATGGTTGACAATGGGACGATACCATAACCGCCAACATACCCACTATCCTCGGTCAAAATGGCTTCCTCAACCTCCAGGATCTTCTTTTGGAAATTTCCGAGATGGTATTTGCTTATTGCCGTTGAAACGGCTCGACAGACGACGGAGGGGTGAGAGACCGATATAAACGCCGTGTGGGCTCGTAGTTTGGCGTGTAGACGACTCAAATGGGCAAGGGAGGTGAGGAGGGCTTTCTCGGGCGGTGACAGGAGAGGGAAGGCATCATCAGCCACAGCATCCTCATCTGACTGGATGTTGAACAGTGGTGACGGTTGGCCGGAGAGGGAGAGGAGGATCTCGTGGAGCATTCTGTCTGCCACTCTCTAGATAGACAGTCAGACATCATAGTACACGCGGGAGAAGGGACCAACCTCAAGGATAGATCCTTGTCTGGAGTGGATGTTTTACGCTGCCAATACAGGATTCCGCGCCCGAGCAGCTCGTAGCGGCACATGTGAGATATCAGGGGAGAGCATAAGCGTAGTGATTATCAACCGTGGAGGATGTCGCGTCGCGTAGAGCGCAATTCAGGCAATACTCCAGACAGACAACTCTCTCAGGTCTGGCACGATGCAATTATTTCGTCAGGGTCCTCTCAGCACACACTTCCAATCAGCATGATAGCTCCAGGGTCAACACCGGCGTCACGGTGACTTGGAGGAACAAAAGCTCCCCGTCGCGAACCACGAGAGAACCGGTGACGGAGACCGCCTATTCGTCGGCGGGGCAGTGGCCAATCAGCACTCTCTGTGTGCTGAGTCAGCGCCCAGCAGCTCGTCCCTCTTACGTCGCTGACTGAAGTTGGACCTTCAGACGTATTTCATCTTCTCTATCGCTTCCTCTCTTGCTCTCTCCCACTCGCTTTTCCCTTCTCTCTCTCCATCCCAGAGGTTCCTTCATCATTCAAGATTCTTCTTTCTCTACTCACTCAGCTACCCCGTCCTCTCCGAGCTCTTCTACTTCTAGTACCAGGTTCCCCGCCACTCGCCTCGGTACTTGACCGCCCCTCCTCTCCCTCCTCCTTGAGCCTACACATCGCGGTGTAGACACGAGACACGTTTGATTGGAAAGTCTTGCCTTTAAGCAAGGCTTTCGATTTCCAGTCTTTCACGATTCCCTCCGAAATTCCCGTTCGTGACGCTGCGAAGCTGGGAAAGCGAAGAGCGTCTGGTGGTACCCAAACTACAGATCGACCGGAGAAAAAGATCATGACAGTATGCATTGCTCCTAAAGTTCGGATGCCCTCACCGACGTGCTTTTCTGACTGTTGTCAGGACGTCAAGATGCAGGTAGACAACCCACAGGAGACTGTGGAGAAGATTAAGCAGGGGGAGATTGATGAGTCTCTATACAGCCGACAATTGTGAGTGTTCATTTGGGAACTCGCCGTAGAGAATGCTATATACTAACTCTTGCTTCTTTCCTCACAGGTATGTGCTCGGTCATGAGGCTATGAAGCGCATGGGCTCCTCGAACGTCCTCATCGTCGGTCTGAAAGGTCTAGGTGTCGAAATCGGTAGGTACACCAACTCCTAGCTACTTGGACCGTCGTGCTCATAGCCATCTACAGCGAAGAACATTGCTCTTGCCGGTGTGAAATCCCTCACTCTCTACGATCCCGCCCCTGTCGCAATCTCCGACCTGTCGTCTCAGTTCTTCCTTCAACCTCAAGATGTCGGCAAGCCACGCGCCGAGGTCACCGCACCTAGGGTAGCAGAGCTTAACTCATACGTTCCCGTAACGATTCACGAAGGTGGAAACCTCGTGGACGATTTGGAACAGCTGAAGCGCTACCAGGCTGTGGTGCTTACCCTCACGCCTTTGAAGGACCAGCTTGCTATCGCGGACTTCTGCCACAAGAACGGTATCTATGTTACCATCACAGATACGTTCGGTCTGTTTGGCTATCTCTTCAATGACTTCGGAAAGAATTTCACTGTCGGAGACGCCACCGGCGAGGAGCCCGTGAGCGGTATCGTGGCTGATATAGATGATGATGGTTTGGTTTCGGCTCTCGATGAGTCTCGACACGGCCTGGAAGATGGAGACTTCGTCACTTTCTCCGAAGTGAAGGGTATGGATGGGTTGAACGATGGTGCGCCTCGCAAGGTTACCGTGAAAGGCCCCTACACATTCTCGATTGGTGATGTTTCGGGTCTCGGGACTTACAAGAGTGGTGGTATCTTCTCTCAGGTCAAGATGCCTAAATTCGTCGACTTCCAGCCCCTGAGCGAGCAGATTAAAAAGCCGGAGCTAATGGTCTCGGACTTTGCCAAGTTCGACCGGCCTCAGCAACTACATATCGGTGTGCAGGCCCTCCATAAGTTTGCAGAGGCCCATGATGGCCAGTTCCCGCGCCCTCACAACGAGGCCGATGCCGGAGAAGTGCTGAAAATTGCCACCGATTTGGCGTCGGGCCAAGAAGAGAAGGTCGAATTGGATGAGAAGCTTCTTAAAGAATTGAGTTACCAAGCTCGCGGTGATCTTAACCCCTTGGCTGCTTTCTTTGGCGGTGTCGCTGCTCAGGAGGTTCTTAAAGCTGTCTCCGGAAAGTTCAACCCTGTGAACCAGTGGCTCTATCTCGACTCGTTGGAATCTCTGCCTACCAACACCACCCGGTCTGAGGAGAACTGCAAGCCACTTGGTACCCGCTATGATGGTCAAATTGCCGTTTTCGGTAAGGATTACCAGGATAAGATTGCCAATGTCACGCAGTTCCTCGTTGGCGCTGGAGCTATCGGTTGCGAGACCCTGAAGAATTGGGCTATGATGGGTCTGGGAACTGGCCCCAAGGGCAAGATCTATGTCACCGATATGGACCAGATCGAGAAGAGCAATCTGAACCGCCAGTTCCTATTCCGCAGCAAGGATGTTGGCAAGCTCAAGAGCGAATGTGCTTCAGCGGCTGTCCAAGCCATGAACCCTGAGTTACAGGGCAAGATCGTCACGATGCGTGACCGTGTTGGGCCTGACACGGAGCACGTTTTCAACGAAGAATTCTGGGAGAGCTTGGATGGCGTCACCAACGCACTTGATAATGTTGACGCCAGAACCTACGTCGACCGCCGCTGTGTTTTCTTCCGAAAGCCCCTTCTTGAGAGTGGTACTCTTGGCACGAAGGGTAACACGCAGGTCGTCCTCCCTCATATCACCGAGTCCTACTCCAGCTCCCAGGATCCTCCAGAGAAGTCCTTCCCGATGTGCACCTTGAAGAGCTTCCCCAACCGGATCGAACATACCATTGCTTGGGCCCGGGACCTCTTCCAAACCTACTTCGTTGGGCCTCCCGAATCCGTCAACATGTACCTGTCTCAGCCGAACTATATCGAGCAGACGCTCAAGCAGGCTGGTAATGAGAAACAGACTCTGGAGCAGCTACAATCGTTCTTGGTGACGGACAAGCCTCTAACCTTTGACGACTGTATCGTCTGGGCCCGTCATCAGTTCGAGAATCAGTACAACAACGCTATCCAGCAGCTGCTCTACAACTTCCCTCGCGATTCCAAGACCTCCTCTGGCCAGCCTTTCTGGTCTGGGCCAAAGCGTGCGCCGTCGCCTTTGAAATTCGACAGCTCGAATCCGACTCATATCGGGTTCATCATCGCGGGCGCCAACCTCCATGCATTCAACTACGGAATTAAGAACCCTGGGGCGGACAAGGAGTACTATCGCAAGGTCGTCGACAACATGATCATCCCTGAGTTCTCGCCCAAGTCCGGTGTGAAGATCCAGGCGGACGAGAATGAGCCGGACCCGAACGCGCAGCCCTCTGGATCGTCCTTTAACGACAACTCAGAGATCCAGAGTCTGGTCGACTCCCTGCCTTCACCCAAGTCCCTCGCTGGATTCCATCTGAACCCTGTCGAGTTCGAGAAGGATGATGACACTAATCACCACATTGATTTCATTACCGCCGCCAGCAACCTCCGTGCCGATAACTACGACATCCCTCAGGCGGACCGCCACAAGACCAAATTCATTGCTGGCAAGATCATCCCAGCCATTGCTACGACCACTGCTCTGGTTACTGGATTGGTTGCACTGGAGTTGTACAAGATCATCGACGGCAAGGACGATATCGAGCAGTACAAGAACGGCTTCGCAAACCTTGCTCTTCCGTTCTTTGGTTTCAGTGAGCCTATTGCCAGCCCCAAGGGCAAGTACTTGAGCAAGGAAGGTGAAGTGACCATCGACAAGCTCTGGGACCGCTTCGAGGTGGATGATATTACGCTCCAGGAATTTATCGACTACTTCGCGGCCAAGGGTCTGGATATTAGTATGGTCAGTTCCGGTGTGAGTCTGCTGTATGCTAGCTTCTATCCTCCTTCGAAGGTGAAGGACCGCCTTCCTATGCAGTACGTGCCCCCCGTTCGCGAAGAAGACTGTTTACTAACGAAACCTACAGGCTGAGCAAGTTGGTGGAGCACATTAGCAAGAAGCCTCTTCCGGAGCACCAGAAGAATGTGATCTTCGAAGTGACTGCAGAAGACCAGACCGAGGAGGATGTGGAGATTCCTTACGTGATGGTGAAGCTGCAGAAGTAGAACGGTTCAGATATGGTTTACAGTATGGTTTACAATTAGAAGCAGGAAATGATACATGACGTTTGTAGTTATTATCTGGTCTTGCAGCATGGGTATGGACATAGCAAACCACCCCTGCGAGTCCTATACAGAATAGAGCCGAAAAAAATTCCAAAAATAGTCGCACCCGGGATCGAACCGGGAACCTTCTGAGAATCCTCAAGATTCGTGTGAATCAGACGTAATGACCATTATACCATGCGACTGTTCTTGATGACGTTTGTCCATATCGAATATATAGACTGATCATCCTGAAGGTATGCGGAGTTTCGAAGATATGACTAAAGATTTGCAACCGCTTGCTAATCTCACCAGCACCATCAACGTCATCCCCCGCACCACTCAACTTTCTATACAAAAGCTCCCCGATCACCCCCGACCTCATCCGCCATTCCTCTCTCATGTTTCCTGCGCTGCGTCGATCCCGTCTGATCTCGCAGCATATCTGGCATTCCAACCCCGCCCCCACCTGCAGGGTCATCCCAATCGTCTCCGCACCGCCGCTGCGCAATATGGCTGTAAGCTTACAGCTCCAACCCGTCTGTCCGTCCATTCACCGCTAACAATGCAATTGCACTGCTTCAGACCGGCAACGCCAATAAGATCACCGACTGGGTGAATCCCAACGACAAATCGGGCGAATTCAAGCGCCAGCAATCCGTCTTCCGCAACTGGATCTCCAGAGAGCCCGGCGCGCAGTTCCCACCCGAGAAGGACCGCTATCACCTCTATGTCTCGTACGCGTGTCCATGGGGTGAGTCGAGTCGCCCTGACGGGAACCGACAGGCGCCTCAATTTGCTGACTGTGTCTCGCGCAGCCCACCGCACCTTGATCGTGCGCAAGCTCAAGGGCCTCGAAGACCTCATCACGTACACCTCGGTGCATTGGCATCTCGGAGAAAAGGGTCCGTCCGTCCTGCCTCATTATCCATATATTTCAGATATTTCTTACTCGGTGAACCCGCTAACACCGACCATCAGGCTGGCGCTTCGCAACTCCCGATGAGAACCTCCCCGGCGACAACGTCACCCGCGACCCGCTGCACCCAACCTTCACCCATCTCCGTGATCTCTACTTCGCTGACGACCCGGAGTACACCGGCCGGTTCACGGTGCCCGTCCTGTACGACAAGAAGTTGCAGCGCATCGTGAGCAACGAGGTACGCCTTCCTTCTCCTTCCCCGAATACCTATACCCACCCCCAGACACATACTAACCACACACAAACACCACCAGAGCTCCGAGATCATCCGCATGCTCTACCATGAATTCGACGATCTTCTCCCGGAGCAATACAAACAGGTCGACCTGTACCCGGCGGCGCTGCGCAGCACCATCGACGCCACGAACGAGTGGACCTACAACGACGTCAACAACGGGGTGTACAAGGCCGGGTTTGCGACGACGCAGGAGGCATACGAGAAGGCGGTGACGACGCTGTTCGCGTCGCTGGACCGCATCGAGGCGCACCTCGCCGCCAACGCCGCCGCCCCGTTCTACTTCGGCTCGTCCATCACCGAGGCCGACGTGCGCCTGTTCACCACCATCGTCCGCTTCGACCCGGTCTACGTCCAGCACTTCAAGTGCAACCTCCGCGACATCCGCTCCGGATTCCCCGCCTTGCACCGCTGGCTGCGCCGGCTCTACTGGGACGTGCCGGCCTTCCGGGACACCACCCAGTTCGAGCATATCAAGTACCACTACACCAAGAGCCATAAACAGATCAACCAGTTCAGCATCACCCCTGTCGGGCCGGTGCCGGATATCCTCCCCAAGGAGGAGGAGGTGCGGGCGGTAGCGGCGAAGTAGGGCTGGGTAGTTAACTGTCTGGAATGTAATTTAATCTACCGTATGCAAATGGTGTTCGTTCGTCTTTCGATGCTTGTATTCGTCTAGCCCGTAGGTATAGATGCGAAGGTCTTAGATACAGGGAGGCGGACGCGCTCGCCCAGTCGGGGGGAATCCAGTATACAAATGAGATGGCAAATAAGATCCTCACAGACGAACTCCAAATATGCTTTGCCACACGCACACGCCGTACCATGCAAGTGTGGTCGATCATGCAACCAACCAACCAACCCATCCCAACAGTGCCTGTGGAGAAGATAGAACAAAAGTCACAGAACTCCAGAAAAGATGGGCGTAAGAAAACAAAGGAGCTATTAACCGGGATGAATGATCCGGAAATGGGACAGACGATGAGAAAAGAAACAGCCCGCTATCAAAAACAACATACCAGGTGGAAAGGCGACATCCGCGCATCTCCACCGGGTAAATGGTGTGTGCCATCATGATCGGCACATGGCTTTAGGGTATCTCGGAAATAGTCTAAAATTCAAGAAAGAGGGAGGTCGACCGGCGGGAGTGTTTGAGTCGGAAGGGGAAGTTACTTCAGACCCAACATTCGTTTCGAGTTCTCGTACACAATGTAGCTGATCGAAACAGCCGGCGCTACCTTGAGAAGGTTCGGCGTGAGGCCCTTGTAGAAGCCGCGGAACCCTTCCGCCTGGATGGTCTTGCGAGCGACATCGCCGATGCCGGTATAGGTGGCAGGGTGCAGGACGGTGCCTTGGGCTTGTAACCTGGTTCGAAGGACGTTCAGGGGGTAGACGACCGAAGCGCCCATGCCCCCGCTAACGGCACCGATGGCTCCCGTCGTGAAGTTGTTGAGAGGGACGTCGTCCTCGTGGCAGCGGTTCAGGCGGGCCTTGCGTGCGATTATGAAGCGCTTTAGGTATTCAAAGGTCGACAGGTCGATGGCGGCATAAGGGAACATGCCAATCAGGCCAAGCGGCAGACCGCGAAAGAATCCGAGCAGGCCATTTTTGTTCCAAACTTTGCGAGCTGTAGCTGCGATGAGCTGGTTTCCCTTGAGGCCACCTTCGACGGTTTCGCATTGCATGCGACTAGCAAACTCGTTAGACACGTCGCAAACTGACGGGTGTGATGAACGTACAATTTCAGAGTATCGAGGGGATAGACGAAACATCTGCCTTCGTTAGACAATAGGTCTGGAAAAATAAAACTGGCGCCACACATACTGAGCTACCATCCCGCCGCAACCTCCGGACAGGAACTGCGAGGTAGGCCGGAGTTTCTTAGGATCATTGTGTCCTTCGAAGCGAGCAAAGGCGCGTTTGGCAGACTGGACGAGTCAGCGGCTACGAACATCACCAGCGCGTAATCAGTACTAACCTCGTATGCACCAAACTTGATAGCCGACTCGGGCATAACCTTCAGCACGTTCAACCCATTGCCTGGACCGTCATTAGCGCTCTCGACATCTCCAACCGGGACCGAGTTGCACACCTGCAAACAAACTCCGAATTCCTCCAGCACGCCACAGATCCTTGACGGCGTCAACAAGCGTTCGAGAAGCGCTCCCCACGGCCTGCAGTGGCGCGCCATCCTTCGCCGCGCGGACGGCGGTCGACTTCACGCCAGTCTGGGCGATGAGGTAAACTTTCAGTCGGTCTAGAGGGGCCGTGGCAGTCCTTGATACGGCGCCCGCAATTCCGCCAGCAAGAAAATAACCTAATTGGGGAGTGTTCTCGGTCAACTTCTGTTCATAGTATCGAAAGGACATCCACATGGCGACGGTCCTGGGTATAGGCAGCCACTCCAATTCGAAGTCGCCGTCTAGGGGTACAGAATCATTGTCAAACACGGCGCCGGGACCGGGGATCCCGCCGATTTCCGCGTAGGCTGAAGGGAGGAGGGTTGCCAAAGCGTGGGCGGGAAGGATAGTGTACAAAAACTGCTTGATGGCCAAGATATAACGTTTAAGAAACGAGTGGTCTGTACCTAAACCCTGCAGATCGTTGATGTGGACATCTCCTTCCGGGTTTAGATTTCCCGTGGCCGTGTAGTATGACAGAACAGCGTGCAGGTTGGATTGCGAGTACGCGGGCAGGAAGAGGAGGAAATCCCTGCGACGGGGGAAGGTCAGCCGTCGGCACCGATCCGGGGGATCTCATCTGACCGGGGAAGCGCAACATACCTCCATTCGGGATAGGAAATGACGCCGTCATTATTCCGGTCGACGTCGTCGAAGAAGGCGTCCAACTTGGCGTTGGATACGGTCACTTCGGAGTTGGAGAAGGCGGCTCGCAGCTCGGCCTTATCGATTTCTCCGTTTCTGTTGCGGTCGATGCTCTGGAACAGCTTCCATAACCCGTTCTCCGTATGGTCGACGAATGAGTGGAACTCTAACGAGGATTAGGATGGTCAAAACGGACTGGCACAGGAGCCAGCATGCTCGCGCAGGACAGTTGATGCCTGGTCTTACCGGAGTAGTCAATGTACCCGTCCCCGTTGGCGTCTACCGTCTGCATGATATTCCGCAACATACTATCGGCATTTTTGAGGGCTGTCCGGCGCGAAACCCGTCAGCTGGAACGCGTGACACCGGAGGGCGGACTCGAGACTTACGGTGATCAACCTTCTTCAACCCCTTCTTCAGACCATTGAGATCCAGACGACCATTCTTGGGGACCCCCAGACTCTCCCAGAGTTTGGCCACTCTCCGGTCACGTTCATCAGTCGACTCTCCAGGTGCCATGATCGATCGAAGGATGATTATCGGCTACCCGTCATTATTTTCTGGGAGGGGTCACGAGGTTTCGGAGCGGAGATAGAAGATCCCTGGGAGACAGGGAGAAGTCGAGGGGAGAGGATAGCGTGTGCATCGAACCGTGGAATAGAAGGACAGGAACGAAGAGAGAATAAGGATAAGGTGGCCGTAGTAGTGAGGTAGAGAGGAAGTCCGATATGAGAAATCCAGCCGCGATGATTTGCTTCCTGTTACGACATCCGCCCGGAACAAACGCTGGCTCCGGCCCGGGTTCACGGGACTGAGGGCCCAGCCCTACTATGCCCGATTCAGCACTCACCTGACCTCATATCAGATCAGATGGCGGTTGTCGTCGTCGTCTGTCGTCTGTCGTCGGTTCTTATCATACTCCTCGTCAGTAGCCGTGCGAGCCAGCTGGCGCTTTCCTCTAGCTCTCTGCACTCTGGGGTGACGTTGATGCGCGCCTCTCTCTGATCCTTATCTTGGTGGAGTTGCGTTTATCCGCAACGGACATTACATCCACCGCTATACACATACACATACACCCAACCCAGCATGATCCCTCCCATCGCCAGCTAATCTATCGATACTCACTCTCCTGCATCGGGAACGTCCTCCATGGCGGCCAACTACTGGGTGTCGACCCAACGGCGACATTGGCTGTTCACCCGAGAGCGCCTGGCCGATATCCGAGAGGGGTTCAAGGAGCGAGACAAAGTCGCCTATTCCCAGTTTCCTCTGCCGGATCAAAGGTTACTGAACATCTACTTCAGCCAGCGTAAGACCGTCTCTCCCTGCTTCCGGGCATTCCACTAAACCCACCGCAGAACTCATCAAACTCGGGAAGAGAACCTCCACCCGACAACAAGCACTGGCCACCGCGCAAGTATATATCAAGCGGTTCTACACCAAAAACGAAATCCGCCACACCAACCCCTACCTAGTCCTCACCACTGCATTCTACCTCGCGTGCAAAATGGAAGAATGCCCGCAGCACATCCGCTTTGTCGTAGCGGAGGCTCGCAACTTCTGGCCCGGTAAGCAAAGACCCTAACGACCTATCTACCTACCTACCTACCTACCGTCCATTCGCACCCACCGCTAACCCACCACGATGCCAGAATTCATCGCTCCGGACATGTCCAAACTGGGCGAATGCGAGTTCGCCCTGATCTCCGAGATGAACTCGCAGCTGATCGTCCATCATCCGTATCGGACCCTGTCCGAACTAACGTCCGAGCTAGCCCTCACCTCGGACGAGGTGGCTCTCGCCTGGTCGGTCATCAATGACCACTACCTCACCGACTTGCCGCTGCTGTACGCGCCGCATGTCATCGCCGTCATGGCGATCATCGTGGCGATCGTTTTCAAGCCCAGCCCGGCCAGCTTCCATGGCCACGGGACCGCGGGCCCAGCGTTGGCCGGGGCCATGCGCGATGGTAGTGGTGGTCTGAACATTCTTGCCGCATTGGGGGACAAGAATGGTGGCGGCGGCGGGCCCGCGCCGCGGATCCAGAAACTGGTCGGGTGGCTTGCCGAGAGCGAGGTCGATATCAAGGCGGTTATCGAATGCACGCAGGAGCTGGTGTCGCTGTATGAGATCTGGGAACAGTACAGCGAGAAGCATTGCAAAGAGCTTCTCGGCCGGATGGTCAAGAGTAAGAATTTGGACAAGTGATTGGGTTGGGGTTCGCGTGGGATGGCGTTTCGGAGTGCATCATTGCATTGGGATTAAGCGCTCGCAACGAAGACGCATGTGCATTAGGATTCCCGGTGTTGCTGGCGATATCTTATGGTAGTCACTTTGTTCTTACGGTTTCTTCCCAGTGCGGCGCAGCTGCATACCTAGGTATAGAATCAATCCATGATTAGGCACGGAATACTAGATAATGTATCCAGGGAGCAGGTTGGGATCACGTGCCCTGTAGGAGACAATTCGCGATATGCGACATCATATGTGTGCTTGTTTACAATTTGGCCGGTCAGCGCAGGTGCAGCATACGCAGTACTGTCTGAGACAACGGAGGTGCATGAGTTCCTGGATGCCGTGGAATGTAAACAGGTCATGCAGGCGTGCTTAAAGGGGCGCTTGTTCTCAAACACTGTGTCATGAAGATCACAATGCAAACAAACAAAACCGCGGTCATACTTGCTGCTTATTCCGTGAAGATTCCCGATCCAGTTGACAGATTCCTGATCGCCTGGCCTGGATTGTCGGACGTCGAGGGTGTCCGATCGAAACACTCCGAACTCATCTATCCTACTGGGCTGTCAGGTCAAGCGATCGAATCGTGCTACGTTGCGAGGCAGAGGTCTTCCAGCTGCCGGGCGTCTATATACAGAAACCCCATGTTTCAGTTGAAAGGTCTGGGGTATTAAGGTAGGTAGGCGGAGAAAGTGTATATCCTTCATGTTACCGGTTCGGTACAGGCATACGGCGGAGGAGTGTTTCAACCCCCTTGCGTTGGTGTACGTATTGCGTACGGTGTATATGTAGGAATCATGCTCGCATGGTCCAAGCGACAGGGCGCTCGGGTGTAGCTCAAGATCCCGAGAAGGCTCCTGGAAGCGAACAAGAGTGAGTCAATCACCTGTGGTACCTGAGCATGATGATGACTGAACCAGGCACAGCCCGATCAGTTAACCAAGTGCGTCAATCAGGGATGACTAACATTCCTAATCCTTCCGTTGGTGGAGTTGAATGGGGACGTTCTACTCCTGTTGTTGGTGATTCTTGCCACCCCCCCAGAGTCAGTTGATCGCAGCTAATGTACCGATCAGGCAAGCAGCCAGAAGATCACCATGGGCAAACTCAAGAACAATGAAAAGGACGACATCGTGATCCGCCTCGTAATCAATTAGCCGGCGGCCAGGATTATCTCGAGCAGGGGGGTTGGGGAGAAGGAACGAGATTGGAGCTCCGAGCCCGAGTGGATATATTCTCCAACCAACCCCCCGATGCAAGCAGATTGGTGCACAAAGCGGCGGTGAGATGGTGGCAGCGTCGCTTCAGGAACGATCAGGACTGGGTTTCGAACTAAAAAGCTCCATGGCCTCATGGACGCCAGCCCTCCGGCCACCATGCAGGAGAGGCCCTTGTCTGGCACCAATGGGTGATGCCCAATGCCTGCAGGTGAGAAAATCCAGAAACTCTGATGCGCCCGGGGTCCCGTCCATGTGTGGGTGGTACGTGCGAGCCGGGGCCCTGTGCATTTCCTACGGCGAGATTCCCCCCCTCGATTAGCGTTGCGTTGCATAAGGATGAAGAATGGTGTGGTGTGTCAGTGTTCCAGTAGCCGCCGTCGTTTCTCCAAGGCCCCTCTAGGCCCCCCCCCCTCCTCGTTGCATCCGCTGCAGCCTGTCGGATGACCATGATGATTGTCGTTTTCCGGTGTCTAGACTTTGGGATAGGTGGTTCAGGGGATGGTCGTTGTCCATCCTCCGTAAATAGAACAACTTCATGAGTACGGGGGGGCAATGACCTCATATGGAGACATCACAATCTGGGATATTTGATATATTGATTACGGTACCATACGTAAATGCAAACTAAGATGATACCTACGCCGTACGGAATAAGTATGGATATCATGACCCATCGATCCAAATCAGGTGGGAGATAGATTTTTCTTTTTCGAAAACCATCGAAGCCGCGTCGACTGCAGGGCTTGCCAGAACCATGGACGGAGGCAATCCTTTAGTCAAATGATGGGTATGGTTGGGGATCTGGGATCCGCAGCAGGCGTCTGGTAGGACCAACTGGCACGGTTCAAGGGAAAGAGGACGTAAAAGGTACCGAATCAACCGGGCTGAGGAGGGGGGAGGACGGTCCACCATCGGTTGCAAATCATTACCCGCTGATGTCGTACTAGCAGCGGTGCAGGAGAGCTAACACACCCAACATGCCTGTCTTCGGAAATAGGAGCCACTGGACATTCTTCCCCTGCGTAAGGCAAACATTCTGATCAGGGGAAGTGAGGACCTGGAGTATTGACTTCCAAGGTACCTCGGTATGGATCATGACAGGGGAAATGATCACGACCATGATAATGATTCGGCAATTTCTACGACTACATGTCGTGAGTATCTGTATCATTACCTAAGGTACCATGGACGGGAGCCTCCGTACAGAATCAACCGTTGTCAGACCACGAGCCTTAAAAACCAGGCTGACAGTTGAGCCGGTCATCACCCAATAAGCCACTGACGACGGAGGCCCAATAGGGTGTCAGGGAGGTGGAGCTATTGTGTCTCGAAACGGCCTAGTGGGAAGTTTCGACGTCACTGGGATCCATGAGGACGGGCTCTGATTGGGAGAAGTTCTCCAGTGGCTGTCAGTTGCGTCGCTCATTGGCTAAAGGTCCCCTCGGCTTGCCACCGAGCCTGGCCAGTGAGGACGCCCAGACGCAGGAGTGATACATGGAGGTGACCATACGCCGCATAACAGGTAAAATACCGGTAATAGCAGCACCGGTAATTCGACGGTAACCCGTAACGGCCCTTGCTGGGGCTGAGCGAGTGGACCACAACACTCACCTTCCTCCTCTCGCTCTCGCCTCCGTCCAGTCCGGGTCCTTTTTCTTCCTCTCGTCTTCCTCCATCTTGTCCCGCCTTCGATTCTTTCCCCCCCTCCCCATTTCCCACCACCCACCACACACACATCCACCCAACCCAACTCGCAATATTCCTTCCACCTTTCTTTGCCTTCGCTTTTCCTCTTCCTTTCTTCTGTTGACTCTTCCATCTTCCACCTTTAATATCGTCTTCTTCGGTTCGCATATTCTCCTGCGTGACTAGCTCGTTCTCATTCCGTCTCTCCGACCCCTTGTCTCCTCATAACAATCTCCTTGTATTTCCATCTGGGATTCCAGCGTGCTGGTCCTTGTTTGTCTCCACTCGGACGATTTATAACCTTCTATTCTCCCTCCCTCTCTCGGTTCGTATCGACCAGGCGTCATTATGTCGACATTCTTCTACGGTCAGCAACAGCACCAGCAACACCCTCATCACGCCGCTACCGCCCACATGCCCAACAACCACCACGGCGGTCGTTCTCGGCGGGGTCCCAAGATGGCCGCTCAGAACGCTCAGCGTCAGTTTCGAGGTGTCAAGAGCATGAGAGAGCTCGCCGAAGCTCCCGCCGTGACCGCTTTCCGGGCCAGATTCGAGGCCGGACGCTCCTTTGACCTCGACGATGACCTGGAGTTCTGCCCCGGCCTGTTGACGGAGGATGATGTACGTTCCCCCTATATCCATCCGCTAGAACGTCTCCGCCATCAGGAACATCTGGTTGACGCCCTCCAGCTTCACTCCATCCACTCCGCCTCCTCCGACCGGTCCTCTCTGTCCAGTGGCTCTCCCGATACCTCGCCTCTTCAGCATCAAATCCAGCCGGTCCAGCAGGTCACTCCCTCCATCTCCCTCTCGCCCGCTTCCGCCAACTCCTACGTTCACTCGGGCGTCACGGGTAACATGGGTCACGTGAACTTCCAGCAGCCCGCGGCGGTCCGCACCCGCAAGGTCATCCCCATCGTCAACCCCAACACCGGCATGACTCTGACCAGCCCGCCCACGTCCATCTCTCCGGCCTCGATGCAGAATGCCCAGCGTCGATGGTGAGGTCCCACCCCCCTGTGGGCAAGTCGCCAACTCACTGGCAAGGGGCATCACGCCCATGACCCATTCCGTCTCATTCGCCTGGCTTCTGCATCATCGGGTTCCCTAACCGCGGGTTATTAATTTTCGTTGACTTTCTTCGCACTGTTTCGACACGGCCATCGCATCTATAACGACACCAAACCGAAATTCCTCCACTTCTTTTCTTTTCTCGAATGTGTGAAAGGGTCCCGGGGACCCTTGGTGATCCCTCTGTATATACACCCTTCTCCTTCCTCTCGATGACGACTCTCCGCACCATTTGGCTAGACTGATGCTTTCGACTTTGCTGCGAGCGACGGCGCCTTGCGATTCGATTTCTTGCATTATTCGACATTCTACACGATACCTTGCTTCTTATTCTTCGGTTAGGGAAAATACGTATTTCTGGCCTCGGCGGTTGGGGCCCGCGATGATGTATAGAAAGTGCAGCGGATTTGCCATGTGGGCGATTTATGTACGGTCCGGAGTTTGCTTCTTGGTGTGCTTTGGCGACTTTGCACGTTCCTCAGCGGTTTGCCAGATATCCACGGTCTGTTTGGGTTTTTTTGTTTCTGTTTGGGTGGGTCGGTTTTGGTTCATGTTCCGGGATTCTAGAAAGGTGGAAACGATATACTACGTCTGCATTGTTGGGATTTGTTGCTTGCTCGGGATGTTCTTTTTCTTGCCTTTTTCTTTTGCTCTTTCTGACCTATACTTCGCATGTGTCCCTTTTTAAAAAACTTTTGTCTTCCTTTTCATTCATGTATATGGGTTGTGATGGGTTGATATCCTATGAGCTGACCATGAAATCCATGGGCTGGATGCGGAGTTTGTGGAGGGTCTCTCGTGCCCGACGAGGTTTAGACCGTTTTGCTGGAAATTGTTGCGTCGTTGGTCGACTGCATTGGATTCTTGATTCTTATGCTTCCGCGTTGATTCGGTCAGATATTTGATGCTTCTCCCGGAGAGTGATGCAGTGTATGATTTGCTTCATTTCGTCTTGAGCATTCCATTCCATCTTTCGTCTATCTCTTTTTGTCTATATTGACTATGTGGAGAAATCCGTACATGGTTGTGAATTAGGTAGTAACTTCTCCATCTTGCCTATATTGTGCCGATGTACATCTACGCCGTACATAGGTATGATGCTGGTAGGGCGTCCGGAGATCGCCTGCCTCTAGAGCTGTAGAGTAGTTGTATGGTTAATCCACTCTGTTACACTAATTCTTGGATTGTCCAGTCTTCCCAGGAAACCAGAAACCCGAAACCAAACCCACTTGCTCGAAATGGAGTGGCCACTGCCGTGATGCGATATGCATGACGTCACCGGTGACCAGTCCCATAGAATCCAATCCAGACTTATATATCCAGAATCCCTTACTTGCCCGTCAATCCATCACATCCCATCGCCATCTCCGCCCATTGTACCCAACCTGTGAGTCTATCTCGCATGATGCAAGTACGCGACTAACCACCGATGGCAGGAAACCGTTGCACGACCATGTCTCTCCTCCATGCCTTCCGCCCTCGTCTCGTGCAGGCGGCGAAACCACTGCCCTACACAGCCATCTCCTCCTTCCACACCTCGTCATTCCGTCCCGGCCTCAAAGAGAGCGATCACAGTGCGTGTTGTCCCCTTCCCCGCGCTGGATGCATGATCCGGGCTGACCGGCGGTTCAGACCGCGACGACCTGCATAACGTCTACGAGGCCGAGAAACAGGACCAGCTGAAGCATACCAAGGAGGGAAAGGCCAAGTGGAAGCAGGAGCTCGCCAGTAACAGTGAGGCGTCGGTATGTTACTGTCTTGGCCCCTTTCCAGCCAGCCGCAGATTATATATAATGAGCACGGACGGGCTAACGGCATGCAGGTCAAAGCGGATCGCGGCGAGGTCGACAGCGATAGTAAGGACTTCAACGAGATGCAGAAGAAGACGAAGCATCTGCCGAACCAGGGGAAGGCTGCGTAAAATGTCACGATACCGGCTGTACTTAATCTACGAAAGAGAACAAGAGACGTTGAAAATATCCTTCCTCATATAGTCCTCTAACGCCATCACCCATGACACGAGCTCACCAACTGGTGTATGTAACCGTAGCTGTATAGATCCCAGACGCCGATAAAAAAAAAAGAATCCCACCAGATAACCCCCAAATCATTCATTTCAGCAGCACAATCAAAATCACCAGCGTGATAATCAGCCCGATGATCGTCATCATGCTCCAGTTCTCACTGGCCTTCCTCCGGAACTTGTCTAAGCGCCGTCGGGCGCCGTCTAGTCGCGTCTGATGCCGTTCTACGTGTCCGTCTAGATCATCTAGCAGCGCCACATGGCCGTCCAGCTCATCGCCAATCTGGATACTGAGCTGGTGCTGGCGGCCGATCGACTCGCCCAGCCGGTCCAGCTGCTCGTCCTGGTCGCGGAGCACGCGGTCGTGGTGGTCGTAGACCTGCTGGTTGGACATGTCGGAGGTGTCGACGCCCTGCGGCGACGGTGAGTCGCGGTACGGCTGGAACAGGTTGCGACGGGCCGCATCCTCATCATCGTCCGCAGAGCCGGCAGCCGCGGCGGCGGCGTCCATGAACCGGACGGACTTGGATGATGGATGTTGCGGAACGGGCTGTTTGAGGTCGGGCGAGACGGCGGGCTGGATGTTCGGAAACTCGGGCGAGGCCGACGCCCCGTCGTCGCGATTGGCGCCGTCCTGTCGGTGGAACTGCGCGCAGAGGTCGGCGTACTGTGATTGCAGGTGGCCCAACTGGTCCTGCAGGTCCGCGGCGGAGTCGTCGTTTGTCGCGGCCAGACGGGCGTGGTCCGCTTCGACCTTGGCGATCCCGTCGCGGAGGGATTCGAGCGAGCGTGAGATCTCCCCATCTTGGCTGTTGGGTTCGAGGTTCAGCGAGATGGCCCGTTGGCGCTCCAGGAGGGAGAGCTTGATGTGGTCTGCGAGGAGAAAGAGTTGTGATGGATTGGTCATGGTGGTTGGTTTCTTTTGTCTGGAGAACCGGCGGGCGGATGCGGTCGGAGGGAGAGGAGGTCGTAGTGTTGTTAGCGCTGACTTGATGACAATGCAGAGGGCCTGCAAGCGGCCGAAGTGTTTCGGAGGGTGTCGTTTGAGACCGGACGGGGAGAGGTCGGTAGAGGGATGAGTGTTGGGATGTAGTTGGAAGATGTAAGATGGGGAGGGAGTCGGTCCGCCTCTCGGCCGGCGGCGACTGATCAGCCGCTTCCGCTCCCCGCAATCAGTTGGTTCCCCTCATACAACCATCTTCTTCCTCTTCCTTTCTCTCTCTCTCATCTCTCTCTCCCTCTCCCTCTTCCCCTCCCTCTGCATCTCACTTCAGCCACCGTGTAACCCTCATGGGTTCCTCTCGCCGCTATTGTTTCATCCTCTTACCCCTTTGGCAATCTGACCGTCGATCCATCCTCGATCATCCTTCCCCTTTCTGCGCCCACCCATGGGCGTCCGACTGAGTTTCACAACGGAGTTTCAGCCATATAAATACATCCTTCGCGAAGAACCCACACGGGAGTCCTTCCCGGAGACGTTTGATCATGACTCTCGAAGAGCTACTCGCCATGGAGGCCAACCTGGACCGAGATGAGATCGTCGACCTGCGCTCCCTGGACTACGTCTCCAGCTACGACGACCACCTGATGTGTCCCATCTGCCACTGTCCTTTCATCCGACCCGTCCGCTTGCAGTGCGATCATGTTTTCTGTCAGAAATGTCTCAACTCCGCCATCACCAGCTTTGCCGCCGGCCGAGACGATTTCACATGTCCCACTTGCCGAACCCCCACCAGAGACGTCTATCTCAACGTGCCCCGGCTCCTCATCAACATGTGCGATGATATCCGCGTCAAGTGTCCATTCTGGGCCGAGGGGTGCACCGAGATCGTGCCCCGCGGCCATGTCCAGTCGCACGTCGACAAATACTGCGCCTACCGCCTCATGGACTGTCCGAATATTCTCTGCGACCAGAAGACCCGGAAGAAGGACCTCAGCCCAGACAACCGCTGCATGCACGAGCTGCACACCTGCACGCGCTGCGAGGAAGAAGTCATGGAGCAAGACTACGAGGAACACGTCCACGAGCTCTGTCCCAGTCTGAAGACCACCTGTCCGGACTGCAACACGACCGTGTTCCGCAAGGCCCTGCGCGAACACATCGAGACGTGCCCCGAGGCTATCCACACCTGTGCCGCGTCCAAATACGGCTGTCCTGTCAAGGTCAAGCGGGCCGACCTAGCCACGCACGAGCAAAGCTGTCCGCTCATCACCATGGGGCCGTACTTCGAGGCGCAGAACGCCCGTCTCGACTCGCTCGAGCTGACGATTCGTCATCTCCAACAGCGCAACGAGATCTTCGAGGACGGTCTCTCCAACATCCGCTCAACTCTGGTCGAGTCGACGCGCGCCATGTCCGCTGCCACCTCCAGTCGACCCGCTGAGCCCGGCCCGCCGCCGCCGCCGTCGTCCTCGTCATCGGCAAATCTCCCCACCGCCGGCGATGACCCATCGCAGGACACCGCCCCCGTCTTCTCCACCCCGGCGACGACGTATCTTCTGTCGCTGCACGAGTCGCTCCGCGAGGAGGTCGGCCAGCTGTCACACGCCATCACGGATCTCGACGCCCGCGCCAGCATGGCCATCATGAACGAGTGTCTCCGCATCAAGGAGGACATGGCGCACACCAACGCGGCTGTCGGCAGTATCCGCATGCAGGTGCAGTGGCTGATGAACCCGCGGTTGCACCAGCCGCAGCAGCGTGCGGGCGTGCGCGCCAACAACGCGGGGAGTAGCACGGACTCGCCCGCGGCTGGCCCGAGCAATGCGGCGGGACCGTCGCCGGGGCTTCTGCGGCCGCGACGACTGAGCGATAGTGGGCGCGAGGGGACGAAACTATGACACTAATGATGGGACGATACCGGTTGGGTTTGTATATAGCGGAGTTGGGTGAACATTAGATAATCATCAGTATTTGTATTGTCTACTTCAGGATTGCAAGAGAGCTTGCAGGATGATTCAAGCAAGCAATCCACTTACGTAGCTAGAGATTCCAGACCAGCGTGAATTCCCTTTGACGAATACAAGAAAAACTATAACAAAAATCATCCACAGTTGCGACTTGGTGGCCTCAGGCATCAGGAACCGTGTATGAACATACACCAGCTAGCGGCTGCAATTCAAGGATACCTATGATATTGCTGGATCTTGAACCCGAAGGCTTTCACAATACATGGACAGCCCTATTTCGTTCCTTAGAAGCAGTCACAAACTCATTGTCGTCCCATATGCTCTGCACGTCACAATGTAGCAAGATACCGACCAAGACCTGGTTCATACCGGGAGCAAATCAACCAAACATTGAAAAGGCTCTTCAGCGAAAGTTTAATATGATACTGAGATGACCAATCTCAAGTTGACGTATAGCTCTGGGAATAGACATGGTATAGTTGTATAGGATTCAATTGACTATCGCTAACGAGCATGAAAGGAACAGTGATAAACCCATCTCCAAAGCAAACCAAATTTCTGGCGGCCATCCCAAAGAACGAAAGTAGCAAGTCGGTAGCAAACTGATGCCTAGTGGTGATACGCTTTTCCTCAACCTCGAATTCCTGAAACGCCTGCATAAACTCCTCAGCAGCGTCAAGATGATACTCTCCCACAAATTTAAAAGACCAACTTCCCCCTAAAGAAGCTACTTTTCCATCCTACATACCCTGAAACATCTGACCCAATTCTTGCTCCATGTATACCCGTTAGTCTTGGACAAATACCTGGTCTGATTGACTCGGCTTCCGTGTTGGCCAATCAACAAAACAGCACCGGCTAACAACCATCTCCAGAGACGATGATCGGCTGCTTATAGGACAGGAACTGTTGCTGCTGAGCTAAGTAGTAGTATCATCTGTGGCAGTGGAATTGGTCCGGGAAGTATCCGCTAAGCTGGGAACACTGCTGGACGAGGGCGCGTTGCTTGCGGCAACGGGATTGGCGCCACTCACCCCGATAGGATCGTTAAAGGGATTTGGGTTTGCGATATCCATATGGACATTGGTGGTGGCCCCAGTGGTGCTCTCAGTAGTATTGGTTGTGGCGTTGGCCACAGTGTTGGCTCCGGTAGTACCCCCGGTAGAACCGGTAGTCCCAGTAGTTGGCCCGGCGTTGCCCCCATTGCTGTCCCCGCTGCTGTCCCCACTGCTGCTCCAATCGTAGCTCCCATCGTAGCCCGAATCGTTGCTCCCATTACTGCCCCCGGTGTCAATGGTTCCGCTGTTGTCGCTTTGGGCCTCCGTACAGCAGAACAGAGAGCTGCATAAATCCAACAGACGACACATCGTGGCAAATGAATAAGTCAATGCAGGAGTTGATTGGATGATGATTTAAGATGTGAATGAAGCGTATGGATGCGAGTTTCAAACGAGTGTGATGATTGAAGATGAATTACGGAGTTGGAAGCACCAAAAGGAGCAGATGTTAAAAGATGAAGAATTGCAATAGAGGAAAGTACATTCGTCGACTACCTACCTATATTGCAGGTACCTTCTAGATAGGAAAGGACTGACTGCCAGCTGACTCTCTCGATCTAGTGATAATATTAGCATGTATCTAACCTGGAATCTTTGTCACCTCGCTCAGCCAACAGGCAAAACAGCGTCGACGGCGCAGAGGAAGGCTGTTATCAAGAAAACATGTAGGTATCATTGACCTCCAGTCTCTCGTCAATCAGGATAGCTCACGTAACTCTCCCATATATTCTTACCAAAGTTCATTGGACAACAATGACTGCTCTCTCAAGGCTCAGACTCTGTCGGTACCAACAGTAATAGTGGCCGACTTCCTCCAGCCCATATATTCTTTATCCAAAATCTAGTAATCTGAACCATACCCTGCCATCTCCCCGACTCGACTTGACCTCTCTACACCCGACAAGACATAATGGATACTGACGGTGATACAGATATTGGGAAAGCCGGTGTCAAATCGTCTCTAACATCCGGCGAAGGACGGGCAAGTACTCACCGCCGAAACCCTCCCACCTCAGTTGCGTCTGAAAGTATTACCTAAGTTTGCTTCGAGATCATCGGTCCCAAGGATCTTGATCAAATAATCAGTGCGCTGTAGTCTGTCGTCGATAAAGCCAGAAAGATCGATGCTACTAATCAGTTTGTTGAAGTGACAGACACCCACCGGAGCACCCTCAATCTCTTCCAGGTGCCGTTCAATTTTGGAAAGCCCTCGTCCTAGACTGCGCTCTCTTTTCTGCTCAATGATTGACCAGTCACTTGAACGAGGACATTCCCATACAATACTACAATAGGGCTACGATTGCGGGTACTATTTTGCAGCACTCGATTCGCTAGTGCAGCAGATTTGAAGCAAGGTGATAACGCATGCGGCATAAACAAGAAACTCGAATGTGTAAGCAAGCAAGAGTAGCACACGGGTTACATCTTCATGCAATGCCAATCACAAGTATCAGACAATAGAATCAAGTCTCCGAGTCTATAACGCAGTATAAAGACGAAGTGGCTGAGAGTATACGTTCCCAACTATCTCAGCGCATCCATGTCCGACATTTCCACTTTCAGCACACACACACACACACACAAACATTGCCAAATGGACTGTTCTCCGCATTCTTTCTTTCAGGCTCAAGGTTAGGAATAAGCAAAATACCTTATTGGTCCAACCTAGGACTAGGCTAACTATCAGGGGTATGATTCTGATGTTTGAATTTGCGGTGGTGATCTACCATTTGCTTTTTTCAGTCGTTATTGCAATAGTTTTTTTACCAATGACTTCGCAAATGCGATTGTGGCCATGATACGAATATTTACTACTGTCTTAAAATTAAGTAACAAGAGGCATAAACTATACAAGCTATTATTACAGCCGTGATCTAGCTGAGCTTCTGCGAATACTCTGGCTTCCAAGGTCCGGGGCCCGCATGTTTGCCCCCAAGGGACTATAGATGGGTATTTCGAATGTAACTGTACGGCAGCAGAACCCACGGGAATCAAGTGCTTGTCTTGGGGTTCAGATCGACGGTTCATGTTTGCAGGGCTAGTGTCCAACAGGTTATATGTAAGTGGCTTTCCTCATTCACCAACCAGCGCCCAGAAACCCAGGATTTCCCTGGGCCGCTCCTCAGGTACGACCTCTATATGCGGGGAAAGTGGCTTGTTTCTGCGGGCTGTGATACCTATAAACACCTCTTTATGGCTCTTGTGTAACAGAATATGGTATCTAGGATTGTACGAAATATGGTGTTGATGTCGAGAGGTGTATGGAGACCTGCCTGTCTTCGTATAGTACATCTAGAACGAAAGGTATAAAAGGGGATGAATCCCCCGGATGTATCGTGGTTCTCACTGATATTACCTCCCAGTCTTCTTCTACTTCTACCTACTAATCAGTATTCCACGTCGATACCATTCTATCAACATGCGGATTTCAGTGATCCTGTTGCCCATCCTCGCAGGAGTCGGAATGGCGAGCGTCGCGAAACGAGAGACCAGCTCCGAGCAGACCAACCAAGCCGTTGACCACGCTAGTCGGATCAGCAAAGCTGTTGTGGACTTGGTGAAGGATGTAGCACCCGAGCAAGCTAATGCTCAATGCTGCCCTCACACTCCATGCTTTATTGGATGCTTCGTCGATGGAGTATGGGAAGTGAGTTACTACCGACTAGTGGCTAATGCCTATTGTGAACCACATGCTAATATATCTGGTGACATCTAGTACTGTTGTTAAAGCCAAAACAATTGGGGGGTGGGGATATTTACGATAGCTTTAGTCGTTGTATGGAGTTCTCTACTACCTGGGTGGAGTTTAAGCTCGGCCGACTAAAGCGGGTTCCTGTCTTTACAAGTGTGCATGCATTTGAGGAGTTAGCGCGCATCACATAATCTATATGCCAGTGGACGGTGGGAGGTTTTCTGAGTTGGCCATCCCTCCGTCCCGGTTCTGATGCCAAATTTCATCATAAATTCATATCCATACTCTATCTACCATCCCTATATACATCTAGTCTATCATCTATATACTGCGTACGGCGGACAGACACCCCCTACCACAACGGCATCGGCACGACATTTCCATAATCGACATTTTCCTCGACGGCCTCGACGCGGTCCGTACACGTCCCAAACACGCGATCCCACAGCCTCGTCTGCTTCCCGTAATTATGGCTCTTGCGCCAGCCCTTCCGGTGATGCAGATCATGGTCTTCAATGACAATCTCCGCGTTAAACATGGTCAGCAGCCAGCTCAGCGTCGACGGGACGGACGTCTGCACGCGCAGCCCGCTGTGGCCAAACACCTCGGCGAAGACGACATACTGCTGGCAGACCCACCACTCGTAGAAGCCGAGCGGGAGGCCGATGGCGCGCAGGGTGAAGAAGGTCAGCACGGGGACGCCGACCATGTCGCCGAACTCCTGCTCGTGGTCGGCGTAGGCGGCGAGCAGCGGGTTGGGGTGCTTGGTGAGGTGGTGGGTGCGGTGGAAGCGCCACAGCCAGGGGACGTCGTGCATGAGGCGGTGGTACCAGTAGAACCAGAAGTCGAGGATGACGCCGTACAGGCCGATCTGGAGGGGCAGCCAGGCCCAGTCGAGGTCGGCGGGGCGCTGGGCGGGCTGGTAGCACAGCCAGACGGCGAGGGCGAGGCGGGCGCCGGTGGTCTTGTAGAGGGACAGGACGACCTTGGCGACGCCGACGTCCGGGACGCCGTCGCGCGGGTGCTGGCCGTCGAGGAAGCCGTAGATGTGGCCGAGGCGGCGGAGGACGTGCACCTGGTAGATGACGTTGGCGTTGATGGCGAAGAGGTACAGGTTGAAGGCGGCGAAGGCGGAGAGGTTGTGGCCGGTGAGGTGGGCGTAGGCCTGATGCAGGGCGAGCGGGATGGCGGCGTAGAAGAGCACCCAGCGCTGCAGCGACCACTGCGGCATGTAGGGCAGCTTGGAGGATTTGTCGAAGACGGGCACTTCCTGGTCGAGCGCCACCGGGTGCGCGCCGAGGAGCTCAATCGCCCAGTGGAAGACTGTCCAGGTGTCCTGGCTGGCGGTGCGCCAGGTGGACTTCATCGAGTCCTTGGGGTTGGGGGCCATGTTGGGTAGACACGATGGGGTGGACGGGGACGAAGATGCGGAGGCATCAGAGCGTTGGGATGTTTATATAGGAGGGCCATGATCGGTTCGGGGTCAGGGCAGACCCATGTGAAGAGGTGGTCCTCCGTATAGAGGAGTTCGCAAGGCATGCTTAGATAGGAATCGATCAGATGCAGATCCTCGCAGAGATCGCCTGATTCAAGCAAGCCCGGCGAAATCCTGGGGGTGGATTCCCCGCCAAGTGGGAGCTGGGCCCACGTGAACCCCGCATAGCCGAGGAAATCATGAGGAAGGAGTTGAGCAGAGTCGCATCAGTCTGTTGTAACTGTCGATCATGGAGGTGATGTAGATTGATAAGAGGTCTTAGAGTGGGCTTTGCACAATTGGCTTGTTCTCCAAATCTCCGGTGCTATGTCAAGTGCTAGTGTAACACTCGTAGTAATGATTCCGTTCCGGGCCCGTGATGAAACGAAGCATGGGACCCAGGCGGGATAGCCTTCGTTTGTAACATGCTGTCATTTAAACGGTGATGAAATGATGTTCATGGTGTAAATATGTCATTGCACAGTCAGCGCTTTTAAAGCAATCACTGTCCGATGCGTAGAGTAGACGTTAGGATTCGTTCAACCAGCGCTGCGCGACCACATGGGAAGCCGTTGCGGCAAGTCACACCTTCTCCTCTGCACGATCGCGTCGTGAGGTCCGTCTCCTCCGACGGAACAGCCAGTCGCGACTGTGACGAAAGAAACCCCCAATCTCATCGACCGACAGCGCAACCAGAATAAGAGGGACCGAAATAACAAACCCGATGCCAAACGTATACTTGGCAACAAATGGAATGGTCAAGTCCGAGAACTCTCGCATATCGATGGCGAAGAAGGACGTGAGGAACGATAGCGGTAGGAAGACAACGGTCACGATGGTGAAGACCATGATGATTTTGCCCTGCCGGGCGGTGCCCTCTGCTTGGTCTCGGGCAAATCGGGCCTCGAAGGCATTGGCTTGCTTCTGTTTGAGGTCGAGCAAGTGCACCATGGAGTGGTAGACGCGCTCGGCTTGTTGGTCCATGCGATTGATGTGTTGGAGTCGTAGGTCAACCATGATCTGGCGGTCTCGAAGGCGTTCGCACGCTGTTCCCTGTGAATTGATGGGGATGATGGAGTTTATTGATTGCTGGAAGCGGGATAGGACGTGCGTTTGGTGCTCTAGCAGGCTGCGGATTATGTTCAATTCGTCTCGAATGTCCTTTACTTCGGCGAGAAGATCGGTTTCCTCGCCGATGTCTAGCATTTGATCGACAAAACGGGGAGAGCTCTCGGAATAATGGTGATTGTCCTCGTCACTATACGGGTCTCCTGGCGCAGCGCCACGGTGAAAAGTGGAGTGAAGCTGAGAGAAGAGACCCTTCGGGCGGTGGCGGCTTTTCAGCCAGTCCGACGCCTGCTTGGACGCCTGGTAGAAATCTGTAAAGAATGTGACTTCGCGGTCATTGGCTATGTTGATTGAATACTCGAACATATCGAAAAACCGATACTCGTCATCGTCTCCATGTTGGTTGTCGAAAACCCCAAGACATCGTTCGATAATGATTGTCGCCAGATCGTACCGAGACGTAATCGGGCTTCGCAATTTTGAAGAGATATCCTCGATAATCCTGTCTAAAACGTTGAAAGGATCGTTACTAGGCTGATTCCACCGTTGAGGAAAGCAGGTAATGATGAGATCTTCCCCAAGAATCCACATCCATAGCCGATCGACCATGAAGAGCTTGGGGCTAGCGTATAGAATTCTTTTCCGTCCAGGGCCTCTAGTTTGGTATCGGTAGACAACCTGGTCCTTATCACGTCTCTCGGTGTTGCTGTGTGGGTAGAAATATTGATCTAATGTTTGGCGTAGATGCAGCGTTAATGACGCACTTGGGACATGGGCGTCGACCAGTAGATCATCACGAGTGCGCATAGCACATAGGCTTTTTGGGGGGTATAATATCTGGTTGGAGCGCTGTATTGCTTCTTGCATTTTCTGCACCCCCTCCGCAGTCTCAAAATGTAGGTATGGAATAAAAAGCCCAGCACTGACATCTGTTCCGGTTTCCTGACCCACGGCTGAATTTTCTTGCTGTACCTTTTGAGATGTGTTGCCCAAGGGCATCATGAACTGGGAGTGGCCTTGCTGATGATAACTCAAGGAATTTTCAAGACTACCAAAAGCCTGAACATCCTGAGCGCCCTTTTCTATAAACACTTTCGTGATGAGAGCCTCAACCCACATGATATTGTTTGCAGGAAGGTGAATCCAACGAAAACCGTTTTCTCCACAATCCGGTGCGGCAACCATGGCATGTTTGCGAGGATTCTCTTGATCCCGTCGATATATAAGGTCGAATATAGACCTTCGCAATACACGCCTTACGTTGTGGAAGTTCCCAAAATCAACGATGGTGGCATCAAACTCCGTACAAGCAGCCTTGTAACTTTCGCCCAGGGTGTCGACCTGGTTGAACGGAGCAAGCAAATGGAGAATATCTTTATGCTTGAAGAGGGCTGCGTAGAGAAAGGGGCTTTTGCCCGATTTATCACGCAGTCGGCGCTTCAAGTCCAGCCGCTCCAGGAGGCACGCGACCACTTCAATATGGCCATGCTGTACCGCAAGATGCAACGGCGCGACTCCGTTCAGGAGCTGGCGATTGATATGTGCCCCGCTGCGCAGCAATAGCCGAACAATCATCTCATTGCCCTTCTGGCATGCACAATGAAGAGGAGTCCAACCACCGTCACTGAAATCATTGACAGAAGCAGAATGCGTCAACAACAGCTTCACAGTTCTATAGTGACCGTGGTCCACAGCTATATGGAGTGCTGTGCGACCACGAAGGTCTGTCGCGTTAATATCCGCACAGCGCATACCGGGGCTGGTAAGGAGCAGCTCCGCGACGCCATCGTTCCCCATTGCACAAGCCCAGTGTAGCGGCGTACGACCGAGCTCATCCTGCTCATTGGGGTTGCAATCGTTCTTTAACAGCAGCTGCACAGTATCTAGGCCACTCCGCCCCTGATACTCTTTATTAGCCGCAACACTATGCAACGCATTACGCTTTCTGAGATCTCTAGCATGGATATTGGCTCCTCGTTGGATCAATAACTGTAAGATTTGCACACTGCTTTTCCATGCGGCGGTCATCAGTGGCGTGCAGCCATTCTTATCCACGATTTCAAGTGAGGCACCATGGTCAAGAAGGAGGTGGATGATTTGATGGTTCTCTCGATGGATGGCGCGCAGTAAGGCCTGGGGCCTCTTGTTGGACGATGGGAGGTCAGGGTTGGCGCCAACCTGAAGGAGGCGTCTTGTGGTTGCGACGCAGCCGCGCTCAACACTGCGCAGAAGCCCAATCAGGAGAAATCTAGGGCCGAACTGACCATTACGACGCGCGTGCTCGAGGACCCTCACCAGGGCCTCAACATCATTAGATGCGACGGCCCGGAGGAGGGCGGGCTCCAGTCGGGCATCAGGATCGCTAGTGTCGGTGCCGCTGTTGCTGTTTCCTCTCATGGTGGATTGGAAAAATCGTCGGGCAGAGGCCGAGATCAAAGCTGAACGGAGAACACATCGGATGGGGGAGAGGGAGAGGGAGAGGAGGATGCAAAAAGCAAGTATGCGCCGAGGAGCTCATGGTGGATGTACGTGTCTGCGGCTGAAGATGATCACCTGAACCACCATGACAGATTTATAAAGCAGATCTGGCTGCATAATTATATCCTACATCAATATTAGAGAGAACTGACATCCAGCGATCTAATATCTCAACCGCTACATTATATATACCCTGTAGAATTTAAGAGGGACATACTTGAGAGCATTGATGTGGACCCACCGTATCGTCGCTATCGGAGATGGACTTTTGCGGGGCGCAACATCGCTTTTCCTCCTCGACTGATTGTCCGAAGGTTTGGTATGTGTATGTGGAAGAAGTTTGTATAGTTCAGATTTGATATCGATCGGTTACACCGCATGTCACGTGCAACTTCCACCACACACGACACACAATACCGTCCGAAGAAAACTTCGTCATAAATCAAAAGTAATAATAATAATAATAATGATAATAACTCCGTAGAAATGATTATAAAAAATAAAGTCAAAAAAAGCCGAACGCGGGGGTCGAACCCGCAACCTTGAGATTAAGAGTCTCACGCTCTGCCGATTGAGCTAGCCCGGCCGCGTTATTGACAGGCGGTTCAAACTTGACCTGACGAGCGGCCGGGAGTCCTACTGTACTCTCTGTGCACAGACTAGCTGGGTTACCCATCGTATCATAAACGAGATGTATTCTACAACTAATAGCCATACCCCCCGTATCCACCCCCATACTGCCCGTGACTCCCAGAAGACTGGTGGCCTTGCTGTCCGTAGTAATCCCCACTGTGTCCCCCATGATGTCCGCTCGAATACTGCTGCTGATAGGACGTATGCTGGTGATGCTCATAGCTTTGATGCGGGGACTGGGACTGGGAGCTCTGCTCTTCCCTCGACGAACCACCTAATCCCAAGCTCGACAGCGTGCTGCTCAGCTTATCCAGCTTCCCGATCCCCGGAATAGGCAAGTTAGACAGCTGCTCCCACGGAAGTGAAGACGAGCCGTGCTGCGGCGGTTGATGTTGGTAATGATGCGACGACGGCTGGTGTTGTGGGTGATGTTGTTGATGATGATGATGATGATGCTGCGATGACGGCGGTCCCCCGTAGCCTCCCGCATGGCCATGACCCTGTCCGTGACTATGACCCACCTCACCACCATTATTCTTCCCGGTCTTGACACCCTCCGCGCTGAGAATATCATTCAGCCCCGCGCCGCGGTCCGGCCGCGCGTGGGCCCAGGCCTGCACAGCCTCATACATGGAGCGATGGGCCTCATTGTGCATATCGCGCAAAGCCGGGTGGTGGAAGACGCGCAGACAGTCGTCGAGGACGTGCTGCTCGGGGACCTCGAGGGACTGCCAGGCGTGCAGCACGCGCGGGGCCACGTAGCGGAGGATGGCGGAGGCGACGTGGCCGGCGGGCTCGTTGAGGACGTTGGAGAAGTGGTCCTTGGAGAGCAGCGAGTGGGTGGGATCGGTGCAGTGGGGGTCGGTCCAGGGCTCGAACTGGTGTTTGCCGGAGGCGTCGATGACGCCGGCGGAGCCGGACTGCAGGGACTTGGAGGCGGCGTTGATGAGGGGACGGATGAACGGCGCCAGCAACGACATGATGAAGACCGTCAAGGTCTCGGTGATCTTCTCGACGAGCGTCTCCAGCCCGGGGATCTTCTCGATGATGGCGGACAGCTTGCGCACGACCCTGTCGCGGAACTCGAGGATCGGGTAGATCTGCGCGATGGTCTTCTGCGGGTCGAAGCTGCTGCTAGGGGCGGATGACCCCGGCTGCGACGGCGGCGGCGGAGTCGACACGCGGGCCGAGTCGTCGTTGTCGCCAAACGCACGAGCGATGTCCGTCGCGTAGCCCGCGTGGGCGCCGGAGCGCTGGTTGGCGGCCTGCTGGGCCTCCGAGCGGCGTTTGAGCTCCTCGGCCTGGGCGATGAGATCCTTGGTCCCGGGGATCTTCCCGAGCAGGGAGATCAGGGCGTTGCCGGAAGCGGTGGAGGAGCTGGACTGGGCGTTCCCCATGGCGGTGTCCATCTCGTTGATCTCGGACTGGGTGAAGTGGTCGGTGGCCTCGCCGAGGACGGAGTGGAAGAAGTCGACCATGCCGAAGGTGCCGGTGACGAGGGGGAAGACGTGGCGGCCGTGGAGGTTGATCTGGGTGGCCGTGCCGGTGTGCGGGAAGACGCTGTGGAAGCCCATCTCGCGCAGGGCGAGCTCGCAGTAGTTGGTGTGGGCGGCGAAGTCCTCCAGCGTGTGCAGGCCCTGGCCCAGACAGCGCAGGGCCTCGCAGAGGTCGTCCTCGTTGCCCTTGCGGGAGCCGCCGTGGGTGTACAGGCGGCCGTAGTGGATGCTGCGGGCGAGGCTGTATTTGATGTAGCCGGCGCTGGTGGCCCAGTCGCCTCGCTCGTTGGCGATGTAGTTCTTCATGCCGGTGTGGGGGTCGATATCGAGCTCGACCTGCCGGATGGGACCGCGGAGGCGGGCATCGTACTGGCGGGCGTCTTGGTTATCGGCGTAGTCTTTGGGGTTGTCGATGTGCTCCTCCGGACGGTAGACGCCCAGTCGGTCGGCGGTGACTTCAAACTCGGCGGTGGCATAGCCGAAGGTCATGAAGGAGAGGATCCAGACGAGAACGCGGATGGTGTCGGCGGGGAGACTCTTGAGGGTGCCGACATCCATTGCCTGGGAGTAGTCGCGCAGCCAGTTGCCAAAGTAGACGCGTTTGATCATGGTGGAGGTCCATTTGTGGCCTTTAATGAAGGCGATGGTCTTGAGCATGTCTTCGATGTCGCCATGGCGCCAGTTTTTGCCCTCGACGGCGGAGATGGAGGCGATATCTGAGATGTTAGATTGGGGAGTGTAGTAACTACACGGATGGGGGGACGTACTGCCTGCGCCGAAAGCATGGACATGAGGGAGGAGAAGGAGGAAGAGGGCGAGGAAGAGGAGGGCGTGGGAGGCCATGGCGTGGGAGATAAGATGAAGTTGAAGTTGAAGTTGGAAGTTGAGGAAGGTGAGATGCGGCTGAAGCTGACAGCTGACTACCCAGCTTATACTAGTTAGTACATAACTACATAATGTCTACATCAACTAATACACACCTACGTTCATGATACAAATATATACATACTTACATACTTACATACGTACGTATATATGCATATTTCTTTATGTTATAGATAATATTTACTATATAGATTAATACTGGTCAGCCACCCCGCGCGGGGTAATATATAAATATTAGATAACCGCAAATAAATAGTTATACAACCGACGTCGTAGAAACGTAGTAAATCTGACTAAGAGTCTCCGCCGTAGCATTCGTATAGTTACCTCTACCACCCTGCATCTATATAAACAATCTCCATCTCTACCCCTCTCCAGGCTCCCCAGACTCTCCATCCTCATCCCCTCCACACCTTCTCCATCCTCTACTCAAAATGACCTACCTCGACTCCCTCCAGAAAGACGGCTTCGTCGTCATCCCGTCCCTCCTCTCCCCCGACGAAGTCGCCCAATTCCGCACCGTCGCCACCGAAGCCACCACCCTCACCCGCACCGGCCACTGGCCACACTTCCGCACCGTGCCCAAGCAATTCCCCCCCTGGCCGACCACCCCGCCCCCCGCCTCTGAGGGCGGCATCTGGGGCGTGCAGCACCTCCTGCACCCGGAGATGCCGAACCGGGCCGACTTTGCCCGCTTCTACTTCTCCGAGAAGGTGCTCGCGGTCGCGGAGGAGCTCCTCGGCCTGTCCCGCGACCCCCCCACGGACGACGGCCGCCCCGAACCGCTCGTCATGGAGCTCTTCAACCTCCTCGTGGCGCCGGAGACCAAAGACTTTGAGCTCCGCTGGCACCGCGACGACATCCCGGAGACGGTCAGCGCGGAGGAGGAGGCAGCGCTGCTGGCCCGCAAGTCACCCGGCGGGAAGCAGTCGCACGCGCAGTACAACCTGGCGCTGTGTCCGGACGCATCGCTGATCGTGGTGCCCGGGTCGCATCGGCGCGTGCGCACCGAGACCGAGCGCGCCGCCGCGCCCTACGAGCCGCACCTGCCCGGCCAGCTCGTCGTCGAGCTGCAGCCCGGCGATGCCGTCTTCTACGATAGCAATATCCTGCACCGCGGCGTGTACCGCGCGAAGCCCGCGGGCGGGGAGGAGACCCGGCTGACGCTGCATGGGAGTATGGGGGTTGTGGGTGGTGGTGGGGCCGGGGACGACGAGGCGAAGCAGGTGCGCGCGACGGCGGTGCTGCAGCATGGGGTCGGGGCGTGGGTGCACCGGGCGGATGCGGCGTTTGGCCTGGGGGCGCGGCCGGAGAAGATGCGGGCGAATCTGGTGGCTATGGGGACTGGCGAGGGGGTGGGATATTCTCTTCAGGGGTGAATAGTTTTTGAGAGAGATATATGTATATATATATATATGTATAGTGGGAAGAAGAACAAAAAAAAAAGAATCCAACTCCAGGTATCCCAAGTCCTCGTATACACGTTAATCGTCACGTCGTTAGGTTCATCCGTCCAGCGGCCGTTGTCCGTAGGTGTAGTGGTAGACCACGTAGATGTGGTATTGGGCGTCGAGCAGTTCGGCGCGGACTTTGTCGACATAGCGCTGCGACTCCTCGAAGGTCCAGCCGAGCACGCGGGTGAACAGGGCGAGGGTGTAGGGTTCGACGGCCTCGAAGAGGGTGACTTTGCCGACGCGGCCGATTTCCTTGAGCCGGGGGCTTTTGGGCCAGGAGCCGACGGGGCACTACAAAAGATTAGCACGTTGCATCAGACCCGGGGAGATGAAGGGAGGCCGGGAGGGGGAGTACCTTGAAGGCATCGTCGGTCACGTTGACAAACCCCGCACGTTGCATCATGCCGCTGAGATGCGGTGCGACGTTCATGCGTTTCCCGAACTTGGAGCTGGACTCGTCGAGCTTCTGCTGCCAGTCCTGCAGCATGACGGCGTCGCGGTCGGTGCCGTCGTCGGAATGGATCCAGGTCTCGTACTCCTGGAGCTCGACCCAGCCGCCGGGCCGGACGTGCTGGTAGGCCTGGCGGAGGAAGCGCGGCCAGTCGCCGATGCCGCCGCCCAGGCTGCGCACGTGGATGTAGTCGAAGGCCTCGTCGGCGGTGAAGGTCCAGTCGCTCTCGGCATCGTCGACGTGGAAGATGCAGTTGGACGGGGCCCAATTGGGCTGGATGGGGGAGAGGTCGGTGCCGATGATGGTGGCGTCCGGGTACTCCTCGGCCATTTCCATGGCCCAGATGCCGGTTCCAGTGCCGACGTCGAGGATGCGTTTGGGCGGGAGGGGTTGTTGGAGGAGGGGTGCGCGGTAGAGGTCTCCGCCCACGAGGAGACGGAAGAGATGGTGCATCAGGGCGAGACGGTCCTGTTCTTCCTCGTCGTTGGGCATGGGATATTGGCCGTAGCGATAGGCGTGGTACCGACGGCCATTTTCGTAGCAGTAATCCCGGACGGACGAGGAGAGGGTGTTGTTGGTGTCGACGACCGATTGGGCATCACAGATGGAGTCTTCATCGCTGGTCTGTGGGGGTTGTTAGCGGGGGGTGGGAGAGGAGGAGGGGAGGAGAGAAGGACGTACGTCGACGACGATGTGTTCGTAGAGATTCGGTTGAGGGGGCATTGTGTGGGGAGGAGGAGAGGAGAAAGGAGGAGAGAAGAAGAAGAGGAGGAGAGAAGAAGAGGAGGATAAGAGAAGAGGAGGAGAGAAGAGGAGGAGAGAAGAGGGGAAGCGGCTGAAGAAGATGACAGGATGAAGAACCGGTTTGCTGGGCAGGGGATGGACCCGGGGGAGAGGGCGTCGGGCCTGGCGGTGTGCCAACCGGCTGGGTCTGGGCCAGATTGGTTGATTGGGTGACTAGGGTATTCGCCGGAGCGGATTATCGGATTCTATGGCTGTTTTCTACTCTTTCTTTTATTTTTATCTTGAGTATCAGATTAATTTGTCTATCCTCTCTCTACTCCTTCTACTTCTCCCAGAATTCTTTTCGCGACGCAGGACGCATCTGTGTCTTCATGCACAGACCTCCGGCCGCCTTCCGATTGGGCTGCCGTCCTCGCTAGTATGGGCTCCAACAGAGTGGCATCCAGAGGCCCATTTCTACCTGTCACTTTGCGGAATATCTCCAAGCTACGAATCCAGCTGATAGATAGGATTCTTACAAACACCGCTCCGGTACGGATAGAGTCTACCTCGTCGTGATAGGGATACCTAGGTATTCTAGGTATCTACATCCTGCGTAGGAGTACATCCCGTCGCTTCCCCTCCGGCTAGGTGCTCAGATCCCTCCGTCTTCCTGCCTGAAGTACCAACTCGGTGGGCCCATCCGCCACCTGCCTGCTTACTGCCTCTGCATCCGCCGATCCGTGATGGCTCGTACCTACCGTAGGTAACTCATACTCATACCATTCGTAACTTATAAACATCGCATCTATCTTCATGTCCAATCCCAGATCCCCTCACCCCTCATCCCAAACTCTGCAGCTTCTCCTGCTCCGACGGGGTCAACGCCGCATACAGCTGCTGGAACTCGGCCGTTGTCGAGGCATTGCGGAAGAAATCCACCAAGAACCCCTGTGTCTCGTCATCGCGTTTCCGCACCCCAAACACCCCCTCCGTGCCGCCCTCCCCAAACGCCATCAGCTCCTGCTTCGTCACCCCCAGGTTCAAATCCAGCGTGTTACTCGGCAGATCCTCCCACTCGTCGTCGTCCTCGTCGCTCCCGGCTTCCTCCAGCGCCGCCGCCGTCGCCGCGTCGATCTCCTTGCTGCCGGACGCCGCCGCCAGCTCCTCCACCAGGACCTTGATGATCTTCAGCGGCGCGCTCACCGTCGTGTACTGATCGGGGTTGTTGCGCGTCTGCGACCGCGTCTTGATGCGTCCCGTGTCCTGGATGATCAGGTCGCCCTTCACCTGCACCTGCGCCAGTCGCGGATCCGCCAGGTTGTACAGCGTCGCCAGCGCGATGATGTTCTGCTTGATCTCGTCGTAGCCCGCAAAGTTGACCGAGTTCTCCAGCCACTTGCCCATCACGATCGGCAGCCCGCTCTGCCCGCCGATGTTCACCTGCGCCAAAAAGTCCACCACCTCGCGCGCGCTGATGAGCGTCAGCCGCGCAAACACCAGGATCAGGCTCTGGATGAACGGCGCCTGCTGCGCCGTCGCCAGCCGCTGCGCCACCGCCTGCAGGAGCTGCGGCAGGTACGGCCCCAGACGCTCCGACCCGGCCTTCTCCACCAGCTCCGCCGCCAGCTGCCCGACCTCCGTCGCCGCGTTGTCGTCCACCGCCGGCCCCAGCAGCCGGTCGATGATGACCAGGACCACCTCCGTGGCCTCCTTCCCGCTCTGCGGGTCCCGCCAGTTGACGAACTGCGCGAAGTCGTGCGCGAGGATGTGGCGGACCGCCTCCGTGGCCGGCCGGATGAGCTCCCCGTCCGTCGAGTCGAGGAGGAGTCGGTTGAGCTTGGGCATGACCGTCGCCACGAACCCGGCCGGAAGCGGCTCGTACGCACGCTCCGCCAGCGCACGCAGGAGCTCCGCCGCGAAGTTGGTCAGCGCGTTCTCCTGCGTGAGGTTGCCGACATCGATGGCCCCGGTCAGCGAGGGAAGCACCTTCTCGCACAGGCGGACGAAGGAGTCGGCGCCCTGGTCCGCGATAGCCTCGACGATGTCTTCAAATGCCTCGGTGACGATCATCGTCAGCTGGAAATTGGTCGCGCCGCTGCTGGCGATGTTGAAGAGGACGTCAATCGCAATGGACGATAGGACAATGCTGGGGTTGACCTTGATAGTGTCCCGGAGGGTCTCCGCCAGAGTGACCTTCAGGTCGTCGTTGTCGGCCGTATCGCTCAGATCATGCGACGAGACAAATTCCGAGATCGCGGAGATGACCGACTCCTGCATAGGCATGGTGGCGCTCCGAGGGAGCGAGGGCATAAGATCTTGGAGAGCACGGATGCAGGACACCTTGACCACCTCGGCCGGGTCTTCGGAAAGCGCCTTGAGGGTGGCTTCCAGGTACGACGCAGCCGTGGTGCCGAACGCTTCCTCCCCCACCTGCGCCAGGACTCCCGCGACGAGGTAGCCACGCGCACGCAGCAGGTCGTGCTCCTGCTGCAGCGCGTACTGGATCAAACTGCCGAACCCGTTGGCCAGTTCGGCGGGAATGGTCTGCTGCACTTCGCTGAAGTCGCGAAGGAGCTGATTCAGAATGTAGAGGGCCGCCTCTCGGGATTTCCACCTAGGAGTAAGATTAGCCGGGTTTCGTTTAGGTTCGGGGCGAAGTCCATACGTAGCAGAGGAATCGGCAAAGACGGCATTCAAGTACACAAGCAAACCCTCGACGGTCGTATTCTTGAGCCATTCGCCAAGCTTGATGACCAGATCCCCGCTGCACGTCCGCGGAGTGTAGTTCGCCGTGACCGAGGTCTCTTCCGAAAGGAACAGGTTGACATCGATGTCCCACAGGCCCTCCTCCTCGGTAGTGATTTGAGCATACGACGCGGCCAATTTGAGGATTTCGGGCAGCCAGCTGGTGGTGGTGACGGCCTGACCAGCGCTCTGTAATTGCTGCTGCAATTCCGCTTTCACGGGTGGGGCCTTCAGAAGGGTCTGGATGATGTCCAACTCCTCCAACACCAAGAAGTCGAGGGTGTACGGAAGACCGTCGACGTCCTGCAGACGACCCTGTCTCTCGTCCAGGATGTAAAAGGCGTGGTATGCGGCTTGGACATTGGAGAGCTCGGTCCAGACGCTGGAGAAGTAAGTCGGGCTCTGCGCGGTCATCAGGGTGGGGAAGACCATCCGGATCTTCATCAGAGTCTAAGGGGTATCAGCACCAGGTTCAGTCGCAGGGGAGTCGCCAGGTCGGAACGGATCATACCTTGACCACCTGAAGCTTCAGAGCAATCACCCCTCTCCACTGCGAGGCGACGTCAGTTTCCTTGGATTCCTCACTCTCGCTGGGCGGCTGCGGCAGGGGGGCCTCCAGGGTCGAGACGAAGAGAGGGAACCAGCCACCGAGCACTTCGTCCATGAACTGTTTGACGGCGGACTTGTGTTGTTCCAGCACCATCTCCAGGGTATCAAAGCAGGTGCGAAAGACGGACACGGCCAGGGCTCGCAGCATCGGCTTTCTCGACTGGTTACTGGCAACGCCGAAGAGCGAGGTGACCAGGTCTCTGGCGACATTGAAGAACTGTTCCTCGTTAAAACCGGTATCCACCAGGTCCGACAGCACGGTCAAGGCGCCATGCAGGGCGCTGGGAGTGCTGTTGGCGTCGTTGATGATGTGGAGGAGGGCGGGCAGCAGCTCGGGCCATTGCTCGGGGAAGTCGGCGCTGGCGATTTTGCTGACAGCGTAGCTGGCCGAAGCCTTGACCTTGCGCTCGGGGGTCTCGGTGACGGTGGCGAGATCGAGGAGGACTCGACGGATCTGAGCTTTGTTGGCGTCACTGACGAGGACTTGGCCCTTGAACTCGTCCAGATGCGGGGACCATGTTGCGGCGATGAAAGTACGCAGGACGGAGAGGGAGGATTGGCGGAGGTTGACGGGAACGGAGTCGTGAGAGGCAATGGCGGCGAGCGAGAGGGGGAAGCTCTCATTGGAGTAGAGATGTAAGAGGCGCAGCTCCGCGGCCTTTCTGGTATCGCCGACGGGCGACTGGGTGTCTGCGAGGAGGGAGAGGAGCTCTTGCTCCATGGTGGGGGAGGGGAAGGGAGGGGAAGGGAAGAACACGTTGCGAATTACGAATTGGCTGCTTCACCGAATGAAGGTAATTGGGGAAAGAGATGGAAGCGACGAAAGGAGTCAACCCCGGACCGGCGATAGTCCTGGTGAAGGTGAAGGATGCGACAAACAACACGAGATGGAGCGCGTCAAGCGTGGTTGGAGGGGCAGAAGAGCGGGCCGAAAGGGGAGGCGGTGAGAGATTACATAATATTCTCCCCATCTTTTCACCCCGTGACTTTCACACCTCCATTGGTGAAGGTACCATCATCCTTCCCAAGGGTTGAGCCGGGGAGAACCATGGATTTCAGCCTCCCGACACCTTAAGATGGAGAAGATCTCCTTTATTTTGACAACTCCCGTTCCTCCTTTTATGGACCCGCGAGGGAACAAAATTTTCTTTTTTTTTTTGGGGGGTCGATGGTTCGTTGGTGGCTAGGGTTAGTCATCTAGGTACGGCGTGCCTTAGCGCTGGAAATCATGCGATCCTCGGGCCCGGCAAAGGGATTGGAGCATCGGTGAATGATTCCAAGACCTGACCAGTGGGCGGGCGACAAATCTACCGGCATGCAGTGTACTTTTGTTGCAGGATCAAGGAGGTTGAAACCCCAGATGCCTGACGTAATGGAGCGGAAGTGGATGGGACAGTCAGGCCCGAGGAGGGAGGAAGTAATGTTTAGCGAGGATGCAGTATTGTACCTTAGAGTATGGTAAGGAACGAGCTGCAGGGCAATACGTAATGGAGGAAGATGATCGTAGTGGGGGAAGGGGAATCCGGAATTTCATTAGGAGGAAATTTTTCTATTTCAGTGCGTTCGGAGGGGCGAAGGAAGTCCCGGGAGCGGTATGGATGTGCATGGAGATCCATAATCTTCGTAGGGTACGGTACGAATCAAGCGGACGCCGTACGCAGGAGCTACCGGTAGTTGTCCCCAGGGACTGACCTCTGTACGGCGTAATTTCCGATCATTTCATACCTACAGAACAATCGATTGTCCACACCGTCCGGGATCCTGGAGAACCGGTCCAAGATCCTCCGCAGGCAAGGAGATTCAGGTGATGGATGCCTGGTAATGAGGAGGAACCGACGGATGCTTCATGATGCAATGGGGTGTTTGAGCAGGGGTCCGTCGTGAGAAAGAGTCAGAGCAGGAGAATTAATATTCGGAGGCTGCGACCCTACGTGGACAATGATCGGCCAGGAAACTAGGGTGTTTCATTCCACCAGATTCTCAGCGGTGGGGAAGAATCGCATCGAAGGTGGTGATATAGGTAGGACTGTAGGGTGTCGAGTGTCCGCTGCAATAGGTGATTGTAGGAGAAAGGCCTGCGGAATTCTCTCCTCTACGCCGAGCTGACCGGGAGAGCCCTCGTACGCCCTGACGAGATTCCAGTGCGCAGGCGCAGGCGCAGGCGAATACCTGGTTCTGCAGGCATCCACACCCGTGACGCAGCCACGTGACGGGCGTGACTCTTGGGGTTTTTGGGTCTTTTTCCCACCTGCGAATCTCCGACTTGCCTTGACCTTGACTGCCTCTTGAACCTGGTTGTCTTTTTCCTCCCCTCCGACATTCACCCTTCACTCTCTTGACCTGATTTTTTTGTTATTTTTTTTTATATATATATTTTTTCTTTCTTTTTGGTCCTTGGTGTTGCTTTGGCGTGCGTGCTCGCTCTCTGGAGTTCTCCCTCGCTCGCTTTTGGAGGCAATCCGAATCCCCACCGCCGCCCACTTCGCAAGGGTTGTTGGTTTTCCTGTTCCTTTGCCCGCCAACCTGTCCCTCTCCTCTCCCCGTTCGGGAACGAAAAAAAAAGAGGCGAAAAAAAGTTATCCCCTGGATCACTTCGACAGTTTCGAGCCAGAAACTTCCGAGGGAGAGGGGAGTTTTAGAAGCGAAACGAACAGGGCCTGATCCGACGAGGCAAAAAAGAAAGAAAAAAAAATAAAAAAAAAAAGAGGAAAAAAAAGAACGAAACGAAAAGAAAAGAAAAAGGGCCATTTAATCTTCTGATTGATTATTATTCTTTTTTTTATTCTTATTATTTTTATCATTCTTATTTCCGATTATCTTTTTGGGGGGGGAAGAAGGATTATCATCTTCATCAACCTCACCCTTCATATTATTTTTATTCTATTATTTTCTATTATTTTTTTTTCTCTTTGATTAGAAGAAAAAAAAAGGAAGCCTGCCTATACCAGATCGCCCTCGCAGAAACCGTCACGATCTCAACGATAGCATCCATGCTTTGAGGTTTGAATCTTTGGAATCCTCTTGTCCACCCAACGTATGTTGTCCACAATAATCCACCCCTCCCCTCCTCTCTCTCTCTCTCTCTTCCCTCTCTCTCTCTCTCTCTCTCTCTTCTTCTTCTCTCTCTCTTCTCTCCTCCCTGGATACTCTTCCCCTCTTCTCCCCTTCTCCCCTCCCTTTCCCCTTCCTCCTCCATTCCATTCCCGCCCGTCACCACCAAACTCCCCCCCCAGTTTGGTGTTCTTCCCCTCCATCCTCTCCCCTTCTTCTCTTCTTCCTCTTCCACCATCGGTCTGATCCGACTCTCTTCCCTCTCCTCTTCCCTTCTTATCTCTCGCTTTCCCCCTGTTGAGCCCTTCCGTTGGCCGTCCTTCTCTTTTCTCGATCCTCTATATATCCCCGTTCGGAACGGATCATCTTTCCCCTCATCTGCTCAAAATTCCTCCCACCAACTTTCGCCTCTCAAATTCATCCACCCCACCATCTACCGAAAAATTCCCCCCACTCCTCTTCTGCATCTCTTCTCGATTTCTCGTGATTCTCGCTGGATCCCTTTCAACTCCGACAATTGCGATTCCATCCAACCGTCCATCAACAAAGGAGACAGGAGAGAAGACAGGAGACAGAGAACAGAGGAGACTTTGAGACTGGGAAAATAAAAAAAAGAACTCCGAAAGAGAGACAGAGACAGACAGAAACCGCCTGGATGAACGTTGACAATTGCGAAAAGGCAGAGCGATGATTAGCCTCAGGGTGGAACAGCACTCAGAATCTCCGAGATCCCGTCACGACCATCTTTCCCGTGGAAACGACGACACCAGACACTTCGACGGCAATGCCGATTGCCAGTGAGAGCACCACCCTCAACTCCGTTACCACCACCATGACAACATTCTCCGCTCCGGTCGCCGCACCCCGTTTGATGCCCAACACCCAGACTGCGTTGGCCGCATCCTTCACCAAGTTCCTCACCGTCTCGATACACCAGATCCTCTATCTCCGTTCGGTCTACCCGCGAGCCACCTTCCTCCCCGTCCGCGCCTACAACTACCCCGTCCGACAATCCCGTCACCCCAAAGTATGCGACTACATCAATGATGCCTCTATGGCCGTCGAGACCGAGATCCTCAAGGGCACAATAACCGCCGTCAGTATCATCATCTCCTCCCTGCGGACGAATCAGCCTCTTGAACGTTACGCCTTCGACCTCTCCGGCTTCCCCCACATCCCGCCCCGTGAGGTCAACACCTCCTTCGAGGAGCGCGACGATGCCTCCCGCCAGGTCGACCTCGAGGCCCAGTTCCGCGCCTGTCTCGCCCGTTTGGCCTCCGCCTGCGCCCGTCTGACCCCACTCCCCCGCGACGATGAGTTCAGCTTCACCGTCTGCATCGAAGTCCGCGAGGATGCCCTCCCCCCGGCCGGCACCACCACCGAAGAGCAAACGTGGATTGTCGCCGAACCCGACAAGGTGCACCTCCGATCCTGCACCGCCCCATATTCCGTCTCCAAACTGCGGAACGGCGAACCGCAACAACCGGCGCCCCGCGTCTCCAACGGTCGCGCCAAAACCGTGCCCGTACGACGTGTCGAAGCCGGCGAGCTCCGTCTGGAACTATGGGTGGAAGAGGCACGACAGAAATTTAACGAACCGGTGGACTCAGAATATCCGCCATGAACTTGATCATCCGTTCATCTTGCGTTTGTTGCTTTTTTTTTATTTGCCTGTTCGTCTAGTTATTTCTTTTTTCCATTGCCATTCCAACCATGTTCTGCTCTTTTTTTTTCATCATCATCTTTTCAGTTTCCCCGCTTCTCATTCTTGTTTTAGCGTGACCAATGATCGAACATACATGATGGATGAGGGATTTAGGAATTGTCGTCCGACTGAGTGGCGCAAATACATAAAATGGGGAGCGGACGATTTTGGGACTCGCATGGCATTACATAGATCTGGTTCATATCTTTCCTTCCATTATTTCTCTTCCTTTTCCTTTTCCCTTTCTTGTCACGTTCCTTCTCCGCCTTTTCCCTTCTCTTTCCTCCATTTCCGTCCGTCATGGATTGTCCTTTTTTTTTTTCCCTTTTTTTTCCTTTATCCTGCCATACCATTTCCTACTGTACTTCTCCATCTCCTTTCGTGAGCTCTCCTACATGATCCTAGCAAATTCAAATCTCTAGCTACAAAAGGTCCCCCGCATCGCCCGTGCCTGTCTGTGCCGTTAGCGAAGAGTCCTTCCTGTCTGTCTGTCTCCGTCCTGTCCTGTCCTGTCCGTCCGTACGGACCCCTGCATCCTCGCATGTATTTCTCTTTATCTTTTCTTGCCCTCTCGTCTCGCTGATTGATTTGCCCTGGTCCGGTCTTGCATCGTGAGGTTGGTTCTGATTTTCTCTAGTGGTTAGGCCTTGGAGTCCCGCTGTGCGTTGAATCTGTCGGAAGCGAAGGTGAAGAAGATCTGGAACCTAGATAAGGTACGTACGTTGTGTTGGGTCGATGGTGGAGGATTGATTATCTTAGTGTCGCAACCGTAACGGATGTCTTATTTTTTTTTTTTGGAACAAACTTTCTACACGATGGATGGATGTATGTATGACAGACGTTTGCTAGACGTACGAATGGATTCTGATCAATCATTATTTCATCTATCTTATCCGGCTCTGGAATGCATCGTGCTTTGAACGTCACGTCCCAACATTAGATACTATCCTCATATCCTAGACCGCAACCAACCAACCAACCCGGGAGAATATAAGCTACACAACGCAAATGCCATGCCCCATCCGTTACTGCCTCAAGAATACCTACCCGTCCGGATCCCAATCTCGCTCCAATGTGGTGCACTCGTCTCGTCTCATATCCGAGAAACCAAATCACTATGCACAATGCATCCTAATGCGTACCTCGCTAGCTGAACGGCAAATGAGGGAACGGAGGGGTCGGCGGCTGCGACCCCGGGCGTCTGTACATGTGCAGATGGGGCCCCGTGAACGGCACCCCCGGGACAGGCATGGCGGGCTCCGCAAGTTCTGGCCCATCCCAACGAGGCCATCCCAGCGGGTCCGCATTGATGGTCTTTGGGCGCTTAGGCGCGATCGGCGCCGGGTTGGAGGGGCGGGCAGGTCGGGGAGGCATATCCTGGGCGTTGACGGGTGGGAAGACGGGCTGAATGAGCGGTGCTCTTGCGTTTCGCGCGGCGACGACGTCTGCGGGGGCGGGGGCTGCGGCCGCGGCGTTGAGGCGTGGCATGGCATTATCTGGGTACGGCGGACGTCCGGGGAAGGGGTGGACGAGCGGCGGCGGTTGGGGCTGGTGGATCTTGACAACGGGGTAGGCGTTGTGTTGGTGGAAGACGGGCGGCATGTACTCTCGTGGGAATCCCTCGTGGATACGGGGAAGCCTGGGCGGCGCTGGGGCTGGCGGCGGGTTGACCGGCCGGTGCTGGCGCGGGACGTGACGAGCCTCCCCAGGAGGCCGAGTGGTGGGAGCCGGGTTCTCCTTTTGCTTTTTGGGCGTCGCCGAATGCACGCGCAGGTCCTCCTCCGTCAGGGTAGGGTTGCTTTGGAGGAGACGCGCGATGGCGGCGTCCTGGGCGTTGTCGACCTCGGAGTGGGATCGCGGTGGTTTCTCGGGGTGATCCCAGGTCGGGCAGAAGGTCGGCGCTCTGTTGAAGTGATTGTACGATCCTTGGTGGGTGATGTCCTTCCGACAGACGTAGCACATGAAGCAGTGACACCGCGTGCAGAACATTCGGTTGCAGCCGCTTTCCTTGACGATTTTCACCTTGCACCGGGGACACGGCCGGATGAGGGCCTCGCTCATGGCCTCCTCGACCTGATGGCGCTCGCTCACGCCCCGTTCCCTCCGGGCCTCGGCGCAGGTCTGCGGGAGGTGGCTTTCTGCTTTGCAGAGCCGACAGCTGACCATCTCGCACGACGGCTTGAGACAGCGGAATTCTCGGTCCTCCTCGACCGGCGCACAGATCGCCTTGAAGTCGCAGAAGGGACAGCTCTCCAGGCCCTCCAGGTTCGCCTGCTGGATCTCATCGTCCTGCTGGAGGGCGTCCAGCTTGTCCAGCAACGCTGATCCTAGGGCAGTATGTAGCCGAGAGCGGGTGAACTTGGCGGTGCAGCCGCTGGTGTCCATGCAGTGGACCTGATGCTTCATGAGGCCGACCTGGGTCTCCGCGGACTTGCGGACGCAGGTGTAGCAGAAGGGGTGTGCATTAGGGCCCAGACAGGTGATGTGTCGGTTTGACGGGACGTCCGAGTAGCAGCATTGGCACTCGACGAGTCTGCCCAGGCGGATGTGTTGCTCCTCGTTGAGTTTCTCTGCTGCTTTCTGATCCGCCTCTTCACGAAGTGCGTTCGCATCTCGTTTGGCGGCCTCCAGCTCCTTGTCATTTCCAGATAGGTTATATGTTACGAGAAGATCGGTTTCCTTGTGTGATGACCGTGGTCTTCGGTGCTTCAGTCGGACGTACGGCAGGTCTGATGGATTGTCAAGGTGTTCTAGCTTGAATAGCTTCAAGTAAGCCGAGTATAGGCACTTCTCTCTGTTGACCGCGTCCTTTATGATCAACAGGGGAACATAGGGAAATTCATGCTCCAGAGACTGTATACTGCGTCTGGTCAGTGTGGGCAGGTACATGTAGGCGAGTCACTCACATTCGGCGCTTGTAGTCGGCAGTTTGAACATCCGGCCCCACAAGGTACTTCTTGTGGTTTTCCTCGATACTTCCTTCCAGGGTATTGGGTTCCAGTTTGCGTTTTGCCCGTTTGGGATATGATGGCTTGTCCAGGATCTGATGGACGACGCCGCTTATCAAGGCGGATGGGTCATCGCTTCCATGTAAAGGCCTGACAAGCTGGGTTACATAGTCTGGACTGATGTCTGGGAACAACTCGATGATCTGAGCCAGCACAACGTCAGCAGTGGATGTAGGAGAGGTGGAAGGGTCCTGAAAGGGGAATGGAGTAGAGGGGGCCATGTAGGCTGGGGAGGCGGTGGGCGTCGAACCCAAAGAACCGAATGGACTCGTCAAGTCAATCAGATCTGGGTGCTGCACAGTTGGAAGGGAGTGGTTCGCTGTCCTCTGTCTCTTCCTTGGAGGGGAACGATGCTGACGTCTGTTGTGGTAATCTGCAGCGTCATCTGGCTTTTCGGGCATGTCTCCCAGGCCGACCAAGTCGAACAACAAGCCGTTGTCATTGGTGACCAAGTCCAGGTCAAGATCTCTCGAGAACAGCCCGGACATAGTGGAGAGCGTTCAGGTTGCTTCGAGGAGTAGGTAATTTTATAGCTGGAGTGTGCAAGTCAGTCACTCTACTGTCAACGTAGATAGGCATCTTCCGCAGGTAGATATCCGGTGAATGAGGACACCATGACAAATCTTATGTTTGAAAGTATACGCAAAGGTGATGGGATCGACTGTAGATTGCGTCCCAGATCTTTGATGTCTGATTGAGAAGAAATTGAATCGTATGAAATTGATAAAATGAGGACCTACTTAGCCTCAGGCCTCAATAAAGTCGTGTGATCTACCTGTCTAGCAACGTTTTGGATTTCCACTAGTGACGATTCACTCAGGGACCCTCCAGTAAGAGGGTAGCAGTCGTTTGAGCAAGGATACGGCCGATATCAAACATCGACGATGTCACGGACCTCGCGGTGGGGTACAAACTGGGCCGCTCGGGGGGACCGAAGTTAGCACCGCGAGCCAAATGAGGCCGACTGGCGTGCTGAGCCGACGGACAGATCGTCCAACCGGTTCTTCAAACGAACCGCCGAGCAGAGCGAGAGCAGAAGCAAACTCGCGTGAAGATGCAGTGCTTCGACAAAACGGTCAATGAAGCAACAAAGAACGCGGGCAGAAATACACCGCCCGGGAAAACCTGCCTGATTTCCGGGGCAGGAATGCGCTTACCTAACGTGCATCGACGTCATCTGTCACGATCCAACCAACCAACCAGGAAGGTCCAGCCCTCATGTGAGCGCTTCCCACCGCTTGTCGTCGGCGGCGTGTGACAAATAGAAATGCCATCTGTGGAACTATAGCAAGGGGGCCATCGTGATCATTGCTCCCCGTCGTCATTGATCCCGCGCTGATATATCTAGGGAATTCCCCGCTGTGGACTCAATTCCGTCTAGTCTACCTAAGTTGGTCTGTCTCTCCGCAACCAGCCAGAACTTGAGGGAACCCCAACCGTTTTCACCACCGCCATCATCATCACTACTGCCCTAACCCATAGTCTATATCCCGTATTCTAGTCCATTGTCATCCCAGAGTCACCCCGGCTCAATTGAAACGCTTGGGGCCATTATGATCGCTGCAGATACCTCATACTCGGACAACGCGAGCCTGCCGTCGGGGGACTCTCCCGAGCTCACCCTCGTGCTCGCCACGTCCCAGGAGCGAATTGCCTCCATCAAACTGAATGGTACCGCGTGGCAAGGGTCACTGGATCTGGATTCATATCTGGCACGCGAGGAGCTTCTTGCCCAGCAGCCCTTGACCAGAGGTGGCAGTTTGGCCTGCTGGATCCTGGTGGACCGTCGTCAGCCCGAAGACCAGCGGACCATCCTCAGCTCGTGCGAGACATACCGGAAGAAAGTATGGTGTGCCCATGATGGCTGTGTATCTGACGCCACTGCCTACGGCGTCGGGAGCGTCTATTGTCGCCCAGAGTTCCGCGGTAAAGGGTACGCGAAGAGAATGCTGCAAGAGCTCAGCTTGAAGATGGACACGTGGAAAATGGAGAAGACCGCCAACAGACCCCTCTTCAGCGTGCTCTTCTCGGACATCGGGAAGAAGTTCTATGCGCAATTCGGCTGGAATCCTTTCCCCTCCTCCCACTTTGCACTTCCGCCGGTCCCGCGGGACGGAGGGGACTTCACTCCAGCAAGAGACTTGACGGCAGAGGACATCCGGCGCTACATGTGTAGCGACCAAGTCCTCCAGAAGGAGCGGGATCTCCTGAAGGTAGCGTCGCAGAAGAGTCCGGGACCCAAAGTAGCAATCGCCCCCGATTTTGATCACTACTCATGGCACTGGGCCAGAGAGGAGTTTTATGCACGGAAGCTCCATCCAGGCCGCGCTACGCCGGTAATCAAGGGCGCTGGTGACGATAAATCCGGCGTGTATTGTACCTGGAACCGGAAGTTCGGCGAAACGCCTGCGGAAAACACCCTCTTCATCCTGCGGTGGGTGTACAATGAACCGAAGTCCGCAGAGGAGTCGCAGGCCACGGCAAAGGCCATGGCGGCAATCCTGCGACGGGCTCAGTTCGAAGCTCATGAATGGGATATGGCCACCGTGGAATTCTGGAACCCTACTCCGTTGTTGGAGGAGGCCGTGGCTTTGGTGGACCCTTCCGCCAAGGTGGTCCACCGAGAAGAAGACAGCATCGCCTGTCTAAGATGGATGGGGCCGGACCATGGCCCCAACGAGGATGTGGAATGGTATTTGAACGAGAAGTACGCTTGGTGCTGACAGGTCTGGACTTGTACTTGCTGGCGAACGTTAGTTTTAGATCGGGCTAAAAGCATAGAGGCAATAGCCAAGCATTGGAGGTCTTCTGGACCCGTCCTAGCGTTTCTGTCTCTTTTGGTTCTTGAATAGCTCATGCCAGTTTCTGGTCTTCTTCGCTGCCGTAGCCGCGCTAGCATCCGTGGACACGTTCTTCTTCAACTTTTGCCGGTCCAACTCATTGACGAAACAAATCGTCGTCGGATCGGGGAATTTGTACGATCCGTCCTATGCAGCGTTAGACTCCGTATGACACCAACACACCACTCCATCACATACCGGCAACTTGGACCAGGCGACCTCGCTCCGCCACGCCTCAGGAAGGTGGTCTCTCCAGACATTCAGATACTCGCCCCGTCCAACGGCCTCGTTCGCGGAAGGTGCCATCGCCTCCAGATACGTCTCCCCTATCCATTTGATACAGCGGCTCTGATCGATACTCGTCCCTGTCCACCGACAATCAGCAAACACTACACAAGTCAGCACAAATGGCCTGCAAAGACACTCACACTTCATCTCGAACGCATCAAACAGTCGCCCCAGCCCTGTCTCCTCACCCTCACACACCCTCCGTACAACAGCCTCAAACAGCGGCCGCGGGAACGGCGCCTCCCCATCCTCATCCAGCACTGCACGCCACAAATCCGGCACCAAAAACTGGCTCCCCAGATTGATCCCCTGCAGCACCGCCCCCTCCACCATTCTCTCCCACACATCCACTTGGGCCCGCGCCGACGGCAGCCAACACTCCCTCCCCCAAACGAACGCGCACTTCTCCACCCAGCCCCGCTCACACAGCGCCGTCGACACCGGTACATCGCCGAACACGCCCCGGATCACCCGCTGCTGCTCGTTATAGCTCCCCTCGGGAGCCATCTCGCCAGCTCCCGTCGCCGGACGATCGTAGATGCGCAGCATGCGCTCCAGGTACGGGACAGCGGAGAATCCACCAGGCGGGGTGTACAACTCGAGGGTGGAGCTGCATTTGGCCATGGCGGTCATAGTTTCGACGAGGTTGAGGTCGTCGTCTTGCTCGCCGGCGACGACGATGTTGATGTCGCCGCGTTGCACGCCGCTGTCATCATTGCTGGGGCGGATTATGTGGATGGAATTGGAGGACTGGACCTGGCGGACCTGGTAGGTTTGGGTGGGCGTGCAAAGGTGGACGAAGTCGCGATCTGTGGGTGCTTCTGCAGTGTCTTGATTTGATAGTGACGGTGATTTGAATTCCAGTCTGTTTCGTAGGGTGTTAGTTGGAGAATTAAGTATGAAGAATGGGCGAGCGCGTGGAGCGTGGATGCTTACGTCGGAGGCTCCTTGGAGGAGAGCGCGTCAACCAATTCAGGCGGGAGCTCGAGCAGCTTAAACCCCTGCTGTGGGGACGTATGTGTGAAGAGAATGCTCCGTGCAGATTGTGTTGACATGGTGTGGTGGCTGATGGTGGGAATGGCGCGGTGGGAAATTGGGTTCGCGTTTTGTATGGGAATTTAAATCTATTGCTTATGTACTTCCCGATCCGCCTGAGGCAGAAACTCATCGTCGTCGTAAAGACCAATGTAAAAAACTCGCTGCATTTGAACTTTGCCCTGCTATTCTACAAACAAATTCAATTGAAGCATAAGCATTCCAAAATCTAATAATTATTTTGTTCACACTTTGATAACGTTTTACCTGGGGTGAAACTGCACCGGTTTCTGCAACACAGCATCCATCAACGCAAGTTGGATGCTCCTCTAAAAACCTGGTAAACCACTTTACAGCATGTGGGACAAATTTGGAGGGATTAAAGCAGGGTGCAGGCAAAGGCAGGCCTCCCTTGGCACCCAATCTTCTACTTCCTAGCATAAGTAACAGCGCCTGTGCATGGTATATTCGGTTTAAACGAATCACAATCGCCCCTCTTCTCTGCCTATCCACTAGTACAGTCATTGCAACATCCCCTGTACCCGTAGACCTGCTTTAAGTAAAGGACCCTTCACTGCTCGATGGCGTCGGTTGGTGAATATGGATGGACGAAGTGGGAACCAAAAGACGGCAGGGGTCGTCGAGTGGTTGGATGTCCAGTTTTGCCTTGGTACGAAGTGATATGAACTGCTGCTGAATCTAAAAGTACTGGCATATTTGGATACAGACATCGAGACGGGTCGGTAGTTAGCCACATTCCCTTGTCGACTTTTTGCCTGCTAAGCCGATGTGGGCAATCTTGGCTTTAGGTGGATGACAGAGTAATGATAAGGAGTATAGTAACCGCATCGACAGGTGCAAAAGTGTATATGAGTATGTCAACTCTGGAGGCTGCGTGGGTTCCGGGATTGGATATTCTCATCACCAAAGCCAATGTGTGAGGGATACTGTGTATCCTTGAAATACCATTTCTCAAATTCCGTAAGTATATTGTTCAACTCACAGGCAGTATTAGTAGCATATATTAGTACAACATAGTTCAAAAGTCTGTTTACTCTCGATTTTCTCATAAAAATGGCCACTTTTGAATGCGAATAATTCCACCACACATAACTCTACGGTCATAAAACTCGTAGAGTCGTTCATTTACATTAGTATTTAGTATACCATCCACGAACAGAATAAATCGCTTGAAGTCTACGGGGCATAGACTTAATTAAGCAATCAATAATGCTTTGTGGTATGGCCTTCCGCGCCTGCACAAGTAGGATCAACTGTTCTCGTGCAGTATTATAGCCTGGGCCGTGTGATGTACCCATTTACTGGGTCAAATCTCAGTTTAGTATGATATTCTATATTCCGTTGATATGGAATTCGGAGGTACCTTGCACATTCGATTCACCCAAATGTTGCTGTGGCCTCAATGGCGTCGTCGTCATTGCTCACCTCCAGGTGAGATTTGCTTTGCTCCTCAGCCGCATTCTCGGGATCCGGGTGGCCGTCCACGTCATCGAGGGTTGGATCGGCTGGCTGGACATCATCATTTCCCTTGGCCTGGTCTTCATCCATCTGGTCATCGTCCTCTTCCGTCGATGGCCGGCTGTCTTCTCTGGTGGCACACTTGGACCAGGTCGAATAGGAACTCACGACGACGGTTGAAACCCATGCCCGCGAAACTCTTAGCTGAGGTGATCATCCAGTTATACATCACGGCATTCGACTCTTTTCCTTGCATAAAGTCTGTCGATATAATCTTGAGAAACTCCGAGTACATAACCCGCCTACAGAGGCGAATCAAAATAGACAAAATAATCGTAAAGATTAATGTCTTTGCAGCAATTGCTTCTCTTCTTGCAAGAATCGCAGGGCACGTTATAACCCATCTCACCAATCTTCAGGTGCATATTAGTTATATGAACCTAAGCAATTATAGATCAGTTAGCTTATAGCTCTCTAAGTACTTAAGAAGCAGTTAGGGAGTACTTACCTTGCTATCCTTCTTGACTCGGAGTTTCGGGAGGCCTCCACTACCAACAGCCGACCCGGGGTCGTAGACAATATCATTAAAGCCACCAACTACTTTGGAAGTGGTTGTAGTTCCGAGCTCCTTGCCCACAAAAAGGGATCTGTAGAACTCTAAGTGCTTCGTAAGCAGTCTATAGCCACCTAGGAAGTACTCAGGAATCACTTACGAAGTGCCTCATCGACAACCTTCTGCGGGATACGGCCACCTTTATCCTTTTCCTTATCATTATCGAGGAAGTGAAAAAAACTCATGAGTTTTAACATGAGTACGAAGGTTATTAGTCGAGGTGTGCTGATGCTAAACAGTTAGGAATCAGTTAGCAAACGCTTATACCCATATATTAGATTGACACATTTTTTGAAACCCATTTTCGACGGGAACTACTTCATTGCCCGACAATATTTATTCATGAGTAGTCAATAGAATTGTACCGTGAGCTTCCTTCGATCCAGACTTAGGGACAGGAGTTTCGAGGCAAACTGTGCTTTTTCCTTGAATTGGGCGGTATTGATCGTGCACGTTAGGTTTGAACATTGCTGTCCCATCTAAACCAAAGACCTGTTTTCTCCAGGTATTGAGCATTTCTGAGGTCCAAAAAACTCTTAAGGATTTCTAGAAGGTTTTAAGATAGTCTCTCCCCTTTGTGCCGAGGCTTCTTGGGCATATATGAGCAACTTCAAGTCAAAGCTCCTCGCAGTCGAAAGGGCTTGTCTCAGGCTCTATGGTCAGGTAGCAGCAGGCTCTCCATTGAGACTGTTCAGAGCATCAAGTGATACTTCATTGCAGCTTATTTCCTTGCAGTCTCTCAGCTTTCGATCGCTCTGTGGTATTTCCAGCTAGCTTGAAGACATCATATCTGGACTTTGATCTAATTACTTACCCGTATAGGCAAGAACCTGAGAAAACTCAGGGAGACCACCGTATTTCTTAGCTTCAACGATGATCAGATTACTCGCTTGCTTCGCGGCTTCTTATTACCAAAGGGTGTAGTCAGCAATTCCAACCAAGGTCCGACCTTTCACGAGACGCGGTCAAGTACCGCCACGACCCCCAAAGGAGTAATATCAGGTACTATGAAAGTAGAAGAGCTGGAGGCAGATGCCATCGCGCCCAAGACACAATAGACCGCGAATGCCTCGGGTTCTTCGGTGTCAAACACGAAATCACGCACCGGGGTGCGCAAACAATGCATACAGAATAGGACAGAGGGACGCAGCACTTCAATCAAATATCACTCCTGCAGCGCGATCTCCAGATACGTGTGTCCATTCGACATCCTAAGGGCTTGTAGCACGAGTCTGGTATTATAGTTAGGGCCGAGGATCAGAGGTAAGTTGAAATATATTGGAAGCAACAGGCATGAAAGGAGTATATATATCCGAAGGCACGTGACAAAAGTGAAAGCTCAACAACAAGCCCGTCTGATTCTCTTCAGTCTCTTCTGCGTGACTAAGCGTCTTCACTGTTTACTGCTGCATATTGAAACAATTATAGTGATTAGACATACATCTGCCAGTAACTACTGCGTATACATCACTTTTGATGCAATTGATTCACCGCCCGCATCTGCCAGATGTTACCGCCCCTCTGAGTAAGCGGTGAAAAAAAGATCAAAAAAAGCCCCCAGCGAGTATATCGCGATCAATTCCACCTCTAATTCCTCCTCGCGTCTCAATTCCCATTCCAACCCTATACCAGATCCCGTTAACCCGGGGTCATCACCGAATCCACGTTGTCGTCGTTCATCCGCCCCGCCGTGACCCTTCGACGGGCCGCCAGCAGAAGAACCCCGCGATTCCCACCATCACTTTTCTTCCCTCCTACCCCTCCTCGTCTTCATCTCCAGCGTCCCCTCCGCTGTCTCGCAACCATGGCCATCAATTCCGCCCCGGAGACCTCTCTCCTCTCGCTCCTCTACCGCTCCTACCCGACCGCCGTGTCTCCCGACGCCACCGAGCCCGACCTCCTCACGGCCTCGCCCAAGATTTTCCCGCACACCACCTACTCCGCCGCCGAGGACGCCGACGTGAAACAATGGCTGTGCACCGTCTCTGGACTCCAATCCGCCCTCGTCAAGGATGAGAAGGTCACCGTCACCAAGATCCTCGACCAGCTCAACGGCCACCTCGCGACCCGCACCACCCTGCTCGGCGCGAAGCCCTCCGTGGCCGACATCGCCGTGTACGCGCTCCTGGCGCCGCTCGTCGAGAAGTGGTCGCCCGACGAACGCACTGGCGAGCAGGGCCGCCACCACATCGTCCGCCATGTCGACTTCGTCCAGAACAGCCGTCTCTTCGCCCTCAAGATCCCCGATGAGGAGAAGGTCGCCATCGACCTGACGGACGTGCGCTTCGTCCCCAAGCCCGTCGACCCCAAGGAGGAGAAGGAGCGCAAGAAGAAGGAGAAGGCTGCCGCCGACGCCGGCGAGAAGACCGTCGTCGTCGGCCAGGGCAAGCCCGCGCAGGCCGCTCCCGCTGCCAAAGAGAGCGGCGAGGCGGGCGCCGCCGGCGACAAGCCCCAGGGCAAGAAGAAGGAAAAGAAGGAGAAGCAGCCGAAGCAGCCCAAGGCCGCGCCAGCGCCGGCCGCTCCGCCGTCCCCCTCGGTCATTGATCTCCGCGTCGGCCACATCCTCCGCGCCGTGAACCACCCCAACGCCGACTCGCTGTACGTGTCGACCATCGACTGCGGCGACGCCCCCGGCACGGACAACACGTCGCTGGACGAGGCCACCGGCAAGACGGTGCGCACCGTGTGCTCCGGCCTGAACGGGCTCGTGCCGCTAGAGGAGATGCAGGGCCGCAAGATCGTCGCCGTCTGCAACCTCAAGCCGGTCACTATGCGTGGTATCAAGTCCGCCGCCATGGTGCTGGCGGCGTCACCGCGGGTGGCCGAGGGCGAGGACTCGCACGGTGGGCCCGTCGAACTGGTGAACCCGCCTGCGGGCGCGGAGGCCGGCCAGCGGGTGTACTTTGACGGGTGGAGCGAGGGCGAACCCGAGAAGGTGCTCAACCCGAAGAAGAAGGTCTGGGAGACTTTCCAGCCGGGATTTACGACTACGGAGGGCTTGGAGGTTGCGTTTGAGAGCGCCGCCGTGCCGGCGGTTCAGGGCCAGGAGGGCAAGCCCGCGCTCGGTAAGCTGATGACCCAGGGTGGTGTGTGCACTGTCAAGAGCCTGAAGAACGCTACTGTGCGGTAGAGGATAGAATGCGGATTGCATGGTTCAGAGTTCCGGATAGTAAATATGCGAGCGTTAATAACATGTTTACGATTCTACGCGTCCGGTTGTAGTCGTATATCGTTGTGTAGGCCGTCTATAAGTTGCAGTGACTCTATCCGGTGTACGCAATACGCATAGTCAACTGAAGCCCCGCAACCCCCGCGAGTGTGGAGAATATCAAAGTGGAAAGAATTCCGCTGGGGAATATCCGGTTGAGGGGGAAGTTGGGGTTAAACACTCGGGGAGGAATTTGTCTACCTCTACGCCGTGGGTGATATCTCCATCCACATCCCTCCGCCTCCTCGAGCCAACCCATACAGTCTTACATCCAAGTACTCCTCCAATCACCACAACCAAACATGCGCGCCGTTCGATTCCACGGACGCGGCGACATCCGCGTCGACCAGATCGAAGAGCCCACCTGCGCCGCCGGCCAGGTAAAGGTATGCATGCCGTCCTCCACGAGCAGACCCCCGCAAGGCTAACCTCCCAGATCCGGCCTGCGTTCGTGGGAATCTGCGGAAGCGGTAAGTTCTCTCCCGGTCTCGTTATCCATACAATCAAGCGTCTGAACCCGGGCCAGACCTCCACGAATACCTCTCCGGGCCCATCACGATCCCGCAGACGCCGCACGCCATCACCGGCCAGAAGATGCCCGTCACACTGGGCCACGAGTTTAGCGGCACCGTCGAGGAAGTCGGCGCCGGCGTGACGCGCGTCCAGGTCGGGGACCGAGTGGCCATCAAGCCGAACCTGGCGGACGGCACCTGTCCGTGCTGCGTGCGGGGGCGGCCGAACTGCTGCCGGAACCTGGGGTTTATCGGGTATAGCAGTGAGTGATGTGCCTTTAGTCTACTGTTCTGCTTATGGACTACGGAATGACCGGGTGGCTAGGCAATGCAGGCGGTCTGTCGGACCATGTGGTGGTGGCGGAAAAGCATGCCATCCCGCTGCCGGGATCCTTCCCGCTGGATATCGGAGGTGAGTGCGAGTGTGATTTCCAACCGGGCTGGACCGACCTGACGAGATGGTGGCTGACATGATTCACGCACACAGCGCTGGTCGAGCCGCTCACGGTGGCCTGGCACGCCGTCGACCGGGCTCCGGTTGACACGGCGCAGACGGCGTTGGTGGTCGGCGGGGGCCCGATCGGGCTGGCGGTGGTGCAGGTGCTGAAGGCACGCGGGGTGGAGCGCATCGTGGTGGCGGAGGTGTCGGCGCAACGACGGCGGTTTGCGACAAGGCTGGGAGCCACGGACGTGGTGGACCCGCGGACGGCGGATGCGGTGGACACGGTGCGGGCGATGACGGCCGGCGCGGGGGCCGACATTGCGTTCGAGTGCTCTGGGGTGCAGGCTGGATTTGACACGGCGATGAAGGGGATCCGGGTGCGGGGGACGGTGACCATCGTGTCGCTGTGGGAGGAGAAGCCGGTGATTGATGCGTTTGATGTGGTGTCGTATGAGAAGCATGTCCTCGGGGCGGCTATCTGCGACGAGGGGGACTTCGAGGCGGTCATTGAGGCCATTGCAGCTGACAGGATATCTCCGGAGGCGATGATCACGGGCAAGATCCGCATGGAAGACGTGGTGGAAAAGGGGTTTGAGGCGCTGGTTCGCGAGCGGGATCAACATGTCAAGATCCTGATTGATATTTCGGCGTGAGGGTGGCACGGGTGTATATATGTGGCACCCATCGAGGTGTTTAGGGCATGGAGAAGGGTGTATACAATCTGGAACCACATATGTGTATCCGTCGATGTATAGAGCTAACCCCGTAATGTCCGCCAACCTGAACGCCACGGTGTGACAGGCCAGCTGGAAGTCTAGGATGCGGACTCCGACAAGAAGGGAGAAGGCGTCCCACGTGTTGGTGAACACGAAAAGGTTGGAATTTGGACTGGCGTCGTCGTGAGGCAAATGGGGGATACTATAGGCGCGGTCTCAGATGAAGGGTGTGCGTTGGATCTGACTGCATGAGGGGAGCTAGTGCGACGCCACGGGACGAGAAATTCGACGGTCTGTTATGATTCAGTGTCAATCTTATTAATAACGGAAGAATTAGCGAGTCTATAAATAATCCCTGTAGGGACTCGAGAAGGGATGTCGAGAGTGGCGGATATAGCATGATGTAGGCTGGAGCGTATACCTTTACGGGTCCTTGGGATCTATAGACGGTCAACTGCTACTTACCTACCTAGACTTAGGTACCTATCTACACACACACATATGGCGTTTGCAGCATTCTACCTTTTTCTCTCGTATTTCTAGACTTTCTCTCTAGTGGCCCATCCGGCGCCCCCACTGCGACTAGTTTCAGCTTCATCTTGGTACAGATCCGTCCTTGGCGTCTTTTTTCCGATCTTTTATTCTTTTGTTCTTTGGCCTCATCTTTATTCTGGACTACCCCTCTCCTGCTCCTCCTAGACGCAGCACGATCAGGCCATGTTCTGACCTACGGTACCTGACGATCGTCTGATATATCCAATCCTATCCAACCCATTCGTCTATTACTCTGACGATCGGCTTGCGGCCCGATCTTATTCGCCTCCGTCATTTTCTACAAAGACATGTCGGGCTGGCCCTGATTCTTTTTCTCCTCGTCTGTCTCTCACATCTGACTGTCTACTCCCACACCATGGCAACTCCTCTCGGCGGTACCGCCATCATCACCGGCGCCAACGGGTCCTTGGGGTCGGAAACCGCCATCGCCATCGCCAAATCCCAGCCCTTTGTCCATCTCCTCCTGTTGGCGCGCGACATCCGCTCCGACAGTGTACGCCGCCTCCGGGACCGCATTCGACTGATTGGGCCACGGTCCGTCGAGGTGGCTCGCGTCGACCTGGCCAGCGTCAACTCGGTCGTCAGCTTCGCCCAGAACACCGTCGAGCGGGTGAGGAAGAAGGAGATCCCGCCGGTGACCCTGTTGATCAATTCTGCCGCCGTGTCGTCGTATGTCGCCGACGACGTCACACGAGATGGCTACGATCCCGTCTACCAGACCAACTGCATCGCGCCGTTCCTGTTGACCATCAGTCTGTTGGAGGCCTTCCGCGCCGGCGACGGGACGCCCACCGGCGGCGCCAAGGTGATCAACATCGGCTGTGCGGCCATGAACAAGGGCTCATTCGATTACTTCGATCGAATGGACCCGGAGGTCAACTCCCGGCCAGGGACCCCGTTGAGCTCCCGGGAAGGAAATGCACGCTTTGGAAGTAGTAAGCTGCTCATGAGTGCGGCCATGTACGCTTTGCGCCGGAGTTTAGTCCTGGTAGGTTTGCTGCATATCCCTCGGCCACCCTGGCGGTTCTCGCTCGCTCACGCACGCTAGACGGGGAACATCTCGCTTAATATCTTCACCCTCGACCCGGGAGGCCTCGCCGGAGAGAGCCATCTGACCACGACGGCCCCCCGGTCCGTCCGAATGGCCCATCAGACCCGGTCTGGACTGCGGCCTTTTCTGCGGGTCTTCTCCAAGAGCACGATCAATAAGACCAAAGTCCCTGCCAAGGTGATCGCAAAAGTCGCATTCCAGCGCGACACGGTGGAGACCTGGGGCAGGGAACGATATTATATCCTGGACAGCGAGTACGAGGCCGGATCCGTCATCCCGGAGTTGCGGGACCCGCCTCAGATGGAGGCGTTGCTCCAGAAGGTGATGCGCCAGGTCGAGATTGGGATCAAGGGGATGGGATCGCCCGAGTCACGGATCTCCCGACTGAGCGAGCGTTGATGCGGTCGAGATGTCGAGATATCAACATGTCGATCCTGGGAGCATTCTTGGAGTTTGGGTAGATTTGGGAATTTTGACCGCAGCAATCGAAGTAAAGTACATAGATTAGTTTTGGCCCCATGAGCAGTAAGCATCCAATCGGTCCTCCGGACGAGGTTGCATAGACGCAAACGGCCGGCAGAGGACGTGGTTCACTGCCGGATTCGGAACCGGAGGGCAAACCGCCTGTCGTGTTCTCTTCTGCTACACCACCGGAACATCATCACTGTCATCTCTCCTCCACCTGCACCCTGCCCACCACTACTCCCTCCCTCCGCTCGTTTGCTTTCTTTCTCGCCTCTTTTTATAATCTTTTAGAAAGGATCTGCGATCCTCCTACCTCCTTCTTTACTCACCTCTTTTTCCCCTCTCTCCCTCCCTCCCTCCTCTCAATCCTTGTCGCATCCCGCGGTGGCGTCGAAGCTTGAAATCAGCCTCCCCTTCCCTGGCGCATTGTCGGAGCTGGTTTCCCTACACATGCTCCTCGCGCTAGAGAAATGAATAGGCACCATCACGCCTTGGTGAATGGCTACGCGGCCTACCCGCGCGGGCACGGGAGCACTTTTTCCATTTCTCCCCATCGGTACGTATGCTCCTGTCATCCGCGTCTGGACGGTTCCTCTCCTCCCATACTGACCCTCCCACAGCTTCCAACCCCGCTCGCAACCCGCTCTGCGCCGTCGCCGACAACTCTTTCAGCGACTCTGCTTCCTCGGTGGTCTCTCCATCTTCCTCCTGGTCCTGATCTTCCCCTCCTGGCGCGCCGCCCTCATCCCGTCTTTCTCCCTCGGACTCCTCGCCTCCCCCGCCGATTTCCAAATCCAGACCGTCCGATATTATGACTTGGCCAAGGTGCAGGGCTCCGCCAATGGCTGGGAGCAAGAGGAGCGCGTCCTCATGTGCACCCCGCTCCGCGATGCCTCCTCCCACCTCCCCATGTTCTTCTCGCATCTCCGCAACCTCACCTACCCGCACCACCTCATCGACCTCGCCTTCCTCGTTTCCGACTCCAAGGATGATACCATGGGCATGCTGAATCGCATGCTGGGCGAGTTGCAGACCGACCCGGACGCCAGCATGCCGTTTGGCGAGATCTCCGTCATCCGGAAGGACTTTGGCCAGAAGGTCACCCAGGACGTCGAAAGCCGACATGGGTTCGCCGCCCAGGCCGGGCGCAGGAAGTTGATGGCCCAGGCCAGAAATTGGCTGTTGAGCGCCACCCTGCGTCCCACCCATAGCTGGGTCTATTGGCGCGACGCGGATGTCCAGACTGCGCCGTTCACCATCATCGAAGATCTCATGCGACATGATAAGGATGTCATTGTGCCGAGTGAGTGTCTTGCGTTTTACTTTCTACTTTTTTCATGGCTAATCCGTGGTAGATGTCTGGCGCCCCCTCCCGGATTGGCTCGGCGGCGAACAACCCTACGATCTGAATTCGTGGCAGGAATCGGAGACCGCGTTGGCTCTCGCCGAGACCCTGGACGAGGATGCCGTCATCGTGGAAGGCTACGCGGAGTACGCTACTTGGCGGCCCCATCTGGCCTACCTCCGCGACCCCTACGGCGACCCGGATATGGAGATGGAGCTGGATGGCGTCGGCGGTGTCAGCATCCTCGCCAAGGCGCGTGTGTTCCGCGCGGGTGTGCATTTCCCGGCGTTCAGTTTCGAGAAGCATGCCGAGACTGAAGCCTTCGGCAAGGTGCGTTCCCTCGAAACCCCCGACTTCTGCAAATCGAATAACCCCGCTAACCCCTGTAGATGGCCAAACGGATGGGATTCTCGGTCATCGGTCTCCCGCACTACACCATCTGGCATTTGTACGAGCCCAGCGTGGACGATCTTCGCCACATGGAGGAGATGGAACTGGAACGCAAGGCCCGCGAGGAGGAGGAAAAGGCGCAGGCCGCGCGCGAGGAGCGCGTGCACTCGTTGTTCCGGGATCCAAAGACCGAGTGGGACATCGACAACGCGTTCGTGAAGGATTCCATGCGGGAGGAGGCCGAAGAGCAACGAGCCGCTGAGCCGTTCAAGGAGGATCCCCCCAGTGCCCAGGAAACGCCGGTACCCAAGCCGGGCAAGCCGGCGGAGTCCAGGGGACAGAAGGACCAGAAGGAGCAGAAGGGCTCGCAGTATCCGAAGAACATGGGCTCGGACTCGGACTCGGACTCGAAGGAGGCACCCGCTATCAAACCGGCCAAGGATCGCGCCGACGGGGACGGGACGCAACAATAAGATGGAGCCGCCGGTAATAGACTCTTGATTTCGTCGTTCTGTGCTGGTCACAGGGTAGTTTTCCGTTTTTGCATACGTCTTGTACTTGATCTGAGTTATTGCATGGCATGTCCTTCACTAGGGAGGATATTACTCGAAATATTGTTAAATTGTATATTTTAAATGAAGATGTTGGCTCACTGAGGGAGGCTGCTTTCATTAGTGATGAAACGTACTAACTATGCAGTGGCGGTGCATGAATATGTCAGCCTAGTTGGTCTAGCGGATACGCTGGCCGCAGCCAACTACGTTCCCTACACATAGCCGACTTCAAGCACCAATGGGTATAACCAACGATGCTGGCCCGGGAAGAGATCGGCTTCTATCTCCCTCCCAGATCGAGGCTCTGATCGCCGATGGCCAGGCGATAATCATAATAGACCAGAAGGTGCTTCGGGTCGACGCATGGCTCCCTTACCACCCTGGCGGCTACAAGCCCATTCAGCATTTCATCGGGAAGGATGCCACTGATGAGTTCACCGTGTATGTGATGCTGGCGCAGGCTGAATAAACCATGACTGATCAGAGTAGGATGCATTCAGCTGAGACTCACCAGCTGATCGGCCGCTACCAGATTGGCAGAATCGAAGGTCCGTGGCGTAATCTTGTGCCTCCCATCCAGGGAGGCCAAAACGGGCATGAGAACGAGAAGACGCCTCAAGCGGACGACGGTGGCTCGAGTGATGTCAATATCGAAGGCTCTCCCCAGCTATCTCCGGAACGCAACCCCCCCGAAGCACTGGCATTCCTGAACGCTCAAACCAAAGAAGAGATTAGCCTGACGCTCGATCGATATCCCTCCCTGGACGCGTCTACACAGTCCGCCATCATCGAGAAATACCGTCTCCTATACCAGCAGGTCCACGCCGAAGGCCTTTACGAATGCAACTACACCGCGTACCTCTGGGAATTCGCCCGCTGCGCACTTCTCTTCTCCATCATGCTCTTCTTCCTGCGCATCAAATGGTACTACACCAGCGCCGTCTTCCTCGGCTGGTTCTGGTCACAGATGGTCTTTGCCGCTCATGATGCAGCCCACATGGCCATCACGCACGACTTCCTCATCGACAACCTTATCGGCATGATCATCGCCGCGCCAATCGGCGGCCTCTCCCTGGGCTGGTGGAAGCGCACCCACAACGTCCACCACCTCGTCACGAACTCCCCCGAACACGACCCCGACAACCAGCACCTCCCCTTCCTGGCCGTCAACCACCGCTTCCTGGGCAGCCTCTTCTCCACCTACCACGAGCGCCTCATGCCCTACACGCGCATTGCCCAGCGCCTCGTCCCCTACCAGGCCTACCTCTACTACCCGCTGCTAATGTTCGGCCGCTTCAACCTGTACGTCCAGTCGTGGCTATTCCTTGCCTATGCCCAGGGGCCCCGCAAGGGCCCGGCCTGGTGGCACCGCTACTTCGAGATCGCAGGAAACCTCGTCTTCTGGGCGTGGTTCGGCTACGGCATCGTCTACCGCTCGCTCCCTACGGTTGGCACCCGCGTCCTGTATGTGCTAATCAGCCATGCGGTGACCATGCCGCTGCATGTGCAGTTCACGCTTTCGCATTTTGCCATGTCCAAGGCAGACCTGGGCCCCGACGAGTCGTTCCCGCAGCGCATGCTCCGCACCACTATGGATGTGGACTGCCCGGAATGGCTGGACTGGGTGCATGGCGGTCTCCAGTTCCAAGCTATCCACCATCTGTTCCCGCGTGTGCCGAGACATAACCTGCGCCGCGTGCAGAAGCTGGTGTTGGGCTTCTGCCGCGAGGTCGGCATCCCGTATGCCCTGTATGGCTTTGTAGGGGGCAACCGGAAGGTGGTGGGTAGCTTGGCTGAGGTCGGAAGACAGGCCGCCATATTGGCCGAGTGCCGGAGGGTCGTGGCCGGGAGGGTTGCTCATTCGCATGAACATTAGCGATGACAGAATCAATACTCTGTAGATCATGGGGAGGGTATGCGATTTCCCGGCAAAAGGCTATTCCTGCGAGCCCGATGCTGGCAGGACTAGGAGTTGAATATAGCCGACGGCCCAAGATATACATAGTTCTACCAACCCCATGGGTACGCTCTGGGCTTCAATAGATAGAAACCAAATACTTATCGTCTTTCTCACCTGCAATGTCTAGACCTAAAAATTACTATATTTTCGGCCAGGGGATATCCCAAAGCCTGTCGCCGCCAATCCACAACGCAGGCTTCAAGCACTATGGCCTTCCTCACCATTACGACATCCACGAGTGTCCCGACCTAGATACCGTGCGCTCCATAATTGAAGACAGCACCTTCGGGGGATCCAGCATCACGATGCCTCACAAGCTGAGGGCATCCAAGTTCTGCACCTCGATATCCGACTCCGCCTCCACCATCGGCGCGATCAACACACTGGCTGTTAGTGAAGGACCGACAGGCGACGGCGCCTCCCAGCGGAGCATCCACGGCGATAATACCGACTGGTCAGGCCTTTACAGTCTGGTTGCGGAGTATATGGCCCAGAGCAAGCCCGATACATCCGTCGGGCTGGTCATTGGAGCCGGCGGCGCCGCCCGAGCAGCTGTCTATGCCTTGATCCAGGCGAGAGTGGAGAAGATATACATCGCCAACCGGACCCTTGCCAATGCCGCCAAAGTCGCGCAAGATTTCCAAGGTCTGCATCCTGTCATTCCTGTCGTTTTCCCGTCCGGACTTGCTGAGGACCCTGACTTCATCGTCGGGACTGTCCCCGGCGAGGCCTTTACGGCCGAGTCCTATGCCGAGCTGTTTCGCAAGAAGCAAGGGCTATGCATTGAGATGGCGTATAAGCCGCGGATCACGAAGCTTTTGGAGGTTGCGATGGAACACGAAAAATGGACAACAGCGGACGGCTTGGAGGTACTGCTTCGACAGGCGTTTGAACAGTTTCGGATCTGGACTGGGAGGGAGCCGCCGGAGACGGTCATGCGACAGGCTGTTGCGGACGAATTTGAAAGACGGACGAGATCTGATGGAATGGCTAGAACATCTTTGTAGATTTTGAGGTTTATACATGATGTTCTGAAGGCGGATAACCATGACTTGTTATGTTTCTCGAAAGCGTTCGTAACGCTCTATCATATCCAACTTCCAACTGTAGTACGTAGTCTCCAACTGCTTCCTTGCATTGACTGAAACATGATACACCATCTAAGCTTTGATAATATTTTTCGCAGCATACTGAATCGCAGCCTCATAGCCAAAAGTACCGAGCCCGACAATGATCCCTGACGCCTTGTCCGACAGATAGCTATGATGCCTAAAAGGCTCTCTGGCGTGCACATTGGTAATGTGAATTTCAATGAACGGGATGCTGACGCCAACTAGAGCATCGCGCAGGGCCACACTCGTATGTGTGAATGCACCGGGATTGATGATGATTGCATCAGTATGGCCCCGCGCTGCATGAATGCGGTCGACAATATGGCCTTCATGGTTCGACTGGAAAGCGTCAAGGCTTACTCCGTAGCTATTGGCTAGTTCTTTGGAGTTCTCTTCCACATCTCGTAGTGTGGTCGCACCGTATAGATGAGGTTCGCGGGTGCCGAGGAGGTTCAGGTTGGGACCGTTAATGAGAAGTATAGATGGCATGATGGTCGGTATACGATGGTGTTAAAGATCTCGTACGGATTTGGAGGCTATGTGTGAAGTTTAGGGCACTTATAGGTACTGCCAGGTAAGTGCGTTGGATAGCATGACTGAGTCAGGCTATGGGTTTAACCGATGACTAGATATCAGGTCTGTCCGCCCGAAAGACGGCCTTTAGACCATGAGCCAAGTGGGTTTACGTACTTCACTGTTCGTATTATGGGGTGGCTGGTCTAAGTTCTGTCTCGCTATTCAGTATCTTTCTACCTCACCCAGTTTGCGAGCCTCGGTATATAACGGATTGTGCCTCTCAGGATGATAGTGGATGTTAATTTTGTAACAGCGCCTCATGGTCGATATCCATCGTATTTTCGTAAAGGGAATGTATGATTAAAGCACACTGGTTAGGTTTTGACTAACTGCCCGTGATAAGTGCGCGCGTACATTATGCACAAGTATGCGCTCTTGGTGGAGGACAACGCAAAGTCTCTCCCATCTGCATGCATTGCAATGGGAAAATAGTCCGTCCAGCAATTCAGGGATCCTATAGCGCCCAAAAGCCGAAAAGTGCGTTGCGCCGGTTCATTGTTCCAGGAGAAAACCGCAGGACACATTCATATGTACATCTGGGAACAGATACACATAGCCAATATGAGGCCGAGTAGTATTTTCGGGACAGACATTCGGCAAAATATTTGGAATCATTGATTAGATATGAGTAAACGATGTTGACATGTATCGGCTAAATTTGTCCCGCATCGGTTATGTCCTTAAGCGATAGAGGATCCGTATAGCAACTTGGTCGAAGACTAAAAGAATTTAGAGCACAGAAAACATCCCCATCCTTTATTTTACATCGCAACGGTACATTGCAACAACTGGAGCAAGAAAAATGGACTCTCGTACCTATACCTATCTCGTGGGCATCGGCGTCACGCATTCAATCGCTCCGCCAATGCACAACTACATCGCCAAGTCCTTAGGCTACGATATGGAATTTCGCGCTCAAGAATGTCCGACCATTGAGGATGTTATGCAACTCTTCCGCCTGCCCAGCTTTGCAGGAGGTGTGGTTACTATGCCTTACAAGCGAACCATTATGGACCATCTGGACGGACTCGACGAATATGCAACCAAGCTGGGAGCATGCAACAATGTGTATAAAACCCCTGACGGGAAGCTGAGGGGCACGAACACCGACTGGAGAGGGATAGAAGGATGTCTTCTGGGCGCCAGCTCCGAAGGCAGAGGGAAGCCCGCAGTCGTCATTGGTGCAGGAGGCGCATGCCGCGCAGCCATATTTACTCTTCATGACAGGCTGGGCTGCAATCCCATCTATGTTATCAACCGCGATCGAGAAGAAACAACTACGCTGTTTAAGGATGTTCAGCAGAACTATGAGCAAGATCTCCGCCTGGTGCATGTGGAGTCGGCAGAGCAAGTGCAGGACCTGGCAGAGCCCTACTACATAGTAGGAACGGTGCCGGATGCGGAACCAACTACTCCAGAAGAGCTGGAGGTTCAGCGGTGTCTCAGCAACTTTCTCACCAATGCGAAGCAAAAAGGAGTCCTGTTAGACATGTGCTTCAAGCCGAGAAACACACGGATGTTACAGGCCGGAAAGAGAGCAGGCTGGAAGACGGTTGAAGGAACCGAGATCATTGGGCATCAGATTCACGAGCAATACAGATTGTGGTGCGGGGAAGAGCAGAGCAAGAAGATCGCTGCAGAGGAAGCCTGGGCTGTGCTGCGTAAAGCAGCCGCAGAGAGTCCCGCAATCAACTTCTAGGCTTGGAACTGGATAATTCACCAGTTATGGGAGATTTCGGTTAAGGATACAGCCGGTGGGGGTGTCACTGCGGAGATAGTCATGGATATACTTAAGAGGGAGCTCCCACATAGAGAGGCACAGAATCTCCTGCATTCAAATTGTTTCAAGCTAGCAAAATACATCTCTCACCCCAAATCATCATGTCCTGCAAACCAGCAATTGCCTCGATGTCCCTAGGAAGAGCTTGGGTTCATTCCCTCTCCGAGAAGCTGGCGCAAGCAGCCAATGCCGGTTTTGAAGGTGTGGAAATATTCTATGAAGATTTAGAATATCTTGCCAAAGAAAAGGGCGCTCTTAACGACGAGTCTTTGCTCGCGGCTGCCCGCGAAACACGGGCAATCTGCGACCAGAACGGCCTTAAAGTCATTGGCTTGCAGCCTTTCCTATTCTACGAGGGATTGGTAGATCGTTCTCAGCATGAACAAAAACTGCAAAAGGTCAAAGTCTGGTTTCGAATAGTGAAAATCTTGGGGACCGATATTATCCAAATTCCGTCGAATTTCCAATCCGAGGGGATTTCTGGAGACCGGGACCTTATTGTCGCGGATATGACCGAGATTGCAGACCTTGGGTTGCAAGAGACTCCGGTTGTCCGCTTTGCATATGAAAACTTGGCCTGGGGCACTTATATCTCAACCTGGGAAGATATGTGGGACATCGTTCGTCGTGTTGACCGAACAAACTTCGGATGTTGTCTTGACACCTTCAATATCACCGGCCGGGTTTGGGCAGACCCCGCATGTGCTTCTGGAAAGACGCCAAATGCCGACGCAGACTTGCAAGAGACCATCAAAAATCTGATAAGAACGGTGGATGTGAATAAGGTATTTTACGTCCAAGTGGTGGATGCAGAAAAAATGGAGCAGCCACTGGTTCAGGGCCATCCCTTCTATGTCGAAGGTCAGCCATCGCGTATGAGTTGGAGTCGCAATGCCAGGTTGTTCCTTTATGAACAAGACAAAGGGGGGTATCTCCCGGTGGTACAAGTGGCTGAGGCATTCCTGAGCGGTCTGGGTTACAGGGGGTGGGTTTCGATGGAGTTGTTCTCCCGGACAATGTCAGACCCCGACCCGACAACACCGAAGACACACGCAGAAAGAGGCATCCAGGCATGGAATGGACTGAAGCAGGAGTTCGGCTTGTAAATGCCCAAAATATGGCAAAATTAAAGCGTAATGTCTGCAGACAATTCATATTACTCGTGATCCGATTGACGGAGGGAATCGAGAAACTCCAGGTCCATGTCTCCAGCACAAAAGCCCAAATTCTGGGCAAAGGTAGGCTGAATCCTGCTCCACATTAGTATGTGGTGCACTTGCAACACAAAATATAGGGGTAAACATACTCCGTAGGTATCAGAGACGTCACCATTTCCTCAAACATAGTATCAGAAGAGATAAGATCATCGTGTTCGCTGTCAGCTTGAGGGAGGGTTGTTGCCGGTACTGTTATATCACTCAATGTGGCTTGCCGAGGTTGAGTTAAGGGTATAGAGATGTCACTGAATTGGGCCGATGTGTCCAAGTTACTTTCAGCAGAGATAACATGTCCATTTAAAGCTCTTGCATCATGAGGAGGTGACTCTGGACACTGAGAACCAAGTGGTCCTAAACTGTGGCATAATGCAGTAGATGATGAACCTGCTATACTGCTCCAACAGTCTCCATTGTTATTGAGCCAGTTAAGCGATGAACCCAATTCTGTTGCTCGTTTTATAATTTCCTCTTTCTCAGGCCCACAATATCCTAGATCTGTTAAACTGAATGTACGCTGTGTTTGATAGAGAAACCAGCGTAAGAGAGGTGATGACCTTGGCGTTCCTGCAATTTCGATATAGCAATCCAGTAGGTCGAGGGTGGATCTCACTGTGTCTCTCGCCATATTAAGTATTGAGGGGTTAAATGCCAGACACTTCCACATGAGGCAGAGAGTCACAAAATTTGAGGCCAGATGTAAGGTTAGTAGTGCAGGCGTGTGACTCGATGAAGCAGGATAGCGGCGAGAAAGGGCTTGCTTCCACTGATGCAAATCAGCTACCAGCCTTTCAGGGCTACCCTTATCTGATTGCCAGTGAAGAATTCGTGTCAAATGCTGCGTCAATTGATAATCCATATTAAGGGCACTCAACGCACGTAGAGGGCCTTTTTGTACCGAGTGTTGCGCTTGCTTCTGGCGATAAGAAAATACGTTCCACATATCCCATTCTTCAAGGCCGTTCTCATCGATTTCCTTATATTTGGCTTGGGTTGCCAAAGATAAGCATGGATCTTGATCTGTGAGTGCGGACAGTATAGTGTCAAGAAACACGCAGCAGCGCAGCATGCGATCATATCGACGTTCTCTCGCTGAAACTGGAAGCAAGACGATTATCCTTGCTGCCTGACCAACCTGGACCCATGCGCTTGAGATGTTTCCAAGCCCCATATCCAACAACACAAGGATGAGCAAAGCTTCAATATGGCCGTGACGGACTGTCTCTGGCTTGCCGAAAATTTGCAATTGAAGCAATGTTTGGATATGCGTACGCCAGGAAGAGCGTTCTGATGTTATACCCCCCTGTGCAACCGATACATACAGGATGATCGTCCATAATGTCAAGCGATACCCGGCGCTTGAGTCGCCTGCGGAAGCGGGATCGCTATGCACGGCCCGCAAGATATCGTGGCGTTCAAGGATGGGAAACCAAGAGTGGATATGAGAAAAGTAGAACTCCACGATCTCAATTATATTTTCAGGTAACGGCCACGCAGTGATGTCATTCTGCTGCTGCAGTAGAGCTCTTCCATGTTGTGCCGTGTCTTCCTGGGTATTTGACACACCCACGAATGTTTGAGTAGGCAGAGTGATTTCCTCTGAATCATTAAGCGTGTCTGTGGGCTCCCACTCCAGATCGTCATCTTGAGAAGTGTCCTTAAACGTGGGGTCGAGAATTTGCATCGTCTCCTTCGATAGCTTAGAGCTTCTCCAGGCAGCTATGTACCGCTCGGCCTGCTCACTACCGAGGAAATTGCCACGAGCGTTCGCATCGCGCAGAACGCTCTTGACAACGGTTTCGCTGCTGGGTGCATGCTGAATAACGACACCAAGAATCGTTTGGAGGGCCTTTACATAACCCGATTGTAACCCACGCCGTCGTCCACTGGTTTGGTAGGTACAACTGCGTCTCGCGGAGCGGCAGATGGAGCAAACAGGGCGAAGGCCGTCACATTTGGACTTGCGGCGTCGGCACTGATCACAGGCACGGCTGATACGTTGCCGTTTCGAATCGGGCAAATTCGACATTATTATATTGAGCTTCCTGGCTGAACTAATGATAAGGGCAAATTGTTCTCACATCAAAAAGTAGGGGACGTCATGGTCATGTGATCGGGTAGAGTCTTAGCCGTTGTCTCCTCACGTGGTTGAATAGATTCGTTATGTCGAATACCACGGCCATGATGCACCGTTTGTGAGTATACAGGAATCATGTCGTCCGATGAACACTTAAATACGTTTTCACAACCACATCCTCGACAGTACAGTAAGGATGCTACCGTGTTGCTCGTTGGGTTCCCCGGGGCCGGCAAGAAAACCCTAGGTATCATGGCATCCGTGGCTCTTCGCCGCCGATTCATTGACTTTCCGACATATTTTCAAGATAATCTTCACATTTGTCCTCAGGATTATATCGCTAAATACGGGTCAGCACGATATCTGGAAGCTGAACGAGAGCTTTCTCATGGCCTGCTGGTGAAGTACCCTCGTGGCTGTGTAATTGTTGGGATCGGATGGCTTGCAGGCAATGGATTACAGACCTTGTTCCAAGAGTTCGGAAAGCAGAATCCAATCATCTATATCCTCAGAGACAAGGAGGTCTTACAACAGAGCATGGCAATTAATAAGGACGCATTCGATCGCATCATCACATCAGGAGATCGGCTCTTCAGGTCCTGCTCCAACTTTGACTACTACAACCTTACCGAGAGCGCTGACTCCGAGACTGACGACACACGGCCTATATACCTGAAGCTTAAGGAAACAGAAAGCACTTTTGTCAGATTCCTCAATCGTATTTCTGGAGTCTCTGACCGATCGCGATATTCGGTTGACCCGTTCTTTGCTTCTCCCACATATTCTCTGCAGGTACCAGTAAACTGGTTAAATGAACCTTGCCAGAATTATGATGAGCTAGAGAATGGGACAGATGCTATCAGCCTAGTTATCGACACGGTGCACTTCAGAGAACATGACCTTACCGAGACAATAGCAAGGTGTGTAGCTCTTCTGAAGAGGTACTCACGGGCTCCCATCATTCTGGATTTAAGGTCTTCCAGAAATTCAGATATCACGGACTACTTAAATATTTTGAATTTGGTTACTCGCTTAGTACCGGACGCCTTCACCTGTTCATTGTCCTGTCCGGATGAACATTTCGAAAAGTTGGTCGGTAACAGTGGCCATGCAAAAGTCATCGCTACGTACCATCAGAAGTCACCTTTGAAATGGAGCAGTGATTACCGCGACTTTGCATCCATCTATAATCGAGCGTACAAGCTGGGCTGTACAGCAGTACGGATAACAGGAGAATCGTCGTTACCGCAAGATAATCTGGGCTGTGTTGGCTTCCAGGAGAGAATTGTCTCAGAATCTCCTATCCCTATTATCGCATACCATGTTGGCCGTCCCGGGCGTCCCTCAGCCTGCCTCAACCCAGTATTATCTCCTGTGGTACTTGAATCGATGAGAAGTGAAGGAGTGACACTCCAGGAAGCTCAATTAGCTCTTTCGGGCTGTTTTCTTGTCGAGCAGAGAAGGTTTACTATTATTGGAAAAGACTTGTCCTCCAGCTTGTCACCGGAAATGCACAATGCAGCGTACGCTGCCTGTGGACTGCCCCATACATATAACCTCACAGAAAGTCTAAATTTGAGCGACATCAATGAGATTTTGGATAATCCTCAATACGGAGGGGTTGCTGTGTCGCTTCCCTACAAAACCGAAGTCCTCAAGTACTTGGATGAAATCAGCGAGGACGCCCAAGATATTAACGCTGTTAATACGGTGGTGATCGAGATCGAGACTCGCCCGCAACCAGGAAGTCTTCCACTCTCACGGAGGATCCGGAAGGGCTTTAATACGGACTACCTTGGTATTCGTCACTGCATTTACAAACATCTGTCGCCTGCAAATGGTGTCCGCGACAGCACGGCAGCCCTAATTATCGGTGCTGGTGGTATGGCACATGCGGCTGTGTACGCTTGTCACCAGCTCGGAGTCAGGAATATCTGTATATTCAACCGAACCACCTACAATGCGCAGAAACTGATTGATTACTTCACACCATGGGCGGCGTCGAAAATTGGCCCGCCGCTCAATTTTACATTGCTCCAATCTACGAGTGATAAATGGCCAGCTCAGCTTCGTCCTCCAACAATAATCGTCTCATGTATCCCAAATCCACAGAATCAACCCGAATCATTCACATTCCAGCTCCCAGATCAATGGCTACAGAGCAAGACTGGAGGTGTTTATGTTGAGGTACCTTATTCACCCATAACCCCAACCGGGGCATAAGATCCATCTAACAACGGATATAGGTAGCGTACGGTCCGACAAGGACGGGTGTCCTGAAGAAGTTGGAGTCATTCACGTCGCAAGGCTGGATTATCGCGGATGGATTTGACGTCCTTTTGGAGCAAGGCATTGCTCAGTATGAGCTATTCACTAAACGACCAGCCCCTGTGCATGTAATGAAGCACGCCATTCACCATTTTGCTATGCAGAGATTTAATCGTCATTTGTCCTAGCTGTGTCTATTGGATGCGTTTATAACTTACCCTGAATAACATGGTAGGCTTCAGCTACGTATGTCAGCAAACTGGCGGCAATCAAGATCGTAGTATCCTAGTTGTCCGAAAACCCCAGAAATGGCAAATTCGAATTAATCCATATGGGTAAAACTACTGTCAAAATGCTACATTGTCACCCATCTTAAGATTGACAAACGCCTTCAAGCTGTCTGGGCTGAAGGCTTAAATCCTAGTGTGTACAGCACCAACAGTCTGGAACATGACAATTACACGAGACTAGTGCGACAAATGTTCTCCTTCCCTTGTGCATCTATTTCCCCCCTCTTAATCTGTTTTGAAGTACCATTCGGATAGAATGACGCCCAGTGCTGACATCTTCTCTGGGGTTAGCCACTGGAACTTAGAGTTATGGAACCGTATACCTACCAAGGCCATATCCACACCAGGTGTTATATTAACATCCCAAGCCGGTCGAGTTTTCCTTCGCGAAGAGCTCCGTAGTGCCAGTTTCTGACTATGTAGGGTGCTCTCGCGAAACTCCGCAATCCGTCCACCACTGAAAGCAGCACCCTGAAAGACATCAAAGAAGGTCATGACATGGCCATGTTTTATCACGGTTAATCTCTCCTCTCTTTCTCCATTTTTAAGCCACAACTCCATGCTGCCTCCTCCAAGTCCGCAGCTAGTGGCTTTCCCGATAGTTCCTTCCCCAACTTTGCTGCCGGGAAGGGTGATGATCCAGCTGAAGAGATGAAAGCCTGGCTTCCGATGGACATCAAACATAGGCAAGCCAGAACTATCTCGGACTTCACGGCATTTGCGATCTTCGTTGTATTCGCGACCAGAGACCGAGAATAAAAGGCCCCCTGCTTCATAGGTGACTTTGTAATCGGTCTTAGATAGAGCGCCGCCGTACGGCTTGACGATCAGGTTGGTTTTCTCTCGGGCAATGTGTTCTCGTCGAAGATAGATATCGTGATCGGGGGCTTTCATCACCTTCCGGGGCGTGGAGCCCTTGGGAATGATCGGCCGATCAAGTCGTGCATGGGAGTAGGTTGCGACAGACATTCTCAGTGAATATGATGAGTGAATGTACTACAACGGTGTATTTTATATTAATATGTATTCTTTAAGAGCCTTGGGGGCCAAACTCAATCGATTATGCATCATGACTCCACTGTTGGCGGTTTATTGCATTGGTCGATTCGTCTCATACTTCTTGGCTTGGCAGTGAAGAGGCAGTGTTACAGCTAGGGATTACTTCTCCACATGGAGTCAAGTTACTCAAGGCAGTGCCACCATTTTAGTGTATCTAACCTGCTTCTATATTAAGTACTACAAACTCTGTATGATGTGTGATTTCAACATTGGCACTGGAGATGTGTGTTCTAATTAGAGATTAGACCATGGTCCCCGTCCGAAGTGTACTGCTAAAACACCACGCTAAATTTATTTGGTCAGCCAGCTTAATAAGCAGCACGATTGAAGTCGTTGAAGAACGCTCTATAAGTTAAGCTGCTTGATACATGAGCATTCCGGAATTAGAATCGTTTTTGTAGTCATTTTTAACTATCGTAGGGGGCTCGTATGATTACTCAGCCCGACTTCTAGAACTTGGGGGCAATTTCGCCCGGCTCTTGCAGTGCTCTACAAGTTTATCAGGCTTTCTGTTGACCATATCTTATATTAGTTAGCGTCTCTAAACACATTAGCCGCACGGACCTAGCTGGAATGATCTGCGATAACCTTTCGCCTCGAATTGACGAAAATAGTGAGACAGATATTGTGGCCCTGCAGGTCTCAATTAACCCAGTACGCTCTTCATGAACCGCTGCCTTCTGGTTTCTTTGTTAACACCAGACACGGTCATTGCAGAACTCCCCATTTCCAATACTCCAAGCGCAAAAACTGGTAGCTGTTTTACCTACTATTAATGGACGCTTTGGGCCGAAAACAACTGTTGGCATCTAAATCTTCCAAACTATAGTTGGATGGCTCGGCTGTAGTCTTTCAATTTAGGCAAAACAGAGCCTAATACTGCCGTGGCAAAAAGAGACAAGCCCCGAACGGAACAGGAAGGTCCTTCGAGTTGATATTTGGTGGCGACAACAATTAGCAGTGTTAAAGGAAATAGTGTTGTTAAAGTTCCTGAAGATATAAATCCAGGGTTAAATGCGGGGTTTTGCAGGGCTCCTCTCGGCTGTTGCAGAGACATACGCAATCTATATTCGGATCGGCGGGCCGTACGAGCTTGTTTAACCCAAAATTTGCTTAAGAAAGGCGAACCAGTGTTCATTTCCGTGTCCCATGAAGGAATAAGCCCGTTACCACGAGTAACGGGGGCCGTGTAAGTGGTTTCAGAAGATGCTGCGCCTAGTGGAACGCGATTCCCGGACCAAAGCTATAAATACTGCATCACCCCCGAAGAATGGCCGGGCCATGATCCTACTCGACATTCTGGAAGACTCCGTAAGTCAGCATGGGTTCCATAGCAAGAAGTCTTATCGCGGCTGGCCTAGTCCTCCACCCACTTGTCCGCGCCCAACAACCTGCCACAACGTCTCCTGCGAACCCTTCTTTGACGACCTGGAAATGCACCACAAGTGGTGGCTGTGTACAGCAGGATACATCCGTGGTCTTAGACTGGGGCTACCACTGGATACACACTGTTGGCGGCTATCAATCCTGCACCACCTCTTCCGGGGTCAACTCAACTCTGTGCCCTGATACAGCAACTTGTAGCAGGAACTGCGTGATTGAACCTGCAAACTACACAACAGCAGGTGTTTCTACCTCTGGGGGCACATTAACGATGCACCAGTACATCCAAAGCAACGGAGTAACCACCAATGCGTCACCACGGCTCTACCTGCTGGGTTCTGACGGCAACTATGTCATGATGAAACTCCTCGGTCAGGAGCTCAGCTTTGATGTAGATCTTTCAACGCTCCCCTGTGGCGAGAATGGAGCACTTTATTTGTCTGAAATGAGCGCTACGGGAGGAAAAAACCAATACAACACAGGTGGCGCGCAATACGGCTCAGGATACTGCGACGCCCAGTGTCCAGTCTCGACGTGGAGGAATGGCACTCTCAATACCAGTGGCCAGAGCTACTGCTGCAATGAAATGGACATTCTGGAAGCCAATTCCCGTGCAAATTCCTTCACCCCTCACCCTTGCAGCAGCACTGATTGCGACAGAGGCGGATGTGGATTTAATCCCTACGCGCTTGGACAACAAAATTACTGGGGACCAGGAGGTACTATCGATACATCCAAGCCATTCACAATCACCACGCAGTTCATCACAAATGACGGCACTACGACTGGTAAACTTACTGAAATTCGCCGCCAATACATACAGAATGGCAAGCTTATCGCTAATGCTCAGTCGTCTACTGGTGTCAGCTCAATCACTGAGTCATGGTGTGAATCAGTTGACGGCTCTGCTGCTAGCTTTGGTGGTCTGACAACAATGGGAGAGGCTCTCGGCCGAGGTATGGTTCTGATATTCAGTATCTGGAACGATGCAAGCGGCTACATGAACTGGCTAGACAGCGGTAGCTCGGGACCCTGCAGTAGTACGGAAGGCAATCCATCACTGATTCAATCTGCACATCCGGACACGCATGTGGTGTTCTCTAATATTCGTTGGGGCGATATCGGATCAACCTTTACGAACCCAGGTGGTTCAAGTTCCAGCACTACGATTACTAGCACAACCAAGACCACCTCCAGGACTACTACCACGATTACCACTACCTCAAAAACAGCAAGCACCACTACCACAGCGAGTGCCGCAACTCAAACACACTGGGGCCAATGTGGAGGCCAAGGATGGACTGGGCCAACCTCCTGCGCGTCTCCGTACACCTGTCAGAAGCAGAACGACTGGTATTCTCAGTGCTTATAGATAGTCGTTTAACAAATGCAAATCCTTTATGTCTTAGCTGCTAAATGCATTCCTAAGGAAGATATGTGGATATGCGAGATCTGATAATTGTCCTAGCCACTAAGGCGAGACTTTTTGGCCTGATTGTATAATCGCATGTTTATACTATCCGATATCTATATTATACATGAACCGATGCCAAATTATTAAGGGCTCTCAAAACGCTGTTGGGGCATTTTTCCAATCTCGAAACCTCCCAATAAATTCATTATTTACCTGCCCTTATTCGGAATTGGGGTGGAGGAAGGAGTTAATAATAAATCGCGAGACATCTTGGGCCTTGTGTAATAGTATATAATTTTTTAGCTCTTCTGGCTCTTTATTTTCTGTATTCACCAGCTTCCTTTCGAGGGTTTCCCAGCTGAGGTTATCTATCAAACCATTAGCTAGACGGCCAATGTTGCCAGTTCAGAAGCTTACATCCAGCTTGGCAGCAGAAGAATATATTCTTTCATGAACACACTTAGTATCAGTGATGCAATTAATAGATACGCCTTGGGTATAGTCGACTATTAAAAAGCTTTAGGTTCTTACCTTGGTACATCCCAGGGACACGGCAGCAATTGGATTTTCACTCCCATTGAAAAGGTTTGGAGGTATTAAACGTTTGTATAACGCTTCCTGCACTTGATGAAGCGTCTAATGACCACTGGGTTATTGAATGTGACTGCCGGGGTGTGCTCCGATAGTCCGATCGGGATAAATGAGCGTCGGACTTAAGTTCCTCACAACGGACCGACAAAGCGTCGGAGATAATATCTGCCAAAAAGTGTCTAGATGATTCCCTCCGCTGCAAAAATATGCTAAATCGGAAATTATCCTAATTGGTCTGCCATACTACCTCACGGCGTTGGCAGCATAGTTTTCAGATCGGGGGGCCCCACGATGAGAGCTGGGTGCGGAACGTTCCCAGGGTAGAAAAGCTCAGGATGAGAGGAAAGCTATAAGCCTGGTCCCAAAGTATTCTTCCAATCACTTTCACCTCCAAATAAAAGCAACTCCGACAATATGGCCACCCAAACTCGCCTCAAGCTCGCCTTAATCGGTCTCGGCCGCCTTGGGGCCATCCGTGCCCGAATTCTCGCTTTCCAGCAACCTCGCATAGAGCTGGTTGCTGCTTGCGATACAAAGCCCGGTAGCCATGAGTGGGCAGAGGCCAATCTTCCAGGTTCCGTTAAGTTTTTTGCCGATCCAGAGGAGTGCATGAAGAATAGTGGTGCCGAGGCTGTTCTCATTTCTACGGCAACTGCCACCCACGCTCCCTTAATCATCAAGGGCCTTGATCTGGGTCTGGTAAGTCTGCCAGCGACAAGTCGAACAACTTCTTAGCATGTTTAAAACTGACAAGCTGCCAGCATGTAATGTGTGAGAAACCCATCTCGGTGGATGTCACCACCACCGCAGAGGTTCTCGCGAAGGCTACCTCTAAGCCTCACCTTAAGTTTTTAGTCCCATTTTGCCGACGATGTGAGTTACACCAGACCTCTCACTTAGTGCTCGAGGCTGACAAGTGCCAGATGATGACTCGTACCGTGCCGCCAAGCAAATAGTCGACAGTGGCTCGCTCGGTGAGATCCATGCTGTAGAGACCACTTGCCTCGACCAGCAGGACCCTACCGGTGAGCATCTCCCGTATTTACGTATATAGACAGCCTTTCTAATTATGTCCCAGGATTCTTCGTAACATTCTCCGCACAGTCCGGAGGTATATTTGTTGATATGGGTGTCCACGATGTCAGTTGCATTAGTCTACAGGTTCCATACGTCTGCTCACACAACACAGATTGATATTGGCCGATACTTTTTAGATGTTAAATCTGGCCTGACTAATCCCAAGAAACAGGTCAGCAGAGTTATTGCCATGGGTCAACAGGCCGTGTATGGTGACCTCGCCAAGTACGGTGACTGCGACAACGGATGGGGTCTGGTTGAGTTTGCTAACGGCAAGGTCCTTACCACCCACTTGGGACGTACTCTCACCAACGGATTTGAGGGTATGACCCGCGTGTGCGGTACCAAAGGCCATTCTGTCATCAACGGCAACTCTGCGGTGAACCGTGTCGAGCTTCGTGACTCATACGGTGTGCGTACAGCTACTACGCCTGATGCCTTCGTGCTCTACGATAAATCGTTCTTAAACGATCTTAGCGAATTCGCCTCCGCTATCCTCGACAACGAGCCCCTCACTTGTTCTCCGGAGGATGCCTATGAGGCGGCCAAAATCGCCACCGCCCTACAGTACTCGTTCCGCACCGGTATGCCTGTCTACTTTGACGACAATGGTTTACCCATCATGGAAACTGTCAAGATCAATGGCCCCTGAGTTGTAGAAAAATTGGTCGGTTTGGACATTTCCTCGGTCGTTTTGTTTGTGAGCTAGCAAAGAGAGTTGGTATATACTGGAAAGAATAATGGGCACGGAATATATACATATTACTTTGCAACTTCTAGAAATGCGGGGTGCCATCTCCGAAAGGTTTTGAAGCTTAGGGATAAAGATTTAAAATATCTTGATGTGACCGAAAGTTGAATTAAAGCTATTCACTATCTTTTGGTTATAGGCTGCCTGTGACATGCGCCCAAGATCCCCGCGAAGCATACGGTAAGAGAGCGCAAACAAATATAACTTCTGAAGATGTAGAGAGGAAGCTCTCAACAGTTAAGATTGTGTTTCTATTTGCAATACCTACTCTTCAGAGCTGCCTGGAGCTAGTTTATCTTCCTGTAAAAGTTGTATTATGTGATTTAGGAACAGATAGAAATCAGGCCCATAAGGATACACTTGACGAAGTAAATCTATGCCCTTTCATTGATATGCGCAAAGTGATGTGCAGATCGTTAACCGTTGGGGTGAAAGACTCTGAATGTCCATTTGCGTTAAGTTATCCAGGAGGGGCTTCGAATATGTCCTGCAAGAGCATTGGGTCCCAAAAGTCTTGCACCTATAGCATGTCAACCTCGTTCACAAGTGACCCAATGATTGATCTTACAAATCCGTCTGTCGAGTCGGGACTCACAAATGGGAGCGACAAGCTGGACACCATCATATCCCCAACCCTCATCTCGCCTTGAGGATTTCCGAAATAACGGTCGTTCGGCGACGGGTTCGACATATGGGAACTCGCTGATGTTTGGGCGCGCTGAATGGTCCGGATAGTCTGACGGTCCTGGCCCGCTCGCTCAATAAGCCTGGTGCGCCAACCGAGCAACTCCACATCTTCACTGTCCTCTCTGTCTTCTGCCCCTCTTTGCTGGTCCGTATCAGTGTCTCGCTGAGAGTCGACCCTTTGTGCAGTAGACGCGGAAGAGACCTTGGACGACGCTCGAGTGCGCAGCTTCTGCAGCCACTGTAAATTACGGCAGTATCGGGGAGTATTAGCGCCGCGCTGAATCAAGGAGGTGAATAATCTGATGGCTGCGTCAAGCTGTGTGAGGACAAAGGTAGCCATAGGATTGCCTGGATCGCGCAACACCAGCGTTCCTAAGCAGAGGGCAGAACCGAATACATGAAACTAGAACAAACGTGAGACTCCCTAGCCTCGGGCGAGGGACATGACCTTACCCAAAGGTTCCATTGCCTGGTGCTTACAGCAGGAAAACGAGTATGGATGTCGTCGACCATCGCGATGATAATCTATAGACCTTAGATGTTTGTCATGAGAGGATAACGGCGTTGCCTTACTGCACAACGTTCTATCACAGTCAGGAAAGAAGATGCATATACGGACTTGACACCATCGCTGTCGTCGTATAGCGCTCTTGCATAGTAAGGTCGATGGAGGTTGATAATCGTCTCGGATATGTTGAGCGCAAGATTCGTTTGCTATTTGGGTTAGTCCAAAGATAAAGCCGGTAAAAAGTCTGACGAACTTGAAAGGAAATAGTCATCGACCTCCGTGATGGTTCTGGTGATGCTTCAATGGCTGCTTCGCGCTGAGGGTATCGAGAGGGCATTGCTAACAGTGCTGCTCGACACCGGAGGGAGAATGGAAGGTTGCGTTCAAATTCGCCTCTAGAGGCAGTCAGCTTGCACTTCCATTGAGTGATGTGGATCCATACAGTCTCAGGTCTAAGTCGATGACAGCAGAGTACGCCGGCTGCTGCACCTTCATCGCCATATTGAGAATCCTATAGCTGGGTTAGCTGTGAAGAAAATCTGCGTGGACAATACACACTCAGAAGAAAGCTGAGAAAGTTCAAATCGCAGTATAGAATAGCTCTTTTCGCCATTCATCGGATCGGAAGGAAATGCGACGTCGCAATGCTCGGGATTGATGGCACACCTGTTCAGTGTCAGCCTTGCAATACGCGTAGTAAAGTAAACCATACGGTCTTGAAAAACAATGCGCCTGGAAGATATCAGCAGCGTTACACTCCCAGAACACCTTGCGTCTTTCCTCGACAACATCTTCCGGTAGATTCCAGCGGGTACCATCCCGGTGCATACCCATCTAAGAACATACTCATCAGTGCCTTGCCTCCACCTCAGGAGCCTTACGGCCTGTGCTCACTGCCTGAATCAATCGCATGACAAGACCCCACAACGGCCAAGCATTGTCACCGCGCCCACCTTTATCCAGCTCCCTGTTCAACTGTCAGCGATGCGAGTGGAGATCTCTGGACAGTCAACGCACAGATGCAAATGCGCCATCAGATGCTGCAGATGATTAGCGACTAAAAGGAGTGACACTATTAGAACTCACCAGAGTTTGGAGTCCGGCAACCATGTTGTTCGACAGGAAGCGCCCTTTGACCAGGGCCCTTTCCGAGAGATGCAGCCATTCTTCGGCAGATGGGTCGTAGTTGGCCATCTCAATATTATACATTGTGCCTTGAGCCATGATGATGAAAACGAGAGCAATTTCTTGCGGATTGACTGGTGGAGACAAGGACTCCCCATTCGAAAGCTTGTAGACGCGATCAAATGTTTTCTGGAACGCGACCTTGGGAGCAACATCATGACTAGATTTCATGTCAGAACGTCCCTTACATTGTCCACAACACTCACTGCCAAGCACAATAGCGATAGTATGACTCGACCAACGTCTCCGCCTCCTCTTTTGAAGGAAGGCGTGAAAGGAGATCGCGCGTACTGATATGGGCCGCTGAAGCATTGAAAGGAAAGGCAATGGGAGAAGTATCCACGATCGAGCGAGCAGCCTGAGACGGGACCGAAGCCTGGAGGACTTTTGGGGATGCAGCTCGAGTACCCGGTGGACTGTCTGAGATGTCTTGCGTTTCCGACTATAATCCCCTCGATTAGCGCCATCAGCACCACTCAAGCAGATGACATACTTCTTTCAACCATTCACTACCTGCTGTCGGGCCTAGATACTTGGATCGTCCTCCTTTACTCAACATTAGTGTGCCATAGGAACCACTCTGTTCGCCAGCGCCAATGGGCTGAGACGCGGGATTGTTCGAGGCGCTAGCTGTGCTTGGATCGTCGGGCTGGGGGGCGATCCTGTCTGAAGGTACCAAGGGGGACTTGTGTACCGTTTCAGGCTGTAGCGCACGGGCCAGAAGGGCGAGTTGTTCGAAGTCCCGGCTGCCGGAGTGCTGCTGCATAGCGGCGCGACCAGAATCGTCCGTGAACCCCTGCGCTGCGACTGTTTCATGAGCATAGTGGTGATGCTGTAATACATCATGCTGTTGTTGCGGTTGTCCCAGGTGCATGGATTGATGGTCAATGTCCACGGCATCGCGCGAAAGGTGAGCATTTTCACTAGAGTATCGCGGCTGTTGAGCTTGTCCGTCATCTTGCTGCTGTCTAGACTGCACATCGAATTCTCCACTGTGGTGCTAATTTAGCTTTCTGCATGTCCATACATGATGGCAAACAAACCGCGACGGTGTCTTGCTGCCTGCAGCCGGACTACAAAATTCAACCCGGCGTCGCCGTACACAGTTTGAGCATGGCACTGCAACATTTCTTCAGTCCGTGGACGATCTCTATACTCGGCAATAACTAACCCTGCCGATCGCATTTCATCTTCAGCCGACGACATTCTGGATATTGGGCATTAATTTCCTAAAGCCGTGCAGCTCGAATGCCACCAGGAAGCACTGACCTGCACAGCTGTGAGATGGCCGTTGTCTTCGTTGCTTCTTGGTTGGCCGAGGCCCTTCGCCGGTGTCACCATTCCTACCCGATCGGTCCGGTCCTGGCTCGCTGGTGACCTTGCGATGCGAATCTCCTTGCATAACGAAAATGGCGAGTAAAGGCTTGAGCAAGTTTGCATCGGGGCAGGAATTACCATCGGCGGAATGTGATTTCGCCCGGTCATGTGCGCTGCACTTACGTGCCTTAGTCATGCCGGTCTAATTATCCCCGATCCATCTTATCGCCGATCTACAAAGCATCGGGTGTAACGAGACGTACTGTGCCTATTAAAAGAAAGGCTGGAGTAACCGCTGGAGCATGAAGAGAGAGGAAAGTATTTGAGACACTTCAATTGTATCAGCAGAAATGGCTATAGGCATCCATGCGCCTGTCGTTGACAGCCAGGTCAATATGGCAGACTTCAAAGCCCAGGTCATGGTTAGCGAGCTGGAGACTACTAGTAAGCCCAAGCCGCCTGTCGACGACGACTTCATGTACGACTTCAAGTACAACCACGCTCTTCCCACATCCGATGTACTTGGAATAGACGTGCCTGGCGACTGCAATGCCCAAAAGGAGGCCGAGGCCATAGTGGCGTCCCTCTCGGAGATCATGGGGGCCGGGGATGCTCAAGCGTTCACTGATATGTTCCTCCCGTATGGTGGGTTTCCTTGTTTTTCTTCGCAAGGGCTCGGTTTGACATGGTTTCCTATGCAGGTGTTTGGCGCGACAAGTTGTCCTTCACTTGGGACTACCGCACTTTCAACTTCCACCCGGCAATCCTGAAGGCAGCCAAAAGCCTTTTACCTAAAACCAAGGCTACCAACTTCAAGTTTCTCACGCCCAATCCCACGGTGGCTCGTCCATACCCTGACTTCTCTCAACTACAATTCGTCGTGTCCTTTGAAACAGAACTCGTTATTGCTTCTGCCGTGATCAACTCGGTCCTCACTAAAGAGGGCTGGAAGATCTATACTATGCACACAGTCGCCGAGAAGCTTAAGCAATTCCCCGAATTACCGCCTAACGACGGGCACATGACGGGGCTTGTGAGCTGGGAGAGGCAAAGAGCGGCGGAAGTCGACGCTGCTGACCCTGAGATTCTAATTATTGGTGGTGGCCAGAAGTAAGTCGGTGGTGTCTTGGTCTCTTCTTCAGTGCTGACTTTAAACAGCGGTCTCGCGCTAGCCGCCCGATGCAAGGCGCTTGGCATGAATAGCCTTATAATTGAGCGGAGCGAAGAGGTTGGTGATGTCTGGAAAAAGCGTTATGAATATCTTTCGCTTCACTTCCCCCACTGGGCCGATGACCTTCCTTATTTTCCCTACCCCAAGCGTTGGCCAACGTACACCCCTGCGCAGAAGCAAGGAATGTACATGCAATGGTACGCCTCCGCTCTTGAGCTGAATATCTGGACTAAATCGGTAGTTCTTAAGGCGGAGCATGACCAGAGCAACTGGACCGTGGATATCAAAAAGGAGGGTAAAGAAGTCCGAACGCTGCACCCCAAGCAGGTCGTTATGGCCACCTCCCTTTGTGGTGTGCCTATGACCCCCTCTATTCCCGGTATGGGCGAGTTTAAGGGAGGTATTATCCGCCACTCGACCGCGCACGACAGCTCTCGTGACTTTGTGGGTAAGAAGGTGTGCGTGGTCGGCACCTCATCGTCCGGTTTTGACACTGCTTTCGACTGTTCGCGCCGCGGTATCGACGTTACACTCCTCCAACGTTCACCGACTTATATTATGTCTCTTACCCACTCCGTTCCTCGCATGATTGCCAACTATGGTCCCGATGCCGACGGCAACCGCCCTAGCCACGAGGAGCAGGACCGGCTCTTCTTTGCTACCCCTGTTGGCCCTGGGGAAGAGCTTGCCAGGCGTAACGCTAAGGTTCTTGAGGATCTCGACCGCCCTCTTCTTGACGCGCTCAATGCTCGCGGTCTCCGGACGTGGCGTGGCCAGCGTGGTACGGGTGGAGCAACTCTAGGCCAGACCCGTAATGGTGGCTTCTATTTCGATGCCGGTGCCTGTGAGCATATCATCAATGGGAAGATTAAAGTTGAGTCAGGGCATATCGAGCGTTTTACGGAAGATAAAGTTATCCTTAATGGCGGCCGTGAGCGCGAGTTTGATCTGATTATTTTCGCTACTGGCTTCTCCGATACCCTTCACTCTGTCCGTGCTACGCTTGGGGACAAAATCGCCAACCAATGCGGTCCTATCTGGGGTATCGATGAGGAAGGCGAGTTTAAAACTGCTTACCGTGAAACCGGGGTGCCAAACCTCTGGATCATGGTCGGTTACCTTCCATACACCCGCTTCCATTCCAAGCTGCTTGCTATGCGGATGAAGGCCCTGAATGAGGGAATTTCCCCTCCTCCTTACAAGGAATAAGAGGTGTAGATAGCATATCTCTGGTAATGTCCGTCGTCATAGAAATTACTCAACCCACTTTCCACGTTCTCAAGTTTCACATTGCTCAAAGTTCTTTGAATCAATTTACCTCTATTTAAAATCTTCCACAGAGTGGAAGCCTAACCCTGTCAGCTGGTAATTTACCATTTACCTATACTCTGGCCTGATTTTATATGCGTTCTCCTTAGCGGAATTTAACGTGCCTTACAAAGTTGCGTGTATGCATCGCATGCCGACCATATGCTCATAGGCCGCGATCACCGCGATGATATGGTCACTGCACTAAATCCCTTTGGATTATATCAATGGCGAGAAACAAAAAAAAAAAAAAAACTAAAGGTCAATATTGGGGGGAATCTTATGGATATGGAAGATCTGCTCGACTACTCCATTGTGAAAGGATGCAATTTTGAACAGGAAGGACATTTCTTTTGTGCATAGATTAACAACGCCAAGAAGCTGTGCGGAAGAAAATAAAAATAGGTACAGAAGGTTCTGAATTGGCAACAAGGTCTATGGATTCCATCTAGCTCTGCGACTCGACGGGGCCGTACCAGTCAGCGAAGCCTAGATCGAAGCCCCACAGAGGCGTGTTCAACCGTTTCGCTTTGCCTTTGGCAGCCAGATTATCAAGTACGGACAAATCCTCCTTGGAGAGGGAAATGACCTCCTTATTGCTGAGTATACGTTTCTCTGAGACGGATTTGGGAAGAACAACGACGCCCTTGTTGACATGGTAGCTGATAAGGATTGTCGCGGCCGATACGCCGTTCTTCTCTGCAATTCGTCGGATGTCTGAATCCGACATAATTGGAGCACCTAGCAGGATGAGCACGTATAGCCCTAGGATAATATAGCTCAGTTAGACTCACCGGTAGAGCCGAGAGGGGAATATGCCTCCATTAGAATGCCGAGCTTGTCGCAGTACTGTCGGAGTTCGTGCTGCGGAAGGAAGGGGTGAAGTTCAACCTGGTTCACGGCAGGCACGACCGTCCACTTCTTGCGAAGCTCCTCCAAGTATGGGATGGACCAGTTGGCCAGGCCAATCGCCTTGGCCTTTCCTGACTTGTAAACTTCTTCCATCTGACGCCAAGTCTCACTCTGATCCCACGTCCGGTCGACCGCGCGGGTACCGTCCGGATTGACTGGAAGAAGAGAGCTCGTTTCATTCTGCATATAAATAAGCTCCATTGGACTCGAACGAGAGGCTACGGGACTCTTACCGGAACTAACCGAACAGGCCAGTGAATAAGCTGGTTGTATCAATTAGTCCGCACTATTGTGGTGTTTGTTTCAGTATGGGACTTGGGACTTACATAGAGGTCAAGATAGTTGGTGCCCAGGGCATCAAGGGTCTTTTGAAGACCCTCCTTGACGTTGGGCTGGTGAGTGTTCCAAAGTTTACTAGTGATGAAGATCTCTTCACGAGGCACGCCGCTATCCCTGATGCCCTGGCCGACTTCGTTCTCGTTGCCTAAGGATGTCACTATCCTAATTCGTTGGACCAATCGTTCCTCATGCGTATTATCTCACCATAGATCCTGTGTCTTTGTTAGCGGGATCTAGAACAAGAAGTCGAATCGCAAGGCTCACAATGCCGCATCAATGTGACGATATCCGTTCTTAATGGCGAAAGCCACTGCTTTTGACACCTCTCCTGGTTCGGACTTCCATGTTCCTGTGCACTATATCAGTCAAGCCCTGATCCCTCTGAGAACATTATCACTCACCGAGGCCGACGGCGGGAATCAGGGCGCCCGTGTTGAGCTTGAAATGCGTGGGAGGAGCCATTGTGGTATGGAATGCTGGTAGCTTTTGATTCGATCTCCCCTTTTGCAAGATAACTATGGAGATGTAACAATGCAGATGTAGGTAAGGGCCTTTTTTTAGGCCTACCGCTCATCGGAGATACGTAAAGCGATGCGGAGCGTCTGTTATGTGGTCCCTACGGAAACAAGTTATTGTTTGAAAAACCGTAGTGTACAAAGTATAACATCGGTGCCCATTTTCAGGGAGATCGGGCTGAAAGCTGGGGCGGAGATAGTCTGTCGGACTTATTGTGGCGGGTAGACAGACAGTTATCCCCGGTTTCCCAGTTAGGCCCCTGCCACAAGGTCCGATACGAGCGTTTCGGTATGGAAACCAAGCGGCCTATTTCATCAGCGTGAACAGTTGTTGAACTACTACTACGTTACTGTTATTTACGCCGCCCAATACAACAGTTGTAGTAGACATTGTGAGGAAGATGCGCATCATCCCGCTCACGCTTAACGCCGAGTGGAAATACTCCTACTTCTCAACAGATCTGAGCCATTACCTTTCTTGTACGGTGTGGAAACGCCACAGTATCCTAATACCTGGGGAGTGGGCTGGAAGTGCAATTCCTAGAAGGAGATGTCATCTCAAACTATAATTCTCTCCAGAATTATATGTGCGGATACAGTCGCAAAACTAACTTCGAAATGAGACATCCGGTCTATAGAAACATAACCAAACTGCGGCCTAGATAAGAAGTCTACTACCTACTTACATTATGAACACACAAGTCACAAATGGACATGACGAAAGTTAATTAACGACTTGTACGCCACTCTGGCATAGTAAAATCCTCATAGATGATTGGTAAAATCAGATGCACCTCTCGTTTCTGTATAGACTATGTTACTTCTATAGCCATATGGCGTGTTTTATTCCACTTTCTAAGCCCTTTTTCAAGCTGGCCACTAGGGTCCACACGTCGCCTTTAACGCCACTAATTTCGTAGACCTCGACGCCACCACCTTCTTGTCCAACCACAACGACATACTTGCCGTCGTTGCTGAGCCGCATGCCGCGGATAACATCGACATTTGTTCGCACGTGCTTCATGGCCTCGACCTTTCTGCCATCATCTGAGAGTAGAATGATGGCCACATCATCTCCTGGTGGTATATCCTTAGGAACATTTCTGAGTTGAGGTTCGCGCTGCGAGATGTGCCTTTCCCACCTATTGCTGACATAGAGGACATTGGGAATGGAGGGGTGAAGACAAAGCTCAGCAGAGTCCATCATGGATTGGTGATCTGGATGAACAGTCGGAGGGATTATGTTCGGTGCAAAATTATCGATCGGAGGAACGGCCTCTGCGGGCCCATCTGACAAGTCAAATGCGAGGACAGTGTGCGATAGCTCCCCAATGACATATATGACGGTCTCTGTATCTGTTCAGTTGATTTAGACACCAGCGTGGAGCTGTAGACACATACCATCCGGAGTCAACACGGCATGTCGAGGGCCTGTTCCGGGAGGACACTGTAGCCAGCCGCATATATCAAGCTCCATCCCATCGCGATGTAGGATCCACACCCGGTCCGATCCCAGGTCTGGGGCATATAGTAAACCTCGTCTGTCTTCGAGTATCTGGTGTATGTGGCATTGTCGCTGTCGGCTTTTGTTCGGACCTTGCCCAACGGACTCGTACGGGAATTTCGGCAGTATTTCTGTTCGGCGGACGTCTTTGAGCAAAAGTGTTTTGGTGCCAACGTGGGAAATGGGATAAATGGCGACCGAACCGCCCAGGTACTGCCTATTATTAGCTCAGGCAGCGAAGCAAGGTTCGCATAGACTAACAGTGGCAAGCGCAAGTGCAGAGCCATCGCGTAGGGTGGTAACTATCCAAGAGATATTAATAATGAAATACAGAAAGCAGTAGCGCAACATCTCACAGTGACCAGGTGCTCCCATGGTTGGCTGCTGACTGGTAATTTTGCAGGTCTTTTGTGCATGATCTATTTCGAAAATGTACAGAAGACCAGACTCGTTACCCTCAGATAGCCCAACCAGACGATCAATGCTCCCTTGCGAAGATGAGAGTTCAACCCAGGAAGCATTAAAAGGGGCCGCATAATTGGCCAGAATGCTCAATTCCTTTCTGTCGAGGTCGAGAGCGAGCGTGGTGAAGTCGGCTCGTTCACCAGATATCAGAAGTTTGCGCATGGCATGCTAAGCAGACTCAGGAGACCGTCCCGAAAAAAAATTGCAATAACGTTTAACGTACAGATCCATTCATTCTCATAAGGTCAGCCTGATAGAACGAAGCAACCCTCAAACGTATGCAGCCTGAATCAGCGCTCTATGCTTATAATCTGGAAAAGCTCTTGCTCGCAGTTGTTATGGGAAAGGATTGTATGAGAATCTGTCTATACTGAGGCTCTTATGTCCGACGTCCGTCGGCTGGGACCCGATCGGTGGTCGGACACCGCCAAATGTCCGATCGGCATCCCCTTTCCCAACTACCCCCTGATAAAACACTCTATTCCTTCCAATCGATTCCTGATTTCGTTCACGATGTAAACATTCAAAATCTCGTTGATATCTATAGTCTGCTTGAATTTCTTACTTCTCTTTTGCCTAGCAGGTTGGGGGAAGGACCGTGTTGGACAAATATACCCTGCGGACTATAATCCACACCTTGCCTTCCCAAATCGTTATGTCCGATCACTACCACGTGTCTCGACCGGCAAGCTCGCACGGCCGTCTCCACAGCACAGAAGATGCGGGGACCCCACAAATTGCTCAATGTGGTGGACATCGGCCAAGGCCAGTTACCAGACGGTTTTTTTACGGTCTTCAAGCGTGATAGTTCTTACAAAAAGCCCGCCTTAAAGGAAGCGTTATACGAAGTTTGTCATATACTCCGTTTCGGTAGAAGGTAAACAGTTCTAGGTGGCAGAGCGCAAAACAGATTCTGCAGGTATCATGATGACGCTAGCCCCGATACAAAATATTGTGTGATTCATTGCATGCTAAGGGGCTAGGAGTAGATTGTTCTACAGAAGGCTCACCGTGATGGTCATTCATGTGTCCGTTAAAGTCCGTCAACTTGATCGGACTGTAGCATGTTCTCAGAAGACACATCCCGACGCCCCAACTTACGCTCTTCCTGACGGACAGAAAGGGCCGATAGAAACTTCGCCTACCAAATTCCTTACGTCCGATAGATTAGTCTGTTGCCAATGGACGATCGACAGGTCTAAACCAAGATTTTTAGTGACAAGCCGGGAGTAGTGATCACGCCCTCAGGTCGTCGTGACTGTCACGGCATAGTAAAATACCCCATGGCCGCAGCAGAGCTACGGGCCGGGGTAACTTGAATGAAGTGTCCTCTGTTGGTCCGCTCCACTAGGTGTACCCCAGGGCCGGGTTATTTAACAATCTGGTCCGGCCTCTTCATTCTCCACAAATAACTATCTTTCTCATGGATACCAATTCACGAAACGCAATGCAGCGACAATTCAAAGGGGATGACCCCATGGCGGAACACCATGAAGGAGGCTCCATTGACATCCCCGATATGATTCCCGTATACGGGCCCGACGGCGTCAGAGGGCTCGTCAGCTCTGGTTACGTCCTCGGAGCCGCCTGCCTTGCGTCGCTGGGGGGATTTAGTTTTGGATATGATCAAGGCGTCATATCAATTATCAATGTCATGCCTCAATTCCATGGGGCTATCCCGCAAGCGGGGACCGACTTTGGTAAAGGGTTCATGACGGGCATGTTGCTCCTTGGCGCGTTCATTGGCTGTATCTTCATGCCTTACCTTGCAGATAAGATTTCCAGAAAGTGGGCCCTGACCGTGGTCGTCGTCATTTTCGATATAGGTGCCATCATCCAGACCGCTGCTCAAAACTACGGCATGTTGGTCGTTGGGAGGACCATTGGTGGTATTGGCGTCGGAACGCTGGCGATGGTGTGTATTGGTATCCTGGATTGCAATACACCCAACAGAGACTGCTTGCTGATAGGCATGACTATTCAAGGGCGCTCCGCTATATATTTCTGAAATTTCACCACCAAACCTGCGAGGAACCCTTTTGGTGCTGGAATCCATTTCTTTGGTTTCAGGTGCTGTCGTTGCATATTGGATAACATTTGGAACAAGATTGATTGACAGCGGGGTATCGTTTCGTCTCCCCTTTGGCCTGCAGATGGTTAGCGCAACTCTCCTCGGACTCTTCATCCATTTATTCCCCCATTCACCACGTTGGTTAGCTCTTGTTGACCGCCATGATGACTGCCTCAAGAGTCTGAGCAAGCTGCGTGGTCTACCACAGTCAGATGCAAAAATCCAGGCCGAGTTCAGAGGAATCATCACGGAGGTTAGATTTCAACAACTCATTGAGCAACGACAACACCCTGGAATGACAGGTATAAAACGGGAGGCTATGATTTGGATGAAACTCTTCAGCCGACGGATGTGGAAAAGAACAGCTGTCGGTGTTGGCGTGACATTTTTTCAACAATTTGTCGGAATCAACGCATTCATATACTACGCCCCCACTCTCTTCGAATCGATCGGCCAAAAGGGAGAAATGTCGCTGATTTTGTCCGGTGTCTTCAATTGTCTTCACCTGATCACGGTTATTGTCTGCTTCCTGATCATCGATAAAGTAGGTCGGCGCCCCTTGGCCATCTTGGGTGGCTTTGGAATGGGAGCATGCTACATCGTTGTCGCTGTTTTGTCCGCTCTATATGGGCCGGACTGGGCAAACACCTCGGCAGGTTGGGCCTGCGTGGCAATGGCTTTCCTTTTCATTCTGATCTTTGGAAACACCTACTCGCCCCTCGGTTGGGCTTTGCCATCCGAAGTATTCCCCAACGCGATTCGTTCAAAGGGTGTTGGACTGTCAACTTGTGTCAACTGGCTGTCCAATTTCATTATAGGAGTTGTGACTCCCCCGATGATTGCTAAGATTGGCTACGGCACGTACATTTTCTTTGCAATCTGGTGCATTCTTGCGGGTATATGGGCCTTTTTCTTGGTGCCCGAGACGAGCGGAAAGACCCTGGAGCAGATCGACGAGGAATTTGGTGATTTTAGCAGCCAACAGGAGAGAGAGATTATGGCAGAAGCTGCTTCTGCAGCAGCCTTCTGTGACAGAAAGCCAGTTGTGTGATTGTATATAAGAACAGTCTATGGACACTATGAACATGCTTGGAATTTACTCCACGTGGAGTGGAGAAAACGCCTTACTGCCCTTGTCCATTGAGTCCTAGCTTGGTGGGTTGACTGTTATGCTGGGTAATTGTTTCAGCTAGCACATACGACCATAGGGTGTCGAGAGCAGGGCTTCCCGTGTTCTCAGCCGTTACTTAAGCCAGCATTATGAACACAGTTAGTCAAACGATACCTAAGCTCTTGAGTGCTTGCTGCTTTATGGGTGATGGACGCTAAACCATAGGGTAAGTGTAGGTGAGCTGGGTAATACTATTCATAACTAGGGTGAGTGGGGTGAGCGAGTAGGTAAGGGTAAGTAAGTAGGCTATCAGGTAGGCACATGGATTCAACGTCTAACCATTGGCACCACTATGTTATTTATTCGTCTATCCATTCATTGATTGAATTATCATTTCATTGGTTATTTAATCACTATCCATCTGAGGCATATCACCATTTATTCAACCTCTTTCTACTATGAGTCATTATACACCTACTTACTACCATCCAATGAACCTAGGCTCATATAATATTCAACATAAACGAGCAGCTAGTTTCTTTTAGCCCTTAACCTCTGCTAGGAAGATCGCAACACTACGTAACTATGTACTGACATCCGTAGGTTGTCGTGGTCTACTCACGTAACTGACAAGCTTGATCAATATATTCAATTTATTGAAAGTAAGAGAGTAGCAGAGAGTAGGGGAAGAGCTTGTGGATTTCGCAATGCATATCCAGAATGGGTAACGCTTCCTTCTAGCTCTAAAGTAGAACTATGTCAGCCCGCCTGGAAGTCAAAATCGCAACACCACAAACTGGTCAGCAATCGCTTTTGTTTGCTTTTTCAGGTTACAAAACGTATTGGGCTGCCTTCTCTCAGAAACACACCGAGTCATAACAGCCAGCTATTAACTTAACTGGCATCCAGCCCTCCACAGGAGATGCAAACAACTAATATTCCCGACCCACCATGCCACACTTCGTAAAAGACTTAAAACTGGGCGATCAACCAGAATATAAATGACCCCGTAACTGATACGGGCGAGGGTGTAGGTGATACCCGCAGCATTTATAGTTTGTGGGGGCACACCGGCATACGAAGCCATTGTCACAGCTGCCACCAGCAGTGCGAAGTTCTCGACAGCATTAGCCTGGGCAGCTTCGTTTCGACGTATCATGTTCAGCTGTTTCTGTGTTATTTTCCCCTCGCGAACAGCTGCGTCCCCGTATTTGTTTAAGTCCTCTCGCGGCGACACATTGTGGTCGATACCGTGATATTGTTTCAGGTGACGAGGAGCGAGAATCGCGTAGGCTAAGACAAAATTAAATATCAAACAAGCAGGGCCATAGTTGGGAATCGTTTCTGAGAAGCCGGATTGAGTGAGTCCGAGAGCGGTATAAAGGGAAGGCATCGCGATTATGAAACTGCGTAAATTTAAGAGCTGCAGGGGATAGAGATAACAAATGAAGGCGCTTGAGGTCAGATGAAGACTATTTATGTCTTGCCACCCTGTTCGGAAAATAACATGTCAGATTTTGGCGCCGGCGCCAATCTAATTCAGGCCAAATATGTGATTGCTGACAGCGCTAAATGATCAGAAGGAGGTCGATGGATATATGCTATGCAGTATCGGGTAATACCAGCCGTACCCAGAATGGCCCCCGGCCATTAAAATCGTAATAAAGATATTTCGTTGTCTCGGAGCGCTCCGGCGGGTCCTCCACGAGGTCGGGATGGTACTCTGCGAAGGGGTGCATGTATAGGCATCTAATTCTAGGCCAATTATGTTCGCAAGTGGCATCTAGCGCTAGACGGTGTACGTACGTGAGAATTTACGAAGTCTGGAGTTCGGGAATAGCTACTGAACCCATTTAGAAACATGCTTGAGTCTACATTATCTCATCACCGTGATTGGTTGATCTTACACTACGTCCCACTTTCCGGTAGACAGCACTCACTGGAGGGCACTAGATCCGCCCACAGGGGAGCATATCAGCGACCACTACTCCTGGGCTAGCTACCAGGTAGGCCACAACAAATGTCATCGCACCTTACTGCTTGTAAATCTCTGGGCCTAGCCCTGCCTTCAGGATTTTATACGACCTTATACCCGAGTACTTTACTATTCTAGGGACTGAGTGCATTTCTTCTCATCTCTTCATTCACAGGGTAGGACCAAGCTTCTATGCTTACGTGGGTGGCGCAGGGTGATGACTCGGCAGAGTAGCTGACCTGATTATGTATGTTAGAAAGGATTCCTTCCAGCACCGGCTACCCACGTCGGACATTCGAGCCAGCCGCCCCACTCAACACCTTAGATCTGTAAAACGATAGTGGTAACGGCTTATAGATCATTGGAACAGCTATATTTTGATCAACCCCGAAAGTACCTCCATCCAGAATAACCAGCAACTCCAAGCGTCGAGACAGTAAATGCGCCTAGCTTGATCATGGCAGCCCTTGTCCAAGGCGCCAAAACATTGATGCGTAGCTCTTCAAACATCTTTGGGTTGTTGGGAGGAGGATATTCTTCCTTAGGGATTGGGACACCTAAAAACGGACATATTTGCTCCCAACCTAGACCATTTTCCAACTTGACTATGAGGGTCCTGTCTTCTGGGAGGACTTGCTTCACTGCTTGGATACTTAATCTTGAATGTCAGTGTCATAAACCATCCGGAAATAAAAGACGTTTCAACAAAGGGTGGCAACACTTACTACTCGACGTAGTTTCTGCGGAGATTAGCTTCGTTACTGGTGTCACCCTTGTTGGTGGTATCAGACAGGACCCAGTATACCAACTGGTTTAGACGGAAAAAGGCTCGGAGATCCTTGTGAAAATATTTTAGAATACTGGTTGGTAAATTAGAGGCAATCTTGACATTATCCCCCGCAGTATTGTTGACTGATTTCACCCATGCGTCCGGGTCGCGTTCGGTAAGGATAAACTTAATGTCAGGATCTGTGGCGTATTCTTCGAAGACTCTCGTTCCGAGGTAAGAGGGAACCTCTATCAGACACTTATAGTATTCTTATTATTAACCGTGTCATGTAAATCGGACATTGGGGACAACCATAGTAGAACTCACATCATAATTGGCTAACCACTTATCAATGTCTTCTCGATTGTAGCGTTTGATACCCGAGAAGGGATTATTATTCGCGACAACCGCCTCTGACATTATTCTCATGTGGGAGGCACCATGATTCATAACCATTTCTGCGAAGTGGTAAGGGTGGTAGCCTAAGGTCTTAACGGCGCAATAGAGACTTAGGGTCCCTGTTCTGTGCACAATACGGAAGTGAGAATGGATTAAACACCAAGGAGACTGGTTGCGTACTACTCACCTGCTACAACTGGCAATGATAAGCCATTTCTTCTTCCTATCGCTTGGTTCGGGCAGTTTGTCGATTTCGCGCGACATTATGGAAGGGGATGTGAATTACCGTTCACAGCTTACGGCCGAAAATCCTCGAAAGTAATCCTTTAAGAGGAGGACAGACTAGTACTTATAATCTAGCGACCAAAGTTGCAAAGTGGGCGCTGTCATAAGGTTGAGTTGGAATTGGGGGCCTTAACTGTAGGCTGGCTAGTCTCATTGGAGGCTGGTGGAGACTGGGGGGCTCTAGGCCATGGAAAGAAGTTGCGCTAAGCCTTCTCAACCTTGTTAGACGCTCTGATATACAAAATCCTGTAAACCATACTAATATCTGACGTGTGGAGCCTTAGGACAAGTCCTTTCCAGGCTGCTTGTCTCCAGTCAACGCAACAACAGGCTATTCTTTTCATTTGATATCCCTATTCCTCCTTCCTTCGGAATTTTCCCCGTCTTCGTCTGCTGCCATTTTCCCTCCCATTACTATTTCCCTCGTCCTAATTGACCCCCATCTCAATCCCACCCTTCCCACAGATAGTAGTACTTTCTTTTACTTTCGCAGCTCTCTATTCACCACTCTTACCCAGTTTTTACTGCCCATCATTATGCTTTTTGAATCCCTGGGCTTGCTCGCCCTCGCCTACCTGGTATGGAGCATGGTGACGATGGAAATCAACTACCGTCGTGCTTCAACCATGGGGATTCCCTTAGTGCGTCTTTACATCGACCCTCTGAATGTTCTCTGGATGGTCCTCGAACCCATTGTCTGGCCCTGGCTTGACAGGCTTCCAATAAATTGGCGTAAGTATAGTTTCGGTCGCTACTCTCGCCGAGGATGGTACTTCGCCGATCGCGGCGAGTCTCATCAACGCTTCGGGCCCATGTGGGCAATCGTCTCCCCTCGCGATATTTATATCAACGTCGCAGATCCGGAGGCAATTCATGATATCTTCCAACGACGCACTGACTTCATCCGGCCTAGTAAAATGTACAGTATGTCCGAATCATCCTAGTATGGATTGTGATACTCTACCCCGACTTATTAACCCAAGTTCTTGGTTAAGAGGCACTCGAAGTCTACGGACCGTGTATTTCGACAGCTAGCTGGAATGACTGGCCGCGGCACCGAAAGGCCCTGGCCACGCCGTTTAACGAAAGCGTTATGTCCTTCGTTTGGGATGAGAGTGTGGAGCAAACCCGCCAGATGCTAGAGGTCTGGGGCTCTTCTGTGGATGGCCGTATTCCCAGTGTTGCAAAGGATCCGCGCACCCTCTCTTTGAACGTCCTTGCCGCCACGGGATTCCGCAAGTCATTCACCTTCCGCAGTGCCAAAGATCGCGAAGTCAAGCATGAATCGTCTGCCACTTGCGAGAATGAATCAGTTGGTTACCGCGACGCACTCCAGACGGTATTGGATAACTGTATCCTCCTTATGGTCATGCCTCGCAAATTGTTCACTCTGCCTTTTGCCCCTCAGTCATGGCATTATCTTGCCAAAGCAGCCACCGGTTTCAAGCAATATATGGTCCACATGCTGGATGAAGAGATTAAAGCATTGAACACGGGAAATTCTGGAAGCGGAGGCCTGATGACTTCATTTGTTCGCGCCATGGACCTGAAGCAAAAAGAGGACGGGGAGCATAAAACGAGGACAAATGGATCACCACCCAAAGGACTCACAGTTGATGAAATTTTTGGAAATATTTTCGTCATTAATTTTGCGGGCCATGATACAACCGCTAATACATTGAGCTTTGGCTTACTATTGCTTGCAGCGTATCCAGAAATCCAAGACTGGGTCGCTGAGGAGCTGCAAAACCTTCGTGAAAATAATAAGGGTCACTATGGTGAATTGTTCCCACGGCTGATTCGTTGTCGCTCTGTCTTGGTACCCTTTTCCTTTCCCCTCTTCCCCCCTTCCTGATTTTCGCTGACCATGTATGCTCGTGCTATAGCTCGAAACCCTTCGCCTCTACCCCCCAATCCTCTCATTACCCAAATGGACCAACGATGAGCCACAATCGCTTAAGGTAGGTAATAGAACAATCATGGTTCCTTCTCGCGTTGGAGTTCACCCCAGCCTTCTCAACATGCACATTCACCCCCAGTATTGGGACGACCCGATGACCTGGAAGCCGTCACGCTGGATAACCAAATCAGCTGCATCGGGTAAGACCTTGGAGCAGATCATCAACCCACCTCGGTGTACGTATTTCCCATGGTCCGATGGACCTCAAAACTGCCCTGGGAACAAGTTTTCGCAGGTTGAGTTTGTGGCAGTAATAGCGACTCTCCTACGGGGTCACCGTGTGGACGCAATTCCGAACCCTGGAGAAACCCCCAAGGAGACGCGTGCGAGGGTCTTAGCGACCACGAGGGACGTGGATATGCAATTGCTACTGCGGATGAAGGATGCAGATCAAGTACGTCTGGTGTGTCGCCGGGTGGTCTGAGGGTTCAAATATAGGGGAGTCTTCGGGATATAAAGACAATGTTGACGGGATAAAAACCTAAGGGGGTGGTTTGGTTAGTGGTGTTTTTTTTTTTTTTTTGGGCAGCACTAGAGGAGAAGTTGCGAATGTTTTGTAGAGACATTGCAAGTCAGGCTTTATATATACCGCAAGTGTCAAATCAGAAAGTACTTCCACAAAGCGTGTTAATCGAGAGTTCGATATGCAGCTCCTGTCGGCTATTTATATTGCGACGATGTCCTCACGCCGTGTATGACCAGGCGCTTGATTCGCTTCTACAGCACTAAAATTTGAGATAGGTTTTTTTTCTTTATATTATCATATCTTGCATAGTGCCTTTTAAGGCACCGAGTCATTCTCATAAGCCTCATGTTACAATCTCGGTTATATCCAAAGAAGGTCTGACGAAGGCTAATATGAAGATTCAGTACACGGTTCCCGTACCCTACGGTAGGCAAATTTAGGCGCCGGCACCCCAGAGAAGCGGCACCAGCTTCGATCTTCCAATCACGTCTTTAGACTAACTATACCCAAACAACCAGAAGGGGTCGTATTGACAGAGGATAGTAATCTCGGGGTTAGAATTGAGTTATGACGAGCATAGCCGAGTCGCAGGCTCTGGTGATTCCATCCGGATACGGTCTCCAAGAGTGCATCGGGATCAGCCGGCGGTTCATGCGGTCGAGCAGCCAGTTCCCGCAGATCCAGGACGAGCGGCAGGAGTGCAAGCAGGCCATCAAGCATGCCATCATATCAGCCAGATCGATGATTCCACCGACCCTATATAAAGCATTCGTCGGCCCTGGCCGGGATTAATATGGCACCCAAGTGACCCTGGTCGGGATTTGTATGCATCCTCGCTGACCCTGGCCGGCATTACTATGGATCTACGATCGCTCCCGTCTAACCTTGAGCCTAATCATTCTCTCAAACCGCCCCCAACTGCGACGGCGAACCTCCCTGATTATCCCGTCGAACACCACCAATTATTACTATCACCACTATCCAACCGCCATAATAATCTATCATCACCACCACCATCACTACTCCTCCTATTCCTACCATCACATACCCCCGTCATCATTCTCGTCGTCCAACAGTATTATTGTTTCTCTACTAACATTATTCTCTGATCTCGATTATTTATCAGTCTTTCATTAAGAAATCTCGTCCTTACCACTCAATACAGAAAATCATTCCTGCCCATTTAAGCGATGGGCGACAACCCCGACCTTCTATCGTCCCATCCCCCTGCTTCGAATTCACTAGAAAGAATCCTCCACCCGGTTAGCCGTAGAAATTTTGCATCATCGTTATCTAGGGCGTTCTTCAATTTCCAACTCTACTTAGCACGCAGTTATACGAATAATACGACACAAAACCGCTAGATCTACATCCAAGACGGCAGCCGGCGGAACACAAATTTAAGAGAAAGCTAGTCACCTTGTTGGAGGCTGGGGCGCCTACGGAGAGGCCAACCGACATGCGCATCCGTACTCTCGAGCCATCATACGGTGTCCGCAAGCCTAGCTAGTAGAGTTGTAGAAAAGTAGCGTGGAAAAGCAGCGTAGAAAAGCAACATCGAAAGTCAGCCGGACCGGCTTCCCTGGAAGTGAAGAAGGCACGTTGGACATCGTTTGGAGAAGACAAGGAGACCACGTCATAGCGTGACTAGCTAAATATACGAGAACCTGTCAGATTACTGAGCGACCCACTCCAATTAGCCGCATGCAGGTAGTTCTTATCGCCGAACAAGTTAAAAAGTACCTCAACTTCAAATTAGAATCATGCGAGCCTCTAGCCGAGACAGGGATGTGTACAATTAATATTAGTTGCAAAATCCACGGAGGGATTGCCAAGCAACCCCCTCATCTTCTCACTTTCTTTGTTTGCTGTCCCGCAAAGGGGGCCTAGGCCCAAGGCCGCGCCCCTCGTCGCCCAGAGCTTCTACCTAATAAAAGATAAGGTTAGCACTGCGTACTTGCTCGCGCCCCACCAAGAAACAAACATACCAACAATGTCTCCGCCCTCCCTCCCCTTCACACTCCCCTCTTCCCTGAGCGGAAGAACCTACCTAGTCACGGGCGCCAACACCGGAATTGGCCTATCCACCGCACAAGCACTTTCCACCCGCGGCGCCCGCGTGTACATCGGCTCGCGCTCACTGGAAAAAGCGAACACCGCAATCGAGACAATCCGCGCCGAAACCCCTGATGCCGATCTGCACATTCTGCAAATGGACCTCCTCGACCTGTCGTCCGTCGTGAAGGCAGCAAAGGAATTCAAATCAAAAGAAACCAAATTACACGGCGTGGTGAATAACGCGGGAATCATGGCGACGCCGTTTGCAAAAAGTCCAACCGATGGGTTCGAGGAGCAGTGGCAGACGAACTATGTCTCGCAATGGTTGCTCACCTGGCATTTGCTCGACACGCTCGTGAGCACGGCGAGGGAGGAAGGGTCCGCGGGGAGTGTGCGGATCGTGAACGTCACGAGCAACGGGCATAAATTCGCGCCCAAGATGGGGATCGACTTTGATGATCTGAACCTGGAGAAGAGCGGGGGGATCTGGTCGCGGTATGGGCAGAGTAAGGTGGCTAATATCCTGCATGCGAAGCAGCTCCATAAACTGTACGGGGCGACTCAGAGCGAGAACCAGGAGGTGGCAGCGCCAGCGATCTGGACCGCGGCGGTGCATCCGGGGTTCATTGATACGAATCTCAATAAGCAGACTGCGCTGCCGGGGTGTCTTTACACGGTGCTGAAGACTCTGGGTGTGTACTCGCAGCCGAGCGAGGGGGCGTATAATTCGGTGTTTGCGGTTGCGTCGCCAGATTTCAGGGCGGGGGATAGTGGGCAGTATTTTGTGCCGGGGCAGAAGAGGGAGAAGCCGAGTACGCTTGCGCAGGATATGGTGCTGGCGGATAAACTGTGGGAGTGGACGAAGGGGGAACTGGGGAGAAGGAATTTGCTGAAGTGAGCACTGTGTTTTCTGTCTGAATTGTCAAATTGAGCAAGTAATATCTGGGTAATTGGTGTCTAATTTGTCGGAATCGAGAGCAGCCATCTAGCTACCAACCAAACAACCACATCCCAGAAGCCCGGGGCGGGGGGTTTGACGCTTAAGTGCTCTGCAAATTTATTTCTCTAGGATCGTAGGGCTCAGATTTTGGATGGTAGTTAATAATTTCCTTCCATTTCCTTCTTGCCAAATACCAGCGATTAGCTTTCACAAAAAAGGAATCAAAGGACAATAATAAGATTTTAACTGTGCAAACTCGAGGTGGAACTAAATGACTCACGTTGGTTCCGTATGTGCACTTTTTCACCCAGTTGAGGTTCTGACGCAAAGGGGTCGTCTGCGCAGGAGTTGGGCCATTAGATACCCCACCCTCAAATGCCTGGATAACGAGCAACGGGGGTAGTGAGCATCTTCTGGAAGGCCAGGGGAGCTTTGAGAAGCCATATTTCGAGCACTATCTGGTATTCTAGAAGAAATAAGCGAAAAATGGGCCAAGAAAGAGAACCGAGGGAGACCGGACTGACCAGATCGGATCAATCTACAGAGTAGCGGTGTGCAAGTATTCATAGTGGAAGATTCCCAGACCAATCAGGCCTAGGACTCTCCAGGAGAGGTTTGGTAGTAGGAGTGCAAGCGAGTTTCGCGGTGAAGCGCCAGAAGCGTAGCATTGGGAAACTGAAACGCTGGTGTTTTTCATGGTGAAATATAAAGCTAAAAAACACAAAAAGTACTTAAAAATACCATGATCATGGGAAATTAAGAGATTCCCTGTTGATACAGATGGCCAACCCGCATTGCGCTTAGAATTTGTACATGAACTTGGTCTGCCAGTGAAGTATTGCTCGATATTCTCTCCAATAGTCATCCTACCGAAGTCAGTCAATTACTGGAAGAGTCCCCACGCAGTGACACCTAGCAGCGCTGCTCCGCAGCCATATGATGCAGCTTTCCAGTCAGTCAGGCTGTGGCGGCTGTTCAGCGACCGTGGTGCAACGGAACATGGTGCACGTAGGGACATCGGGCAATATCAGGAGCTAGATCAGATAATCAGGCTACTTGTCTGCTCGGACCGAGCCAATTATTATTTTGCTGATGTTGTAGTGATGACGTACAAGTACACCATGACAGCTACACCTAGCCCAAATGATTCCGAATGGATACTTGCTCCTGGTCTTAACGTACAAAACACAAAACCGCCGCCTATTTTCATCATAAATAGAATCATTATTTACCGCTTTCGCTTTTTATGGCTACGCTTCTGATGGAGGTCAGGCGCGTACTCTTTGAAGAAGTCTGGCGGCTCTTGAGGGTGTCCTCCTGTGACATCATGGAAAGCAGTAGTGGAGATATAGTTCGTCTTACCCTCACGAACTAGGGAATAATATTCCAGCAGATACTGTATCTCAGACACGTCGCTTTCAGCCTCGCCGTGAAGGATCTTCTTGGCTTCCGCCCTACATGTTATTAGAGCCAAATGCATCTCTTCAAGAAAAGCAAAGGGGCACATACTCGGATATATCCTCAAACTTCAGATCTTCTCCCAAAGCTTTACTAGCAGCTGTTGCGAGCTCGTCACCAGTGGCGAGCATAGGCCCTGAACAGTGTGAATATGATGCTGTTTGATCAGTCGTGTCACTTACCCGTCAGAACCATAAGCTGCCCTCTGTGTTTGTCGCTGAATCCATGTTTTCCCTCCCCCGTCAAAACGTGAGCAACAACTTGGGCGACATCCTTTCTCCAATTAGCGTGAGCTCAATATATGGCCAGGAAATATCACTTACACCAAGAGCAATCGGCGCAAACTTATGGTTGCTGCCGACGGGAAGTGGAAGTGTGCCCTCTTCCTGCACCTGCTTAGAGTAGAGGAGGAGATTCTCCGCATAAAATCCTGGTCTAGAAGGGTCAGATTGTTTAACCTACATCCCCTGACTCAGGGTAAAGGAAGCCAAACATAGTAAGAGGCGACATACCGCACAACAACCGGAGAATGGCCCGTTGAAGTTGATGGATCCCCCTTCGAAGACATAAACATCGCTTCCAAGTCTATGAACTCACGCAGACGCGGTTGCTTATCCCGCTCTGCGAGATCACAGCCAGCGGAGCTAAGAAAGCAAACGTTCTGGATATCTGCTTTCTTTGCTGCTTCAATAAGCTCAACGGTGATATCAAATTTATCTTTATGAGGTGGTGGAATTAGACACATTGTATCCGCTTTTATGCTTCTCAAAGTCGAGACCATGTTTTTAAGTCGGCCAGGCTTGTGCGGAACAATTTTTGCGCCGAGCTTGGTGAGCTCTTTGCAAGAATCAGCATCAGGATGGAGCGACAGACCCGTGACGGAACCGATATTTTTGGTGAAATTGGGGTCTGTTAGGATCAGTTCGGCGATCAGAAAGCCGGTGTGGCCGTCCGCCGAGGTAATGCAAAGCTGACGAGACATCTCGGTTAAGGCCTTTGTTGCTCGTATGCTTCCGCACGTCAGGCACTGCAATGAGAGACTTTATATATTGGATATGGTAGCTGCATGTGGTCCTCAATAGCGTACTTCTTATTGTCATTGGGTGAAGTAATGCCTCCGTCACTGTGACGACGTCTGGCTATACGAGTTTGGTAGAATCACATCTTTAGACTAACTATACCCAAACAAATAGAATGGGTCGTATTGACAGTGAACGGTAAGCTCGGGGCTAGAATTGAGTTATGACGAGCATAGCCGAGTTGCAGATGCTGACGATTCCATCCGGATATGGTCTCCAAGAGCGCATCGGGATCCCGTCATCCGTACGTACTAGTCTCGAAATCTTCGACCTGGCGTTGAATGGTACGCGTGAACAGGTCATCGTGGATGGATAGACCGTAGATAGAGAGGCCATGGATAGAGTTGAGTTAGTTATGCGCTTCCGTCAAGTCACCTTTGTTAAAGGATGTGACCCAGCATCACATCTAATCTTACATGTTACATCTCATAAGATCAAAGCGTGAAATTGAAAGCGCGCTGCTTTGCGGGCTTTGGGATTCTTACAATATATGCAGCTGGTACCCTCACATTCTTTTAACCACCGTATATGCTCCCAGACCGGGATCGTCTCGCCGCCCCGATCTTCCAGTGTCGGTTCCGAAGCACATTGAGCAGTATTTGAAAGGGCATTCTTATCCTCACTCACCTAAATCGACTGTTTTGTATTGCTAATCTGGTGGTCCGCCGATCTATATCCCTTGGCTCATGGTTATGCGGCGGGTTTTTGTTCTGTCAAATGCGTATCTACCGTTCTGCTACGATTCCCGGAGCCGGAGAACAACCTACTAGGAGAGTAGCAGAAGGTGCCGGAGAAGAGTCTGATAGCATTAGGGTTTAGATATAACGTGCCAGATTGATGGGCCAATTCATTAATTGGCGATCTACGGAGAGCTGGTCCGCAATGTCTGCATCACTTCATTGTTAGTCTGTAAGTCTTGGGAAGTAGGTCACATCCAGCGTCGCGAAAGGAATGTTGCTGATAACTGCTACGTTATATGACTCTGGATGTAATGTGCACGCCAGAAGGCATCGAGATAAGGATAACAGCTACTTAAGGAGCCTAGTAATGACAAGCAGACCATTTTATATCACCCATCGAATGATGGACGGGTTTTGGCAGGCGGCAGAAATAAACCTCGAAAATACTGAATTTGGTGTGGAAGCTACAGATATTACTTTAGGGGAAATACGGGGGCATGAGAGTCAGAATCCCTGTTTGCTTTGAAATATTGGAAAGCATTGTTAGGCTGCAAAAACCTCAAGAAGATGAATTACTTCAAATGTCCGGTCAACTCTCATCGACAGGAGGATCTTTCGGCGCGTCTAGCAAGCATGAGCGCCGATGTTGCCGCCGGCGAACTGGCCCGCGCGCCGCCCTAGAGAAAACAGATGTTAGCTTGTCATAGGGGCAATTGTATAAACCCAACCCTCTACCGGCGGAAATCTTATTGGTTCGTTAAATATTAGATACTATAGAAAATAATGTAATTGCCTCTGATGGTACATACGACCATAGGGTGTGGAGAACAGGGCTTCCCGTCCGCTCAGCCGTACTTAAGCCACACGCCGGCCGGTTAGTAGTTGGGTGGGTGACCACCAGCGAATCCCGGCTGTTGTATGTTTCTCTTTTTGTCCCCTTTCCCTTTTATATTCTCGTTTTTGTGGTAGCTGGCGCCCCAGCATATCCTATAACCACGATGCTTCATCATAGTGGAAAGATATAGAATCTGTTTCATGTGGGGTGATTTGACGATGAGTTAAAAAAACATCCCCCACTTCCCACACCAGAGTGCCATGGCGTACACCGTACGCAGTACTGCGTAGTCTAGACAGCTGGATGGACAGCCGGTGTGCTTTGAGCCATCCCACACGTGGTGCTGATTGCCCTTCATTGGGGGCAACATCGGTACACAGAGCGAATTATATGTTAGAAAATAATGTAAATTATAATAGAGATCGGCAGGGACCAGAGGTCTGTGTGAGCAGGTGGCGCATGAGTGGGCCAGAGTTGAAGGTAAGGTTCGGACGGGTCAACGTTCTAATTGATCCCACTCAGATCGCTGAAAATAATCCCTTAATTGGAAATGTCTTCGAGATGGCTGCCGCCTTTGGGGCAAATGCAAACCGGAAATACTGGCCCACTGCGGCACAGAAGTTGTCCAGATGGGCCATGTATGGCCCATCATTCGCCGCAGCTCTCCAGACTACAGAATACAGTTAGCTACAGCAGCCTAGGCTACGATAAAAAAGACTCCTCACCCTGCCCTCTGCCTTCCGGTAGTCTCTTCAACATATCGCCTTGTTTGCAATTAACACAGATAATCACTTATTCATTATGCACTCCTTTGCTATCGTTGCGGCAATTGCGGCAGTCGGCCTGGCCGCCAGTGCCGTTGCCTCTGTAAGTCGAACTTCCTTCCATACTGGAACATCATGCTTATACTCTATAGCCCCCTCCCTGGGCTGGAATTCCTCACTCTCACCACCCTAATGGCACTCCCAGCATCACCCCGACCCCGAGCGGAACTCCCTCTAGCTCCGCTGTGGCCTCCAGCACTCCTTGCCCGTATCCATCCGGATTCCCTCTCCCCTCCGATGCTCCTTGGAGTGTACCTCCTCCTTTCCAGAGCGGCTCTGCCTGTCCTCCCTGGGGTCCCCCCTCTCACTAAGTGGCTGCACTTGGAATGATGAATTATATGCGGTGTTAGGTGGCTTGTACAATTTTGTGGCACTTCAATTTGACCGTATATACCTTGAATTTGCACCGCCGTTGCGGGAACATGAATACTTTGATCCATGCTGTATGTAACAAGCTAAGTCGACATCACACTCGTTACCACCTCTTAACTTACCTGCCTACGGAAACAAATATATGCTTAACAATGGGGGCATCTATCCGAATCGTTTCATACACCACCTAACATAATCATGTAGTCTACCTCTGCGATATATTACCGTCTAATGGACCCTGGTTTTACTAAATGATTAGAATGCTGTCCCGCATTCATGTGCTAAACATTCCCCGTTTTTCGATTAGTTTCACAACATATCGGTCCTTCATAATGATTTTTGCTTGGTTGCGCTTATGATGTTTTCTACCCAGCAGCTATGTACTTCAGACGTCTTTCAGGTGAACACCACATCCTATTGTTGGCATATAAATGCACCATTAACATCGTGTCATCTCTCCTTTTACTATTTTAATCGGAATCCCAATCTAGCCCCAGAGGACAAGTCTCAACTTGCGATTATCAGGCAGGCGCAGTTTAGGGGTCTATATATAATACCTCCAGTTGTAGTAGTCAAGAGATTATATCCATTTCCATGAGCCTTCGGATTAGCCGATGTGACCCTCCAGACACTTGGCACTCTGATCAATTCCATGATGGGCACTACTATTATATCGCCTTTCTTCAATGTCGGGTGCTTGGTTTGGTCAACCTGCCCGTTGGAGGTGATCTAGATTTTGCGATATTCAGGAGATATGGTTCTTGGGTTATATCATAGCATATGGCAGTATCAAGGATGTTTTGTCGTGAGAGAAATGCACGAGGCGCTAGATGCACAACATTGAGGTAGGGATCAGTGCCGGAGTTACGCTTTCACTAGAAGGTTATGGCATCCGTTATTCATAACTACTTGAGACCCTGACTGATTCAGTGATTGGCTAGTTCATACACCATCATGGCGCCCTCTGGCAACGCCTTTTGCCCTGCAGCAACAAGATCTGACATACTACTAAATATGCTATGTGCTTAATGCTCTCTATTCGAGGGGTGGAAATTACGTTATTTTAGCTATGCCAATAAACGCTTCAGCCCATGTGGCATCGCACCTCTATTATGCAGAGGGCCATTAGGTTGTCTCTCCTCTTTGGCATTTTCGTTGAATCAGTAGCTAGCAAGTATGCCATGTCATGTAACGAGGAAATTTTAGTCAATCTTCAAGTGGATATGTCGATTCCTATCTAGCAGGTCAAATTCCGCCACAAGACGGAGCAAGTATGTTCATCAGACTTTCCCTTTCGAATTATACTGAATGTAGCGTATGGCACCCTTCCAAACGCAGAGTTTGACAATTAGTGTGCAACCCTATGAAGATAGCACTTGGTTATGGTAGCTTGAGTGGGTGGTCCTTGATCCTTGGATACGGCTACAGGGTGGAATGAAGAAAAGATACTTTGGGAGGTACAGGATTATCACTGTCGATAAAAAACATGTACGCGCTGCTGCTCGGGTTTGAGGTTTCTCCTAGGCCGCACCGCACCCCTTTGCCGGCACCCCAACAGGAACGACTAAGAAGCGTCCATAATCCTAGCCCACCCTTTTCAAGAGTTTTCCTATATGTTCGAATACTCCATGTTATAGAAATGAAAAGATTGTTGTTCTCGCCACTTCGGTTTTCTGGCCTACCCACATACCCCCAAGTTGTTCCGTCCTTGGTTGATCATAGCCAAACCCACGGTGCTTTTGCTATCACGCGATTGCCGCAGATGACAGTTATACGCACTGTATTTTATATGGGCCTATTGAGGGAGTTGAAAGACTCGAAGGGTATCGACCCGGGGACTATCACCCGATACAAATCGGCGATCGATTTCATGGTCGATATCGAATAGTTCATAAACTGGGGCATGGCTCCTATTCCACTCTGTGGCTCACCCGTGATGAACAGGCTCAGCGGTATGTTGCAATGAAAGTTTGTATATCAGACTAGACGCCACATGAATTTGATATCTTATCCAACCTTACTGGCCCTCAATGCGCTCTGGCCCACAGCCCAGACAAGATAATGGTCCCATCGATCTTAGATAAGTTCCACGTCCAAGGACAGAATGGCAATCACATTTGTTACATTACTGCCCCTGATAGAGGAAGTCTCTCCGAAATCAAAGACTGCTCACGGATTCGCTTATTCCAGATTCCAGTTGCCAGAGCGTTGGCGGCGCAACTCGTTCTCGTTGTTGACTGTCTCCATGCCCAAGGGATCGTCCACGGAGATCTTCATATGGGGAATGTTCTCCTGAAAATACCAACGGGCTTTGATCAGCTTTCAGTTGAACAACTATACGAGAATATGGAGAGCCGGAGCTAGACCCAGTTGTTCATATAGAGAGCAAGCCGCTTCCTCCTAATATACCGACCCATGGTATCGCGCCACTCTTGCTAGGGAAAGCAAGTGAAAATATCACCCTTAACGAAGCCAGAATCTTACTCACAGATTTTGGTGAGGCCTTTCCATATACTAAGGAACTGAAGTATGAATCTCACACACCTCTTCCGATTCGGCCCCCTGAAGGTCGGTTGCACCAACAAGGCCCCTGTCTCTTTCATCAGATATCTGGACCCTTGCTTATACTATTTGGGATATTATTGCTCAGCGGCCATTGTTTGAACCCTTGTTCCCGACGGAAGATGGAATAACCCGTGGAGGCACTGGGAAGGACGGCTCAATAAATTTACCGAAGACGGAAAGTCAACAAATCGCAACTCCGATCCAGGGAAAACCGATTTGAAGACAGTGTACAAGAGCCTAGGCAAGATGCTAGGTTGCCCCTATTTGACCCAGAAGAGAGGGAGGCAATATTTGAGATGCTACGGCCATGTCTCATTCAGGCCCGAGAATCGTCCATCTACCAAGGGAATTCTGGAGTCTGAATGGATGGTTAGATGGGCTTTATCTGAATATGAGAGAGTCCCAAAAGATGACTTCATGATTACGATTAAAGATATTGGATGGATTCTTTTCCTTCCTAGCTTCACTGGATTCTGTAGGATTGATCTGAAGTCACTTGCAATAGTTAGACTGTTGGATCAGAAAGATCTCAGGGCCGAGGAATAGTACTGTGGGAGGATTCGCCCCAAGTACGCCTGCTTGATGACGCTTTGGGAAGGCTTGAGGTAGTTCCTGATCCCTCTTCCACACTATGAACTGTACATTGTTTAACCAAGCTTATTCTATCTGCCTGGCTGCTACTATATTGGTTGTGCTATGAAACTTCCTTAAAATGCCAAAAATGTGGAATCCTTCGCGCCGCGTTGAAAACTATCGCCCTAGAAACTAGAGGCTTTGGAGTCGATGAATTCAACCTCCAGAAGTTATTTCATCGAAAAAGTAGTCACGAAGTATTGAAGCTGGTTCTGTCACCCTCCTTGTTTAAAATGGCCAACCTAATCAATTGCATTTAGTACGAAATAATTCTGCCTAAGGCTTGCCATTGCCAAGCTCGTGTTCGCCTCATGTCAAGTATTTCCCCCTCCTCTTTCTCCAATTCGAATAAAACAACCTAGCAGCTGTTTCCCGCTCCCCTTTGTTCGCCATTTCTTCATAATGGGAAATGCACTATCCGATTTGTGGACATCACATGGAGCAAGGAACGAATATCGGGTCCTCATGTGGGGACTAGTATGTTTGCCACCTTGAGATCTTCCGTCTAAATCTCCTGCGTACAACTGACTCGGGATATACACAGTGGTACTCTGGAAAGACAACACTTTTGTATAAAAACCTCAAGGTAAGCTCAGACCAGTTAAGGTCACTCTTACGGCCATGCTGACTGCCTCCAGGGATGGAATAACGTCACCCCTGTGTCTACGATAGGATTCAACGTTGAATCGGTGACCCAGAATGAACACAATCTAGTTATTTGGGTATTGCAACACCAAAGTATTACCGCTGGATGCGCAGTTACCGCTGATACTTATGGTACAGGATTTGGGAGGACGTGATAAACTTCGCCCAACGTGGGGGCAGTACTTTTCCGGGGCAGATGGGATCATATACGTCGTTGACGCCACAGAAGTTCACCGCCTGGATGACGCGGCTTCCGAATTAGCGTCTTTGCTTGATTTTGTTACGTCAAATAAAGGAGTTGCCAATACACCCCTGTTGGTGTTCGCTAATAAGCAAGATTTGGCGGGCGCGAAATCTCCGCAGGAGATATCAGAGGCACTTAAGCTGCGAGCTATTCAAGACCGAAAGTGGAAGGTTGTTGCATGTTCTGCTGCTAATGGTAATGGAGTAGACGAAGGGATGAATTGGCTGGTGGTAAGTGTCTGCATCTTTTTGGTGATGTGCATTAAGGTAACCGCTAGAAACTTCAGGCAAACCTTCAGTCCTAATGTGAACATACGTCTCTATGACATCTCTTTAGGGGAAGGAATAGTCCTAGGTAGATATAATTAAGTCTCTTAACGAATTTCAGCTTGTCCGGTTACTCTCCTCTTAGCTTTAGTGGCTTAATGGGCGACGACAAGTGAGCTTAAACATTAGTGCGGAAAGGGTACGCCTCAGACCTTGAACAGCGACTTAAAGACGTCGCGCATCTCCTGCATGACGACATGACTAGTATATCCCTCTGCATGTTCTAGTAATAATAAAGAAGCCTCTATTGGGTGGGCTAACGATTACTTCAGCGTCAGCACTATGTGACAAATACAGGATGGAATCCACATGGATGCGCTAAGCTTAGGAAAATGGTGCAATATGAATTCTGGACTTTGGCCGGCTTGTTCTATAGAAGGCATGCACTCGGGGACTATGAAGACTCCCGAAAGACAGCGGCTACATATATAGCGCTCGATGCGAATGAAAAGGAAGCTTATGATGATATGTAAATTTAAACGTATAGATATGCATGTTCTATGTCCAGGCATTTCAATCACCTGGAGTAATTAGTGGTCAAATAAGCATGTTCTCCCATCTTGCCTAAATACCATCCACGTATTACCCGGTAGAGTCAAATCTATAAAATAACACTCCCCTCAGAAATTAGGGGGCGCAAGACCCAGAGACGGTCCGCGCAGATCAAATACGGCAAAAAAAGCCTTCAGAAAGACATCACCGAAAATCTGCAACGAACTGCCCTGGTTGGATTGGACACCGCCATAGCAGACTATCAACGAATGTGAGAAACGACACTTAACAGAGAATAAAGGTTAATATAATGACTTACCTTCCTCGCCAGTTGTCTTGTTGACCCCAATTTCAGAGAATCGGATGTATTCTCCGGGAACAGTAGCGTAGTGCTTCTCTCCAACTGCCATGGTCAAACTCGGCAGTTCCGCAGCACAGGGATAGATATATCCACTGGCACTTTTAACATATACGGCCCCATGAACTTGTTTGTAGTAGGCATCGACCACGCTCTGGTCCAGCAGCATTAGCGAGGTGCCCGTGTCCGCGATTGCCCTGTGCGTTTTCTGGACCTCCTGCAGAGCCCCGCCGCCAACAGAAAAGGCTTTGGATGGGAATTCCCAGAATCCCTTCGAGGAGTCGATAGTGATGTTTGCGAGGTCACCTCGGTATTTGCTGTGGTCGATGACGCCGAATTCGTACTCGCCCATCCCGTCGCTCTTCAGGGAGGCTGTGAGGACCGGCTCGTCCAGAGTAGGAGCTAGATTGTCGAAGAAGGTCTTTTGTTTCTTGGGGGTGATCGTGTTGAGCTTCGAAAACGCCAGCCCGACGAGTCCGTTCGAGTAGGTGTCTTCGAGAAAGGTCGCGGATACCGCCGTTGGAAGACCAATCGCTTGATCCTTGACCGTGGCGCCGCCGATATCGACAATATCGGTTCCTACATTGCCATAGGCGTATGAGCTATCGCCATAGGAAATGTTGAACGTGGATCCTTCCATTTCTTTGAACGTCGACGAGTTAGAGGGATTGTAGACAGTGCGGCTGGTAGTATCCAACTCGGGGAGCCGAGAGTTCAGTATCCAGCTGCCACAAAATGTCAGTATCGGTAAGAGCCAGCACACTATTGTTCAGATGACTACTCACAAATCGGCAGAACCTGTGTCGAAATTCATCACAATCTCCTGGCCACCAATCTTGACAGGCGAGACGAAAGCCGCATCGTTCTGTACCGAGGCGGCACTTACCGCACCAACCTGATCAGGTTCGGCTACATCTTGCTGCGAAGCCGCGTGTTTGGATATAGGCTCGAAGTCACTCAGGTCAATCCCGAGGTCTATCGGGACGATCCCAAACTTCTCATATGCTCTGCGTAGAGCTGTCGGGCCATGAAGAGAGCTAATTCCACGGCGGACTCGCTCCACTCTGAAGGACCTGCCGTTCAGTGGAGGCTGTCCGGGCGTTGGAGCTGATAATGCCCCGGAAGTGAGGAACAATGCAAATAGAAAGAACTGAGGTAGGTTCATAATGGTTCTTGAAGTCTCTCGCTAGTCTAATAAGCGATCCAACCCCTCTACGTCCGGAAGTCGACAACGTAAATTGACTTGAATTGACTCCCGAGACTCTTCTATGGTGCTCCTCTCGTCTTCGCTTCTTTACCAGAAAGAAGCCGTACAAGAACACAAGGCCAAGTCCTGGCTTGGAACCCTGCGTGAATCTGAAAGAAAGATATAAAGGGTCGAAAAAGATACAGAGAAATGAAAGAATGGAGATGACTGTCTCACAGAGTACAGATCATCCCAACAAAGAAATGATGCAAAGGAGTGCAGGCCACAAAAGAGAAATGAACGGGAGAAGAACGGCAAGGAAGACAATACGGGGATATCACAGAAAAGGCATTAATAGGAGACGCCTGATATATCAGTCAACTCCACCAATGGAAAAAACTCAGCCCATCACCACCGACGATGAATCCATGGTGTTCTGGGCGTCCCTGGGCAGACCCGCCTATAACGACACCTCATCTGGCTGACACGGTGGATCGTCGAACGAACGTCTGAGACGGCGTTGCAAGTCGGCATCCTGCGCATGCGATTTGCGACTGACAGGCGCCCAGACTGCATGGAGCACTGATGGACACATCCTGAAACTCGAAACGCCCGCCGCTGGTGGCCCAATCAGGGCCCGGAGTCGATGTTTCAGCCCTCGACTGGCGCCAAGTCCAGACCCCGTGGCGAATGAGGGGCGGTCACCACACGTACGCAGTATACATCACCTTCAGCCCTGGAGGTTCACCGAACTGTTCGAGGGTGCCGTGCTTATTGTGCTTATTGACTAATTGTTAGAATAGTCCCACTGAATATTCATAAATTTGTGTGTATCATATCTAACTCTGCGATAATCGGTAGACTCATCTGGTATCACATTTCTCCTTCCATAACGCCCAAACAATTATCCCTCTAAAAGCGCTTGTACAATGCATTACGCTGAAATACCATAAAACGTTGCTGAGAAATCACCAACCATGAAACCTCCCCCATCACTCCATCAGTTCGTCTGGCAAGACATCCCTCGGGTCTTCCCCGATCAGCTGGCCGACCGACCGAACCACCTGCTTGATCGCCATCGACGCCGGGCTATCGGGGAATTTGTCCACAAAGCTCTCGCCATAATCGCATGCCATACCAATCCTCGGGTCAAGAGGCACCGATCCCAAGAACGGAATACCCGTCTTCTTGGCCAGCCGCTTCCCTCCGCCGGTAGTGGCGCGGAAAATGGTCGATTCGTGGCCACACTTGGTGCACACGAATCCGCTCATATTCTCTACCAGGCCCAAGATGCGAATGCCTGCCTTGCGGCAAAAATCAATCTCCTTCCGGACGTCAAGCAGAGAGACCTCCTGCGGCGTGGTCACGATAACCGCGCCGTCGACGCCGGATTCCTTCAGGAGAGAGTTGACCGACAAGTGCTCGTCCGATGTGCCGGGAGGAGTGTCGACAATGAGGTAGTCCAGCTCGCCCCAGTCCACGTCCTTGAGGAACTGCTTGATCAGGCCGTTTTTCTTCGGTCCCCTCCAGATCACCGCGTCGTCCCGGTTAGGCAGCATGAACTGGATACTCATCGCGCCTAGGTTATCCGTCACCCACACAGGACTCCAACCTGCGCTGCTGATATGGATCGTTTCCGCCTCCACGCCCAACATCTTCGCGATAGACGGTCCACAGAGGTCGGCGTCCATGATCCCCACGTCCGAGTCGGGATTCGCGGCGAAGGCGTGCGCCAAAAGGGATGAGAAGGTCGATTTTCCGACTCCGCCTTTCCCAGATAGAACGAGGATCTTATGTCGGACGTCGGAGAGGCGTTCGGTGATGAGTTCGACGTCGGGGTCCGGGCCCTTCGGCGCGGTCGAACAGATAGATTGGTTGGGACAGCCGGCACAGGCATCGCCTTTGCCGGCCTGCTCTGATTCTGGCCCTGGGCAATGTTCTGTACAGCGTCGATATCGTCAGCTAACGATCTATTGTGTTCGTAGGAAAGACGTACCAGGCTCTGGGGCCACCAGATTAGGCGCCATCTTCGATGGCGCATCGAAGTTGGCTGCCGTCGGCTCCTCCAGAGAGGGGGCCATCGTCGTAGTTTATGGATTGATTTCTTGTTCTGCGATGGTGTAAAACAAAGAAGCCAGCCGCCCGACCAATATTCAGTGGTGTTGAAGCATGGGCAAGATATCTGGATCAGTGGCGGGGAGATATGGTGAAGTGAACGACGGGTGCTTGATAATCAGACTTATCGGGATGACAAACCTTTCGGTGGCGATTGGCGCGGGGTGCAATTTGTAGCACTGCGGTGTCGGACCACCAGATTCTTGAACATATGAATTTGTATAAGTTAATATTACGGTCCTTTTGGATATTATATTGATGGTCGCTCTTTTATTCTCTATTGCCTAGGTAGAGGGTAAATTGTTAAGGCAACCGGTTTTGTACACCTCCTTGTATGATAACAGGATGTCCCAATATATATCGTCAATTCCCGCCCTTAATGTTTATTTGAGCCCTATTGAACGCGCATTCAAACCGACAGGGCCACCGAAACTATCTGGAATACCGCTTATAGTGTTGTTTGCCCTGTTTCCAAACTCATCAGAGAAATTGAGCCGTTAGAGCGAGTGCGCGGAATTGTGGTCCGGCTTCATACGTCGCACAGCGTAGATTCCACACAACGGACAATGAGGGGTGGAGAGAACCCAGACCACATACTTCCTACATCTACTACAGTGTACTCCGGTGAGGGCCGATCAGCGAGGTAAATTAATATTGGAGTCCCACTACGGCATGACACAGACATGGTGCATAGCGGCCAGCAAGCATGATATCATAGCATTCAGGCACTGCCCCATCTTTTCGGGATGTAATTACGACAGATACTGCTACCAAGGCATGATGGAGCTCTATATATGGATTTGTGTTTCCCAAGGAAAAGAATTCAATGAGGACACGATCATCCCAAGCGATGGCAAGAAACAGCCCTCGATGCGGGGTTGTGCAATTTGGCAACATCATTGGATTGCCAACCTCATCGGTGCCCCTGCTGCATGAAGCTAGTCGTCGGAGTTGGTGTCCTTGGCAACAATACAATTGTTTTGGCTTTAAATACAGAAATGTCCAGCCATGCAAGATGGAAGATCGAGACACTAACATGGATCATGATGGCACGAGCCTTGTCCATCTCCTTTCCACGTCCACACAGATACAGCGTATCCTCGCTACGGGCATGCTAAGTAGCATGCAGCCGCCGGGGCATCAAATACCTGTTTTGCCTACTCCAGTCAATGGCAGTCACCCGCCATTGCCGCACTGAGACATTGTCCAGCAGATCAGTCTGAGTTTATGCCGTGTCAAAACTATAGGTCAGGGCCTTTCTATGAGGATTTGAAACGTGCATCTGGCGTCTTTACGGCCGGACAGGAATGCCTTGGTCTTCATCATGCCGTATCCCGTAGTCTATGAGAACAACACCATAATCCCGGGTATTAACGAGAGCAATGAAAGCAGTGAAGTGTTATGCTCTATCTTGGATGTAGTCGGCTAAAAGTGTCTCTCGGCCTATCCCTACTTTCCGGACAGGGTTTAGTGCATAAAATATGGAAGCCATTCTCACTCCGTCCTCCATCGTAAGTATGGTTGTGGCATCTGCTGATTCTCTCTCTTTCTGGCCTATTCTTCTGGAGCCCTGACGATTGTCTTGATTGGTGTTCTTCACCCTCAACGGGGCCCCGTTCCTTTCCCCAGCGGATCGGGGGTTCCACTCCGAGAGTTGGCGAGTGCAGAGAGGAGGATAGTTGGCTGGAGAATTACCATTATTATGGCCCTGAGGTTACAATACAGTATCCGAATAAATACGTGGAACTGAGTCCCGGTTGTGCCTCTCGAGGTAAATCGGCCACCCCTCCTCTCCCCATTTCCGCAACAAGCTTTTCTTCCTTCTCTTCCTCTCTCCTTCTTCTCACTCCTATTTAACCCCTCTACACCATCCTTTCTCCCTCCCCTCTATTCGAATTGATTTCAAACTTGCCGCAAGCAATCAACCTCATCCAATCCGCCGCCCGCACCTAACTAAATCGGGACTGGCGCCTCACATGACGTAGACCAATCAGCATCTGGCCACCCGCCCGCCCAATTGCAACGCCCCAACCCTTTCCGGCTGTCACATGCTGGTCTCCTCGTGTTGAATCTCTGTCGCGTTCCTGCTTTTATTCCTTTTCTTCTTCCCTACAACCTCCTCCCACAACCGCAATAATGGATCGTGGCCTTTCAACAGGCACTCCTAATGAAAATGAGGGGCTCCGCGAGAGAGCGGTTGCCTCTCAATCTGCTTCAACGCTTAGTCCCGAAGCTCTTACCGCCACTGGTGACGTAGAGCCGAAGGACAACGGGAAGGAAATGAAGACCTATGGACGCACACCAGATGGCACAGGTAAGTGCTCTATATAGTCACCCAGGGATTGAACATGACGGCTCGGCCAATTCTCTGCTTTTCTAGCGGTCCTAGAGCTAATCATTGGCCAACTTAGTGTTCACCGTGCCGCAAACGCATGACATGGTTTCTCAGCTCCTGTCGCCCTCGGAGCCGAAGAATCTGTCTGACGTCCTCGTCCTGGCTATTCTGAGCGCCCACGTTCTTTTAATATGGGCGCTCCCCGCAGGCGCAAAGGTCCCGGTATCCGGGGTCTTGTATCTCTTCTGGCGCGCGGGCTACAACGCTGGGATTGGATGGCTCCTTCACAACCAATCCCACCACAAGACACTCGTTCGCTGGGCCGAGAAGACCAAGATCTTCGTCAATCCTGCGACGGGACAGAACCCATACCCTCAGCTGTACAACCTGATCAAACGGGAACTAGAGACCAAGATTCCCGCCGACTATTCCTTCGAGAAAGCCCCTCTCGAGTATAACACTTGGCTCGTCTTTAGGCGCCTGGTCGATCTGATCTTGATGTGTGACTTTACATCGTACTGTCTCTTTGCGATAGCCTGTAGTCACCATCCCGTCAACGAGAGCTTGCTGATGACCGCGCTGAGGTGGTTCTCTGGCATTGTGCTGGTGCTGTTCAATCTCTGGGTCAAGTTAGATGCTCATCGCGTGGTAAAAGATTATGCGTGGTACTGGGGTGACTTCTTCTACCTGATCGACCAGGAATTGACCTTCGACGGAGTCTTCGAGATGGCACCCCACCCGATGTACTCGGTCGGCTACGCAGGGTACTACGGTATCTCTCTGATGGCCGCCAGCTACAAGGTGCTGTTCATCTCCATCATTGCCCACGCAGCTCAATTCGCCTTCCTGGTGTTTGTCGAAAACCCACACATCGACAAGACGTACAATCCCCCAGCGCCCCGCAAGCGTATAATTGACCAGGACACCGCATCCACGGCATCCCAGACAGCGGACTCTCCCATCGCGCCAGCACCCGTGGATGAAAATGTGCCCCACGCACCAACGTTTTCAAGCGGCCCGCCTCCATCGGTCCACAATCTGTTAGGACTCCACAATTTGGATCTGTATCGGATAACCGATACTTCGTCCATGCTAGTCCAATTCCTAGTATTCGCCCTCACGGTCCTCACGCCCTCCACGCCTTGGTATCAGTTCTTGTTCGTGGCCAACGCAGCAGTATGGAGGCTCTGGTACTCCGTGGGCATCGGATACCTCCTCGATCGCCAATCCAACTGCAAATCTTGGACCCGGCATTTCGTCAAGTACGGGGAAACTCCCCATGAGGCGTGGAACCAGTGGAAAGGCACGTACCACCTTAGTATGGTTATGTGTTACGCAAGCTTCATTGCGGCCGTATGGAAAATGTATACGTTGCCCTCGGACTGGGCCTACGGCCTGGTCTTACTCCGACACGTTCTCGGTGCGGGACTCATCTGCCTCCAAATCTGGACCTCCGTTAGTATCTATGAGTCCCTCGGCGAGTTTGGCTGGTTCTATGGAGATTTCTTCTATGATGAATCGCCAAAGTTGACGTATAACGGTATCTACCGCTTTTTGAATAATCCCGAGCGTGTCCTGGGTCTCGCTGGTGTCTGGGGTGCTGTCCTCATTACGAGTAGTGGAGCGATCGTTTTCCTCGCTCTCCTGAGCCACATCCTCAGTCTGGCATTCATCCAGTTCATTGAACGGCCGCACATGCAGAAGCTCTATGGTCAGAGTCTGCGTCGCGATGCTGGTCTCGTTAAGAACCTGAAGCGCTCCTTGCCCCCACCCCTCAAGCAACTTCACGGGAGCGTGGATAAGATCGTGGACGAGTCGTTCGAGTTCATCGAAGATTTCCTGGACAATGCGCGCCCTAAGCTGGCGGCCGGAGTTGACACTTTCGTGAAGGACACCACTGCACTTTTCCAGAAGTACCCCGCTCGTGTTACCATCACCCGTATCGACGAGGACATGGCCGGATATAACTCACGGGACTACTCTCTGGAGGTTGAAGGCACGGATTCGTCGTCTCTCGCCGAATGCGACCAAAGTAGTGGTAGAGAGGGCGCGAATGCCCGCATGCCCCTCGACCGACGAGGCGATTTGAAGAACCTGGTATTCGAATACGGGGCTCCCATCAGGGTCAAATGGACTGCGCCTGTCAGGCACAGCAAGAAGGACTGGATTGGGCTTTACCGCGTAACCGATAACACTTCGCGCGAGATCACAAAGGTCTCATCTCAAGGAAGATGGATCGCCGTAAACGCGGGTTCCTATGACAACCTGACCTGTGAAAAGGGCATTGTCTCCAGCGATATCATTGTGCCCGCCTCGACCGGTGACAAGCGCGAAATGGCCTCTGGCGAAGTCGTCTTCGCGAGTGACAAGCTGTTCTGGACCCAAGGCGTCTTTGAACTCCGCTATCACCACAATGGCAAGCATAACGTGATGGCGATCTCCAGACCGTTCGAGATCCGCATCCGCCGATTCGAAGAGGAGGGCCACGGCGAGATGGTGCAGGCCTCCGTTGAAGACAGTCTGTTGGCGGTCGTTCGCAACTGCTTCGACCGTGACCCTGAGGTTGCGCCTGAGACCGTTGACGAGCAATTCGGATCTCTGGTCGACCGTGACGGCAAATATGCAAAACGGGTTGTTTTCGCCGTGCACCAGATGTAAGCCTTCCTTTACCACCAGTATATCATCTGTGGAATGACGTGCTAATGCATTTTCAGGTTCGGCGTTGAGTTCGCTCCCGAAGTCGTCCTAGCCGATGGCACCGTCCGCAACCTTGCCTGGCGAATATGCAACGCGAAGAAAGTCCTGGTATGTGCTGCAGGTATACATGCGTACCAGCTGGGGTTCTAACAAACAATCCACAACAGGCCCCCTACAGCATGTCGCGAAACGGCGCCTCGACGCCGACTGAAAGGAAAGAGTAGAGGGGGCACGTGCACCTCTGCGAGTCCTTGCCACGAGATATTATTACGATTTGCTTCTCTACTTACTGCTTATCTGGATACGAGCTACAGTAGCCCTTCATAGACAGGTCTTAGATGCTGCGTGTCTTGTCTTGTTTTCTCATTCTGCCCACACCTGATTACTTGACTTGGACGAACTATGACGAATAAAACCCGAATGGATAGAAAGGTGGGAGGGTTTAGTGCGAGCAAGCGTTGCTTGCAGTGTTTTCTACCGAAATGACTGATGTTATTGACTCTGTGGGATTCTTTGAAGCCTACTGCAGGAATTGTTGTAAAGTACCTGCGTCTGAGTTTGATGGTATATATATCCTAAATAAATTATTCCAGTACCAGAAAGGGTGTTTAATAAATATGAAAACATCATTATAAGATTCCTAGCTACTCAAGAGTACTACGGTGAAAACCTACAACAGAGTCAGCACAAGCTCGCAACCCTGCAGAACGGTGGAATCCAGGAACCACCCGCAGCCAGAAACCAAGTAACAGCCACGGAGGGAGAGCGAAAAGATCAGCCAAGCCGGTTAATTCATCCCATCCCCTGCCAATTTCGATCCCCCCGCGAGCCACCCAGGACGGACGACAAGCCGGGAAACCGACAAAGACACAAGTCAAGCGCCGCAATCGAGCGACCCGGGAACAAGCGCGGAAGACGCAACGACGGAGCCCGCCACCCGGCGCTCCACAACCATCCTCCATTCCAGCTGCTGTGTCGTCCGAGGACGAGACGCAGCGAGATGTCCAGTACAGGGAGGTGGGGTGAGCGGATCGTTGCCCTTCAGGTGCGCTGTGCGGATGCCGATGCGGGCTCGAGGGGCGGTTTCTCCGAAGAGAATCATTGAATGGATTGACTTGTTGTCATCATAGTGGGTTTGGGTTGGGTTGGGGGAAGTGAGTGGTGGTCTATGCATACCTGGGGGTTCGAGGTTGGTTGGTTAGGGTTTGGAGAGATTGATCTACGGAGCCTGTCTTTGTCTTGAAGCTGTTAGCTGTTGTTTGGGGAGGTGTTGTGATGATGGAGATGAGAAGGGTTTCCATATCAGGAGTTTTGGTATGGTATTTGGTTTTCTTCAATGAGTTTGCAGAAGCAGAACTGTAAAAATTGTTTCTCATCATGGAAACAGGGGGGATATGGGGATGTTGAACATGTACCTTCATCTACAGTTGATTCTGAGCGGGTGAGACAGCTGAGAGCGTCTGGCCTGTTCGCACTTCCTAACATCAGTTAGTCGACAGTCTCGCTAAAGGCTGAAGATAAAATCAAGTGATATGGCATTGTCAGATGGTAGTGCATGTTGTTCATGGCCCATTTGTTGGTCGCCGAACTAAGATTTTTGGATCGTTTTCCTCATATGCGTTGTGGGATGGAGGGCAGGTGATGGGTAGACTCACGATAGTTAGCATCGGACGAGCAGAAACGCTTCCTGCCGCTGAATTGGCTTCGACATGAGAAGTCAATTTTCCACGACTGAGAGGTGTTGTGTGGGTGAAAGAGGAAGAGGAAAGGAAGAAGACGAGAAGCGAAAAGGAAGAAAAACCACGCGGAACAAAGTCGCGCCGAACTCCACACCGCCAGACAAACAGAACAAACAGCCCTCCAAAATTGTAGATTTCCGTTTCGGGCATCGACTTCAGCTCTCCCGTTCTATATCGACTTGCTGCATGTCAAGTCATGTGTAATGACTGACAGAAGGAGAATCAATGGGCCGCCTAGCGGCACGAGGCCCCCTGTCTTCGCCTCTTCTCTCAATGCCGTCCCCGGCGACGCCACAAGACCACAACGCCAAAGGCAGCCGAACGAGCTGCGGAAGATCTGTACGCATTGCCTCCCATCCACCCCTTCTCCTTCGAAGCTAACACGCTCGTACAGTTCTCAAAACCGGCCTCATCCCATCAGCATCTGGCTCCGCCTATCTAGAATTCGAACCCTCACCTTCTCTGGCCGCCGCGCGTTCCCACCCTAAGTCTCTGATTCCTCCATCCTCCGCCTTGAAGCTCGCCTGCACCGTCCATGGCCCGAAGCCACTTCCCCGGTCAGCGACTTTCTCCCCCAACCTGGTGCTGACGACACACGTCAAGTACGCCCCATTCGCCGCCCGCCAGCGGAAAGGACATATCCGCGACGCCAGCGAGCGCGATCTCGGTGTGCACCTCGAGACCGCCCTGCGGGGCGTCATCGTCGCGGAGCGGTGGCCCAAGAGCGGCATCGACATCACCATCACGATCCTGGAGGCGGAAGATGATCGGTGGTGGGCGGATGCGCCGGACTCGCACGACGCGGCGTGGGGGATGATGAACGTGCTGGCGGGTTGCATCACGGCCGCATCGGCCGCCATCGCGGATGCGCGGATCGACTGTCTGGATCTGGTGGCGGGCGGTGTCGCGGCGATTGTTTCAGATGCGTCGGAGGAGGATGAGAAGGATGGCTCGACGCCCCGATTGATGCTCGATACGGACCCGGCGGAGCACTGGTCTATCCTGTCGGCTTGTGTTGTTGCCTATATGCCCTCGCGGGACGAGATCACGGAGATATGGCTCAAGGGGGATAGTTCCAAGGGGGCGGATGCGAAACGTCTCGGGCATGAGGCCTTGATTGACGGAGCGGTGGATGCGGCTCGCGGAGCACATTCGGTGTTGGCGGAGGCTGTGAAGGAGTCCGCAGAGCGGTTTACGGGTTTGGCCGGGGGTGCGGCGCTGTAAGGTTGACTGGAACTACGTAATTAGTTGATACGCTTTCTAGCATTGAATCTGGTTTCGTATGGATGTGGACGTGTAGTAGATGCGTATTCCATGGTTTCGGGTCTCGTCCAGGACGGCCGTGTATGCGCCGTGAAGACAATGCCGGGGCTGGTGGACAGTGAATGGAAGGCCAGACAGTGAGCCTTCACTCTTGCTCGCACCACTGCCGCCAACCTGCTGATATCTCTCTCATCTCTTCACCTCTACTTCCTCCCTACCTACCACTCATCAGCTCGAACTCTTCACCACCCTGCCACCCTCCAACTACTCTCTTCATCTCCCGACCCGAAAACTACACCCCACCTCTACACAACTAAACTCTGCATAACCGGCAGCCATGGCCCCCAAGAACAAGCCTGATTTGAACACCATGTTCCTCTACGTCTGCCTGGCGAAGACTGGTGAGAACGTAAGTGACGCCAGCATCCAGACGCGGCGCAAATACGATCGTCGCTGGGGAACCCCGTTAGGATTGGTTTAAAACGCATGCTAACTGTGATATGTCTGCAGATTGACTTCAATGCGGTGGCCGAAGCCACCAATTTGAACCCCCCCGCCGCTCGCATGCGGTACTATCGCCTGAAAAAGGTCCTGGATCCTCAGATCGTCGATGGAAAGGTCGACCTCACCAAGGGTGCTGGGGGTGACGGTGACGGCGGCGCTTCCGAAGCGTCTCCCACGCCCTCGCCCAAGAAGCCGCGGGTCACCAAGCGCAAGAAGGCTGCAGAGGAGGCGACTGCGACGACCGAGGGGGGTGAGGGGGAGGAGTGAGGTTTTACAGCATACGACGCAACGAAACCATGGTTGGATGCTCCGGAGGGGATAAAAAGCGGTTGGGTTTGGGAATCTGGAGATCGTCTGTGGTCAGGGTGCATTGATTGGCCTGTTCATACATGAAGCTCGGATGCCGTCTAGCTAGCGACGAATGAAGTTAAGTGGCCACGTGATGAAACGCACATGCAGGTTCCCTGGGTGAAGACGGTTGGACGTGATACAAGATGGCACAGGGTCGGACTGTTGGATGCATACTGTGTATGCAAGAATGCAGGAGTTGGTCGAGGCCATTCCGAGGAGGGCTGCCGTTGCGAAGAGGTGTGATATCTTTGGCATCACACGGCCTAGCCGGATCGAGCAGGAGAAGGGGCGATGATAACTCGAGTTGATCATCCATCGATCGGTCCGCTAGTGGAAGCGGATGGTGATAGTGTCTGGGTTGAGGTCCTAGCGATCTGTCACATTTTGATGGGTAACGGCTGTCATCGTGAAGGTCGAAGTATATAGTAGTTCTCACCCTCCCGCACGCAGTACTCGACGGAGTCCCAGCACCGGAAGAAGCCCATACTTCCTCTATTCTAAATTCGAAAACTAAACTCACGCCCTGTTTCATCTTGCGAGATTTTCTCTCGTATCGGACAGTTCATTGTCGATCTCTCCCAAGTGGTTCATCTCTCACCCGCTAAACTCGAACTAAATTTCCCCTTTTCAACCTCGCGATCCACCCGGATCACACGAGCGGCTGCAGATCCCATTTCACGCCCGAATGCCTTCCGCTGCCTTGACTGACAGGAGACGTTGGCTGCTGGCTCGGCCAGACAGCTCAATTCGCACGGCGAAGATCCATATGACGATCGGATCCCATGGGTCGTCCAGCTGTGATGAGACCCATGATCCCGTCCCAACACCGGCTCCGCCACGTCCCCCTGGATCCAGGAACATGTATACGATCTGCAAACAAGTGGACTGGGCACGGAAACTCGGCCGTCTTCCTCTTTTCCCTTCTTTATCTGCCCTCGTCGCTCTTTGTCCGGGATTCTGCTCTGAACGTGCGTTGTTGCGTCGGGTACACACATGCCCTATACAGGGATTCAAGCAGCTAGCCCTAATGCCTGCATGATACCATGATACCAATCTCCCATTCTCTCACCGGATAACGCTCTCTCTTCTTCTTTGCTTTTCTTTTCCCTGTCCTTTCCTGTCTACTTCATGTCGCCATAACCACGCTCGTTAACCGCCACAATGGTCGCTTTCAAGCGCTTCTTCACAGAGAAAAGCCCATTCCCGGGCTCTAAGGATCAAGAAATGCGCGCCGGCAGCTTCAGACATGCTGATCTTCCTTCCTCCACCGCCGGGAGCATCAAGAGTGCCCGCTACCGTGGCCGCGAGCAGCATTTTCACACCATCGAGAAACAGTTCGAAGCCATGCACGACCAGTTGCAAGCCCGTCCAATATCGCCTCGCCCACATGCGACGCCGTCGCGCGCGTCCAGTCGGCTGACGACGGCGACGGATCGACCGCCGCGCCATGTTGACTTGGTGGACGCTCTGTTCTCGTCGCACCGCTACCACATGCAGTCTACTGCCTCGCTGTCGCCCACCACGCCGTACAACGAAGACATCGCGGAGCGAAACATGGCCCAATCCATCCAAAGTCCGCCGCCCCCGCCGCCCAAGAAGAACGTCTACGCACGGCTTGTCTCCGCTCTGTACCAGGAGGACGTTGCAGACAGGAACATCACCAGGAACAAGAGCTCTCGCTCGTTGTCACGGCGGAGGAGCGGTCGAAGTAGACGACGGACCTCCCAGCCGACTGCAAAGCCAGACGAGAATAACGTGGGAAGAGTCCTAGTCTCCAAGGCTCCCTCCACCGATCTCCTCGAGGCCTCTGCAGCTGCGCGGCAGAACTCCAAGGCCAATAATCCTCTCCGCCAACAGCGATCTGCCCCAATCCTCCTCGGCGAGCAAAAATACGAGCCCAAGCGTGCCGCACGCGTGACCTCCGAATCGTCTCTGCAGGTCCCGCCGGCATATAAACAAGGCAAACGATGGAGCAACACCCCTCTGCCTGATAGCCCAACGCTGCCACCAGCGACAAGACGAGATGTGGGTTCGAGCGCGAACAACCCGGCGCAGGAGGCCCCAGTGCGGACGAGTCCGAATCAGCACGCAGCTGGGACTTCTTCAAACCAGCGGCCGCCAATGACCCCCAGATCGGGGTCCAAGAAGAACGTCCGCGACCTCTCTATCAACACTGAACTCGCGTCTCGCGGTCGATCGACGAAGATCGCCCACCGTGCCATCCAGCCTCCCACCCCGGGCAACGGCGAGATGAAGCAAAACCCCAGCATTGCAGAAGTTATGAACAGTCCTCTCCCCGCTGGTACCCCAACTTCCATCTCCCCACTGCCCCCGACAACCCAGAAGGTCGCCGAGATCATGGATATGTTCCGCCAGGCGTACACCTCCACCCAAGCCGTCACGCCACACCCAACCTTCGAGACCCTCCAGGAGGCCATCATCCGCGAAATCAACTCGCATGAGGCCTTCCAGCGCGTCCCCGTCCCGGACCAAGGACCCCCCTTCACCCCGTCGCCCACACAAGACTCCTTTGACCGGAGCGCCGGCGCAAAAACACCCGCCGCAGCGTCCACCAGGACCCTCTCCCTGAAGGACAGCCAGCTCTCCAAGCTGATCCGCCGCGGGTCCTTCAAGAAACACCGCCGCAGCTCCGAGACGCACCGGAGCATCTCCACAAGCGTGCCATCCAAGGTCTTCCGCCGAGCCTCCGAAGCCACCACCCGCCGACGTCGACACACCGACGCCCCGCCGCCGTCGCCGGGCTTCTTCGAGTCCATGCCCACCCCCGACGACGACCAACAGCCCCCACTCACCTATATGGACATCCTCCTCCGGTCCCAGCAATCCGTCCCCAACCTCCCCTCCCGGCCTGCCCCGGCTGCCCACACCCGTCCCCGGACCGTCTCCCACTCCCAGTCCCTCGGCACCATCGCCTCGTCGGACGTCTCGCCGTCCCCCTCCGTCTGCTACATGCGCGCGCAGACCTCCGCCTCCTCCAGCGACAGCCACCCCAGCTTCTCTGTCGATGACAGCGACGAGGAGGTCATCCAGCTGCCCAGCGTCGGCGCCCCGCACGGCCAGATCCACGCCGTCGACCAGAACAACGTCACCTACATCGCTGAAAACACCACGCCGCAGAACGCCTACCGACTGATGAACTGGCCGCGGAAGGCCGGCCGCACCGTCAGTCTGCGCGATGCTGCGCCGGCCGCGGGTCGTCAGCACCACCGCTCTTCGCAGTCTTCATCGTCGCGAAGGGGAGATGCGGTGCGCGATGCGTGGTCCGTGGAGTCGTATTGATAGATTGGAATGGTCGTCTGGACGGGGTGGGGCTCGGTTATGTGTTTTTCGTTTCTCTGCTCGTGACGATACCTCTTTGCAAGGGCGTTTATCTTGCATGTCTGCCGGTCCGTTTTCTTTTCGTCTATACCACTGCGTGCTTCCACTCTCTTCCGTGCTTTTCCTCTCTGTATCCTTTCTTCTCGCCAATGTCTGGTGTTCTGCATACGCATTTTTCTTTCACGTCTTGGTTCGGTGGTTTGTCTGCTTTTGTCTTGCATACTAGCGCTCTTCATTCTTTCACACATAGCACTCACCAATTGGTGATATAGCATAAACTGAGAAAGACGTCAGTTGTATTGTTCTCTCGATAAGTAGATGGCGAATGCCGCGTATTGTGTACGATAGAAAGTTGGCTAAAGACATGCTTTTTAAGTGCGACAGAACGCTTATCATGGTCTTTCAATGGTTACACTTCTACCATGTAAATCGCAGTCTGATCGTGCAAACAGTGGGAAAAAGAAAACTCGTCAATGTCATGGGAACTAGTTCAAAATGCTATTGATCCGATACAAGGGAAGAATAAGGAAAGGGACTTTAACTTCGTTGCTATCGATCGTCTAGTAGGAACCTGGCTTCTCGTTAGCATTCGGCCAAGTTTATAACAGAGTCGGGGGAACTTACGTCCGAACATGCACCACTTCTCGGCCATCCGGGTGCACTGCGGGTTGGTGCACTTGGTCACGCCCGGGGTAATACCCTCAGGCTGGTCGAAGGGGATGCAAAGAGACTTGGCGCCCATGCTGGGGGCACGGGCGTCCTGGGGCTCATCGGAGTCCTCCTCGGCCTTGCGGGCGCTCATGTCCTTGATCTGGTCCTCGCACTCCTCGGTGAGACAGTGGGGGATGATGCAGACGTTCTTCTCGTTGAGGGCAGGGGTGAAGTCGTCCCAGTTGGTGATGAGCTTGCGGTGGGAGCGGTACTCCTGGTCGGCGCGGTTGTACAGATCCTTCTGGATGGTCTCGAGCATGGCCGGGACGGCGGTCGACAGCTCCGAGATCTGGATGGAGCTCTTCCCGTCCTTGCCGGGGATGTCACGCCGGGCCGCGGTGACGAAGTGGCCGGCGGACTCGCCAGGGCCGAACTCCAGCCGCAGGGGCACACCGCGGAGCTCCCAGTCGTTGAACTTCCAGCCGGGGGAGTAGCCCTCGCGCATGTCGCTGGTGGCGCGGACGCCGGCCGCAGTCAGAACGGCGGTGAGGCCGTCGATCTCGGCGTACAGCTTTTGGCGCTCCTCGTCGCTGGTCTTGGCGGTGATGCCGACGGGGACAATGACGACCTGGGTCTCGGCCACGCGCGGGGGGAGCACCAGACCGCGGTTGTCGCTGTGGACCATGACCATGACACCCAGCGTACGGGTCGACAGACCCCAGGAGTTCTGCCACACGTGGAGCGGGGGCTTCTTGTCCTTCTCGTCACCCTTGGCGGAGGGATCCTCCACGGTGATGTTGAACATCTTACTGAAGTTCTGGCCGAGTCCGTGAGAGGTGGCACCCTGGATACCACGGCCCGTGGCCGGGATGTATCCTTCCACCGTGGTGGTGTACAGACCACCGGCGAACTTCTCCTTCTCGGTCTTCTTGCCCTTGACCACGGGGACGGCCAGGAGATCCTCGTAGATCTTGGCGTACAGGTCGAGGATGTACATGACCTCCTCGTGGGCGGCATCCTGGGTCAGATGGGCGGTATGGCCCTCCTGCCACAGGAACTCTCTGGTTCGGAGGAAAGGCTGCGGGTGCTTGAACTCCCACCGGACGACCGAGTTCCACTGGTTGAGACGGAGAGGCAGGTCACGGTGGCTGCGGATCCACTTGGCGTAGTAAGGGTACATGACAGTTTCCGAGGTGGGACGGATGGCAATCTTCTTCTCGAGGGGAGTTGAGCCGCTGTAGAGGGCAATAGATCGTCAGTACACCATCGTCTAGTAACTCAAGGGATGCCGGAGATCATACGCGTGAGTCACCCAGGCGACTTCAGCAGCAAAACCCTCGATGTGGTCCTTCTCCCTCTGCAACACATCCTCGGAGACGAAGAGGGGGAAAGAACAGTTCTTCACACCGATCTTCTTGATGTTCGTGTTGAACCATTGCTGGATTTCTTCCCAGATGCTGTACGAAGCAGGCTGAGTCATGTCAGTTATGCGCACGAGAAGTCTCAAGGATATTGGGGATGCCGTGAGCTACCTTCAGAATGAAGCATCCAGACACATCATAGTAGTCCAGCATATCACCCTTGGTGAGGACCTGCTGGTACCATCCGGGGAAATCCTCCTCCTTGGACACATCGATACCAATCAGGGCGGCACCCTCGATCTTCTTCTTGGGAGCCTTGGGAGCGGCCTTGGGCTGCTGCTTTCCCTTGTTGGCCGCCTTGTCGGCCTTCTCAGACGCTTGTTTCGCCGCCTTAGCGGCCTTCTTCGCGGCGTTCTTCGAAACCTCCCCCTGGGGAGCGGCGTTATCAGCGGGGTTCATAGTGCGATCAGGAAGGGCTTGCGACTGTGCGGGGTCGGTAGGAGCCTGGCTGGCCATGACGGGGAGAAACGGACGTCGGAGAATGGGAAGAAGTGCCCGGGATGGTCAGCAAGAGGCAAGCAGAGAGCAATGGCCAGGGAGAAGAAGGATGGAGAAAGGAAGGGAAGAAGAGAGAGAAGAGGGGCGGTTGATAGCGCGGCCCCTCTACACCAAAAAAAGTGCCATCCGCAATCCAAAAATCCTCACCGCCCGTCCCCGGCAGAATTCTTAGCGCAAACACCAAAAGCAGTTGTTCGCTGCCCCCCATCTGCCTCTCGCTCTCCAGTTATACTGCCCTCTCCTCCCCCTTTTCCTCTCTCACACACGTCAAGTCTACAATGGCTGGTATTTTCGAGGCCCCGCGGAATGCGGACACCCTCTGTGAGCTTCTTCCCCCGCTGTCCTGTCCCCTCTCCTGAGCCCCGTAGCTAACCAAATTCGCACAGTCTTGGGTGGGCAGAAAATCACTGGTGCCGATGTCCGCGAACAGAATGGTATGTCATGGAAAGGAGATGGATTCCTTCGTTTCGATCACTGTGTTGACGCCCGATTGGTGTAGTCCTCGCCACGCAAGCCATTGCAAATGTCGTCAAGAGCTCTTTTGGTCCCTCCGGCCTGGATAAGATGATGGTGGATGACATCGGAGTACGGACCTGCTTTCGATCCCATGTTGTTGGAGTCTGCGTCTGATCAATTCTCAGGATGTTACGGTAACCAACGACGGTGCGACAATCCTTAGCCTTCTCGATATCGAGCATCCCGCCGGGAAGATCCTCGTGGATCTCGCCCAGCAACAGGATAAGGAGGTGAGTTCGGACAATATTACCATGTCGGATGTCCTCAGCTGACGCCTTCTCTAGGTCGGTGATGGCACCACGTCCGTTGTCCTCATTGCTGCCGAACTCCTCCGACGCGCCAACGAGCTGATGAAGAACCGCATACACCCTACGACCATCATCACTGGTTACCGACTAGCCCTCCGTGAGGCCGTCAAATACATGAACGAGAACATCACCACGAAAGTTGAGACACTGGGGAAGGACAGCTTGGTCAACATTGCCAAGACGTCGATGTCCAGTAAGATCATTGGTGCCGATGCTGATTTCTTCGCCAACCTGGTGGTTGATGCGATGCTGTTGGTGAAGTCGACGAACCAGAGAAACGAGGTGAAATACCCGGTCAAGGCTGTCAACCTTCTCAAGGCCCACGGAAAGAGTGGCACGGAGTCCATGCTGGTGAATGGCTACGCCCTCAACTGCACGGTGGCCTCGCAGGCTATGAAGACCCGGATAACCGACGCCAAGATCGCTTGTCTGGACATGAACCTTCAGAAGGAGCGGATGAAGCTCGGCGTTCAGATCACGGTGGATGACCCTGACCAACTGGAGAAGATCCGGGAGAGAGAAGCAGGCATTGTTCTGGAGCGGGTCGACATGATCTTGAAGTCTGGCGCCAACGTCATCTTCACAACCAAGGGTATCGATGACATGGTCCTCAAGCTCTTCGTTGAGCGGGGTGCCATGGCTGTCCGTCGCTGCAAGAAGGAGGACCTCCGTCGCATCGCCAAGGCCTCTGGCGCCACCCTAGTGAGCACGCTGTCCGACCTGAACGGCGACGAGAAGTTCGAGGCCTCGAACCTGGGACACGCGGAGGAAGTGGTTCAAGAGCGGATCTCCGATGACGAGTGCATCCTCGTCAAGGGCACCAAGGTCCACACCTCGGCCTCGATCATCCTGCGTGGACCCAACGACTTCAGCTTGGACGAGATGGAGCGTTCCGTCCATGACTCCCTCTGCGCTGTCAAGCGGACTCTGGAAAGCGGTAGCATCGTCCCCGGCGGTGGTGCTGTTGAGACCGCCCTGCACATTTACCTCGAAGAGTTTGCCGTCACCGTGGTATGTGCCATACTCCCACTACTTATCTACTTGCCAACCCCTGCTAATCTGCGTCTTTTACAGGGCTCCCGGGAGCAACTTGCCATTGGCGAGTTCGCCCAGTCTCTTCTCACTGTTCCCAAGACCCTGGCTGTGAACGCCGCAAAGGACTCGTCCGAACTTGTCGCACAGCTCCGTGGCCGCCACTCGCGTTCCCAGAGCATCCAAGAAGGCGACCCTGATGTTGATGCCAAAACCGTCGCCAAGATGAAGGCCTACCGCAACTACGGTCTCGACCTGATGAAGGGACGGGTCCATGACTGCCTCAAGGCGGGCGTGCTGGAGCCCAGCATGGGTAAGGTCAAGCAGCTTAAGAGTGCGGTAGAGGCGTGCATTGCTATCATGCGTATTGATACCATGATCAAGCTAGACCCCGAACCGAAGCAGGATGACGGACACGGCCATTAAAGACCTAAATGGTGGTTTGACACTTATATGTTTTCTTTCTGGAGTTCCAGCTTAAGGATGAAGAAAAGTATAATAAGATGTTATGAGTATAGATGCCTCTTGCACCGGTCAAGTGCAAATGCACAGCATGATATTCGGACTTGGTAGTGACAATAGTTTGTACAGCTACTATAAAATTCAATCGAAAGCGTCAAGCTGGATCTTATAGGCCATTTGTGAAGCGCCTTTGGCTCGTATCAGGACCCAGAAATGTGTACCGGCTCTTCTAGCCTTAAATATAGACATAAAAAAAAATTTTTTTAACGTTTTATCTGTTGTAGGTATAGGCTATCAATGTTAGACGTGTGCCACCAAAAGTACGAATTAACAGTCTTTCGGGTAGTCGTCAAGGGCCGTGAGAGGAACCCCCAACACCGCATCCTTATTGGTTTGCCTTTGAAACTGGAGTAGGTGATTCCTCAACATGTGAGTTTATATTGATAGCTGAGCATCCTTAGCTGCAGGTAAGTATGTCGCTCGTATAATTGCCAGCCATTCAGCATATCAGTGGCAAACAAAGTGTTCGGATGACTGGGACCTGGCTTGTGGTGTTGCAACTGAACACAAGTTTGGAGGAGCTCGAGAGCCTTCATATCTTGGCCCTGATTTTTCCAAGTATCAGAGAGGTTCCACATACTTGCCAGTGTGTCTGGGTGATCTGCGCCTAGTATCTTTTTATACCCTGCCAGGGCCTGTTGCTGTATTGCCTCAGCCTCTTCATATTTTCCCTGTCTTGCTAGCGCTTTACCCAGATTATTTATGCCTGTTAGCGTATCTCGGTGATGTGCACCTAGTATCTTTTTATACCCTGCCAGGGCCCGTTGATGCATTACCTCAGCCTCTTTGTATTTTCCTTGTCTTGCTAGCACTGTATCCAGATTGTTCATGCTTGTCACTGTGGAAGGATGATCTGCGCCTAGCACTGCACCTCGAGCCTCAAATACATCTTGAAGGATACAACATGAATGCTGAAGCGCTTGCTGAGCAGATGGATTCAATTACCTATCTGGTTGAGGGTACAATATTCTTTCCTCTCGGTTTCACCACCCCAGGCGACCCAATTGGAAAATCCTTCCCGACTCCTGCTTGTTTCCGGGACGGAAGACGGAAGTCCCAAGATCCGACCGATAGGGAGTCGATTATCAAGCAAGGTTCCATGGTGTGGTAGCAGACTAATGCGACATTTGGTAATTTATTTAGGTGGACATACACAATGGATGACAAACCAGCACCTCACCATTTCGCTACCAGTAGCACTCCTAAACACCTAGGATAGTTGAAAAATGCAGAATCTACAAAAATTCCATCACTATGGTGCTTATAAATGTTCCATGATAGCTTATAAATCCAGAATCTACGTAGCACCAAAAATAACAATCAGTGCCCCACATATGTCGCTACCAGAGGCGATCTATACATTTCTTGGATAGATTATAAATGTAGAATCTGACTTTAAGATATTATGGACATTGAACGTGCATCAAGATTATCGGACCGAATTATTTTCCCACTGTCAGAGAATTAGTTCAGTCTTTCTTCGCACGCTGCACACTGAACCCCCATAATCAATTACACCCCCACTACGCACGTTCAAAATGCCCTCTACTACACCGAGATTTGAGTGCGCCGATGTCGACCCCAGCCCTTTGGGCCAACCCCTTCAGTTTGCGTTCTCAGGTCGCTCAGCACCAAATCGGTTCTTAAAGGCTGCCACGAGTGAGCGTCTTGCGTCATTCTCCCTCACTGACCTTGACGCCCGTGGTATCCCTTCACCTGCAATGATCCAAGCCTATAAGAGCTGGGGCGAAGGTCAAATAGGAATCAATCTGACCGGAAATATCATGATCGATCCCAGTCACCTAGAAGCAGCCGGAAACCCAATTATTCCACAATATGCTGAGTTCTCCGGCGAACGGTTCGAGCGTTTCCAGGAGCTTGCGGCCGCTGGAAAAGCGGGTGGCATGCTCGTTATTGCGCAGGTTGGACATCCTGGTCGTCAGACTCCACTGGATCTTCAACCAAACCCCATCAGTGCGAGCGATGTGCCTGTAAAAGGCAACCCCATGGGCATGAAATTTGGGAAGCCCCGTGCTGCAACGCAGGAAGACATCGCCAATATTATTGACAGCTTTGCCCATGCTGCTGAATACCTTGAAAAGGCTGGCTTTGATGGTATGCAGCTCCATGGCGCACACGGCTATCTCCTCAGCCAATTCCTATCACCCACTACCAACTTGCGTACCGATCAGTATGGCGGTGAATTGGAAAACCGCATGAGATTGGTCCTAGAGGTCAGAGACGCGATCGCCAAAAGGGTTCGCAAGGAATTTGTTGTCGGCATCAAGATCAACAGCGTGGAGTTCCAGGAGAATGGATTTCAACCCGATGAGGCTAAGGAGCTCTGTAGAGCTCTCGAAGACCATGCCTTCGACTTTGTTGAGCTTTCTGGTGGCACATACGAGAACTCCCCCTTTAATGGCCAGAAGCGAGCCTCTACGATTGCGCGTGAAGCTGTGAGTTCTACCTTACCGATAGATTTGCCTAATACAGGTATATTTCTTTCAATCACACGTACTGATAACTCTTAGTTTTTCTTAGAATTCGTGAAGCTGGTTGTTCCTGGACTGACCAAAACCAAAACATATGTCACTGGTGGTCTTAAGACCGTTGAGGGCATGGTAAAAGCACTAGAAACCGTCGATGGAGTTGGTCTTGGACGTCCTCTCTGCCAGGAGCCAAACCTCTGCGCTCATATTCTCTCCGGACAGGTCAAGGGAGCCCTGGTTCAGAAATTGGACTTGTCGGATTTCGGGGCTACTGCAGGCGCAGCAGGTGTTCAAATTTCGCAGATGGGCAAGCAGTTACAACCTATTGACCTGTCACTGGAGACAAACGTGGCAAAGCTTTTCGCTACTCTGGGACCTTGGGCCGCTGCACGACAAAAGGATTTAGAGATGTATCAATTCCCTGACCTTCCTGATTACTGTATCCCTTACTCTACCGCTGTTCTGTGACGCTTATTGGAGGGATATCTTGAACTTTAACACGTTGGTGAAAGCATAGCATATTTTTTCGACCAGAAGGGATGAAGAGAGTATGGCAGGACGTTTAGCATATAAACATCGTACAGAAGATTTAGTTTCAAACAATTCACTAATTCGCCCATGAAGCGGTTAAATTCAGACAACAATGTACTCACCACCTCGGTGAAAATAGTTACTAAGGGGAACTTCAGGTACGAAGTGAATGAAGCCTTACTGTAGCAGAAGGGGTTAACTAGATAGAATGTATTAAGAAGCACAACACCTTCAATCTCAATATGAGCCCTCTCGTTGATCCTAGCCATCTGACCCGAATCTTGCCGCAAGGAGAGCTTGCCAAATCGCGGGTTGGTGAAACCCCCCCC